>NW_027638030.1:0-339925 GCF_951216825.1 Electrona antarctica | reverse complement strand
CTCTCTCTCTCTCTCTCTCTCTCTCTCTCTCTCTCTCTCTCTCTCTCTCTCTCTCTCTCTCTCTCTCTCTCTCTCTCTCTCTCTCTCTCTCTCTCTCCGTCCCTCCTTCCTCTCTCTGTTGCGACATCACTCAATGGAATGACGTACGTAGGGCTGCCCTGGAGGCCGCCCTAGTAGTTTGAAGACGCACGTTGCCCGAGTTTTCGCACCTGGGTCACAGCTTGAAACAATAGGAATGACCGATGACCGGCCTTGGATGCATATCAATGGTGATGGCCAGGTCAATTGTGTCGAGTCGACTGTACTGTAGGTGGCTGATGGATTTATGATGATAAACTACTAATTCAATTTCAGAGATGACGTTTGCAAGGTAAATGCATAATTAAACACTAAAACACTAACACTAAAGTTTGCCCATTACAGTTGATATACAGTATATTGTGGGTATATTAGGTCTACATTTAAGAGGATATTTCAATCGGTGATCGCTCGTGAGTGTGCATGTGTGCGCGACATAGCCCCAATGGTTGAAATATCCACAGCACATCGCTGGACATAGGCATTAGAGTCCCGCACACAAGATGTGCACGCCTAACTGCTATTCACTAGTTGACGTGTGTGCATGGGCTGCCTACTTCAGATAATAATTGTATATATAATTCCCTCCCTAGGGAAATATCCGCCCATTTTGCCCAGAATAGCAGATCTACAAGCTCATGAAATCAATGAAAAGCTTCCATCTGCAACACAATTTTATACAATGGCCGGTACTCTCTGTCTTTGTCCGTCCGTCCGACTGTTCGTCCATCCATATCTATCTAGACTTTATACACTGTTGTTCACATCTAAGATCATCAAAGGAAGGAAAGGAAGGAAAGCTGGTACAGATTTCCTTTATGATAACTTGCTGTCAGCTGCTTAATTTCTGCAGTTCTTTACCCAGATATGCTCTAACTGTGTGTGTGTGTGTGTGTGTGTGTGTGTGTGTGTGTGTGTGTGTGTGTGTGTGTGTGTGTGTGTGTGTGTGTGTGTGTGTGTGTGTGTGTGTGTGTGGGCGCGTGGCCCATGCTTAAACCTTTATACGTTATTTTTGGCAAGGCAGAACTGGTCACCCTTGTCTGGGTCCTGTATGGGTTATGTATGGGCTAAGTGGGCATGGGTTAGAACTGGTCACTCATGTCTGGGTCCTATATAGGTTATGTATTGGCTAAGTGGGCATGGGTTAGAACTGGTCACTCTTGTCTGGGTCCTATATAGGTTATGTATGGGCTAAGTGGGCATGGGTTAGAACTGGTCACTCATGTCTGGGTCCTATATAGGTTATGTATGGGCTAAGTGGGCATGGGTTAGAACTGGTCACTCATGTCTGGGTCCTATATAGGTTATGTATGGGCTAAGTGGGCATGGGTTAGAACTGGTCACCCTGGTCTGGGTCCTGTATGGGTTATGTATGGGCTAAGTGGGCATGGGTTAGAACTGGTCACTCATGTCTGGGTCCTATATAGGTTATGTATGGGCTAAGTGGGAATGGGTTAGAACTGGTCACTCATGTCTGGGTCCTATATAGGATTATGTTTTTTGGGAAATTTGGCGCCACCTTTCGGAACTTTCCCGACGTCGCACAGGAACGGGGATGGTACCGTTGGATTCAGCGTGGAAAGGTAAGTCCGGCCAAGTGGTCTTTTTTAAAAATAGGGATAAAGTCCATAGCACACCTAATTAAGAGTGGTTAACTCCGCCCACAAAGGTCGCACAGGGGCGTGGCTCACATCCACACGTAGGGCTCGATGATGCGCACACGCATATATGCGTTTCCTCGCACACGGTCATGCGGTTCAGAAAACTAGGGTTAGACTTTGACGCGCGATAGCTCCGCCCACAAGGGTCGAAAATGGGCGTGCCTTACATCCACGCTTAGCTATCGATGCGACAATCGCGCCAATATGTGTCTCCCCGCTCACGGACGTGTGGTTCTCAAAATTAGGGTTAGCATTTCACCATTCAATACACTCTAAGGTTTATCATGTCTATAACGCTTGTGGATGACAGGTCAGAGTTGGAGAACTCTTGCTACGGGTGTCGCACAAGAATGGCGGACCAATCGGAGCGTAGATCTCGGAGTGCTGTACGCGCCCATGTAAATTACTTGGCTGGCGGACCTATCGTTACAGAGCTATCACGCGTCGAAAACTAACCAATTAACTAGCCAATTAAGAGAACCGTAATTCCGTGTGCTGGGAAACGCATATCAGCGTGTTCAGCTCGTCGTGCTGAGTCCGAAAATTGTCTCACTTTTTTCCAGACATGTTTCGAGGGCTAGGGACCGATAGGAGGCGTTTACACCCACTTCCTAACATCGTAGAGCGATGAGACCACCACCGTTGAAATCGGGTCGAAAAAGTAAGTGGGGATACATACCCATTGATTATTTTAAAACATTGGAAATATATCGTTTCTGGGTGCATTTGTGACACTTTTACGTAACCCATATGGGACACAGACATGCGTGCCCAGTTCTAACCCATGCCCACTTAGCCCATACATAACCTATATAGGACCCAGACATGCGTGACCAGTTCTAAACCATGCCCACTTAGCCCATATATAACCCACAAGGGACCCATACATGCATGACCAGTTCTAACCCATGCCCACTTAGCCCATATATAACCCACAAGGGACCCATACATGCATGACCAGTTCTAACCCATGCCCACTTAGCCCATATATAACCCACAAGGGACCCATACATGCATGACCAGTTCTAACCCACGCCCACTTAGCCCATATATAACCCACAAGGGACCCATAGATGTGTGACCAGTTCTAACCCATGCCCACTTAGCCCATATATAACCCACAAGGGACCCATACATGCATGACCAGTTCTAACCCACGCCCACTTAGCCCATATATAACCCACAAGGGACCCATAGATGGGTGACCAGTTCTAACCCATGCCCACTTAGCCCATACGTAACCCATATGGGACACAGACATGCGTGCCCAGTTCTAACCCATGCCCACTTAGCCCATACATAACCTATATAGGACCCAGACATGGGTGACCAGTTCTAACCCATGCCCACTTCGCCCATATATAACCCACAAGGGACCCAGACATGCGTGACAGGTTCTAACCCATGCCCACTTAGCCCATAAGTAACCCATATGGGACACAGACATGCGTGCCCAGTTCTAACCCATGCCCACTTAGCCCATACATAACCTATATAGGACCCAGACAAGCATGACCAGTTCTAACCCATGCCCACTTAGCCCATATATAACCCACAAGGGACCCATACATGCATGACCAGTTCTAACCCACGCTCACTTAGCCCATATATAACCCACAAGGGACCAACAGATGGGTGACCAGTTCAAACCCATGCCCACTTAGCCCATACGTAACCCATATGGGACATAGACATGCGTGCCCAGTTCTAACCCATGCCCACTTAGCCCATACATAACCTATATAGGACCCAGGCATGCGTGACCAGTTCTAAACCATGCCCACTTAGCCCATATATAACCCACAAGGGACCCATACATGCATGACCAGTTCTAACCCATGCCTACTTAGCCCATACATAACCTATATAGGACCCAGACATGGGTGACCAGTTCTAACCCATGCCCACTTGGCCCATATATAACCCACAAGGGACCCAGACATGCGTGACCAGTTCTAACCCATGCCCACTTAGCCCATAAGTAACCCATATGGGACACAGACATGCGTGCCCAGTTCTAACCCATGCCCACTTAGCCCATACATAACCTATATAGGACCCAGACAAGCATGACCAGTTCTAACCCATGCCCACTTAGCCCATATATAACCCACAAGGGACCCATACATGCATGACCAGTTCTAACCCACGCTCACTTAGCCCATATATAACCCACAAGGGACCAACAGATGGGTGACCAGTTCAAACCCATGCCCACTTAGCCCATACGTAACCCATATGGGACATAGACATGTGTGCCCAGTTCTAACCCATGCCCACTTAGCCCATACATAACCTATATAGGACCCAGGCATGCGTGACCAGTTCTAAACCATGCCCACTTAGCCCATATATAACCCACAAGGGACCCATACATGCATGACCAGTTCTAACCCATGCCCACTTAGCCCATATATAACCCACAAGGGACCCATAAATGCATGACCAGTTCTAACCCACGCCCACTTAGCCCATATATAACCTACAAGGGACCCATAGATGGGTGACCAGTTCTAACCCATGCCAACTTAGCCCATACGTAACCCATATGGGACACAGACATGCGTGCCCAGTTCTAACCCATGCCCACTTAGCCCATACATAACCTATATAGGACCCAGACATGCGTGACCAGTTCTAAACCATGCCCACTTAGCCCATATATAACCCACAAGCGACCCATACATCCATGACCAGTTCTAACCCATGCCCACTTAGCCCATATATAACCCAAAAGGGACCCATACATGCATGACCAGTCCAACCCACGCCCACTTAGCCCATATATAACCCACAAGGGACCCATAGATGGGTGACCAGTTCTAACCCATGCCCACTTAGCCCATATATAACCCATATGGGACACAGACATGCGTGCCCAGTTCTAACCCATGCCCACTTAGCCCATACATAACCTATATAGGACCCAGACATGCGTGACCAGTTCTAACCCACGCCCACTTAGCCCATATATAACCCACAAGGGACCCATAGATGGGTGACCAGTTCTAACCCATGCCCACTTAGCCCATACGTAACCTATATAGGACCCAGACATGGGAGCCCAGTTCTAACCCATGCCCACTTAGCCCATATATAACCCACAAGGGACCCATAGATGGGTGACCAGTTCTAACCCATGCCAACTTAGCCCATACGTAACCCATATGGGACACAGACATGCGTGCCCAGTTCTAACCCATGCCCACTTAGCCCATACATAACCTATATAGGACCCAGACATGCGTGACCAGTTCTAAACCATGCCCACTTAGCCCATATATAGCCCACAAGGGACCCATACATCCATGACCAGTTCTAACCCATGCCCACTTAGCCCATATATAACCCAAAAGGGACCCATACATGCATGACCAGTCCAACCCACGCCCACTTAGCCCATATATAACCCACAAGGGACCCATAGATGGGTGACCAGTTCTAACCCATGCCCACTTAGCCCATATATAACCCATATGGGACACAGACATGCGTGCCCAGTTCTAACCCATGCCCACTTAGCCCATACATAACCTATATAGGACCCAGACATGCGTGACCAGTTCTAACCCACGCCCACTTAGCCCATATATAACCCACAAGGGACCCATAGATGGGTGACCAGTTCTAACCCATGCCCACTTAGCCCATACGTAACCTATATAGGACCCAGACATGGGAGCCCAGTTCTAACCCATGCCCACTTAGCCCATATATAACCCACAAGGGACCCATACATGGGTGACCAGTTCTAACCCACGCCCACTTGGCCCATCTGTAACCCATATCGAACCCACGATATTTGCCCAGTTCAAGCCCATGCCCACTTAGCCCACATAGAACCTACCTGGAACCCAGTATAATTGCCCAGTTCTAGCCCATGCCCACTTGGTACCCATACGCACACATGCACCCCATATGGGGCCCACTTGGACATGTTAGCTGGGCTAGTATGTCGTTTTTCACGATTTCGGAGGATTTAAAAAAAAAAGGTGAAAATCACGCAAAAGCGAAAGGCTATAGTCCATGGTGTCGGAGGGCATACTATAGTATGTGGTTTTTCACGATTTTGGAGGATTTAAAAAAAAAGGTGAAAATCACGCAAAAGCGAAAGGCTATAGTCCATGGTGTCGGAGGGCATACTATAGTATGTCGTTTTTCACGATTTCGGAGGATTTGAAAAAAAGGTGAAAATCACGCAAAAGCGAAAGGCTATAGTCCATGGTGTCGGAGGGCATACTATAGTATGTGGTTTTTCACGATTTCGGAGGATTTAAAAAAAAGGTGAAAATCACGCAAAAGCGAAAGGCTATAGTCCATGGTGTCGGAGGGCATACTATAGTATGTCGTTTTTCACGATTTCGGAGGATTTAAAAAAAAAAGGTGAAAATCACGCAAAAGCGAAAGGCTATAGTCCATGGTGTCGGAGGGCATACTATAGTATGTGGTTTTTCACGATTTCGGAGGATTTAAAAAAAAAAGGTGAAAAACACGCAAAAGCGAAAGGCTATAGTCCATGGTGTCGGAGGGCATACTATAGTATGTCGTTTATCACGATTTCGGAGGATTTGAAAAAAAGGTGAAAATCACGCAAAAGCGAAAGGCTATAGTCCATGGTGTCGGTGGGCATACTATAGTATGTCGTTTTTCACGATTTCGGAGGATTTAAAAAAAAAGGTGAAAATCACGCAAAAGCGAAAGGCTATAGTCCATGGTCTCGGACCGCATACTAGTATGTCGTTTTTCACGATTTCGGAGGATTAAAAAAAAAAAGGTGAAAATCACGCAAAAGCGAAAGGCTATAGTCCATGGTGTCGGAGGGCATACTATAGTATGTCGTTTTTCACGATTTCGGAGGATTTAAAAAAAAAAGGTGAAAATCACGCAAAAGCGAAAGGCTATAGTCCATGGTGTCGGAGGGCATACTATAGTATGTCGTTTTTCACGATTTCGGAGGATTAAAAAAAAAAAGGTGAAAATCACGCAAAAGCGAAAGGCTATAGTCCATGGTGTCGGAGAGCATACTATAGTATGTCGTTTTTAACGATTTCGGAGGATTTAAAAAAAAGGTGAAAATCACGCAAAAGCGAAAGGCTATAGTCCATGGTCTCGGACCGCATACTAGTATGTCGTTTTTCACGATTTTGGAGGATTTAAAAAAAAAGGTGAAAATCACGCAAAAGCGAAAGGCTATAGTCCATGGTCTCGGACCGCATACTAGTATGTCGTTTTTCACGATTTCGGAGGATTAAAAAAAAAAAGGTGAAAATCACGCAAAAGCGAAAGGCTATAGTCCATGGTGTCGGAGGGCATACTATAGTATGTCGTTTTTCACGATTTCGGAGGATTTAAAAAAAAAAGGTGAAAATCACGCAAAAGCGAAAGGCTATAGTCCATGGTGTCGGAGGGCATACTATAGTATGTCGTTTTTCACGATTTCGGAGGATTTGAAAAAAAGGTGAAAATCACGCAAAAGCGAAAGGCTATAGTCCATGGTGTCGGAGAGCATACTATAGTATGTCGTTTTTAACGATTTCGGAGGATTAAAAAAAAAGGTGAAAATCACGCAAAAGCGAAAGGCTATAGTCCATGGTCTCGGACCGCATACTAGTATGTCGTTTTTCACGATTTTGGAGGATTTAAAAAAAAGGTGAAAATCACGCAAAAGCGAAAGGCTATAGTCCATGGTGTCGGAGGGCATACTATAGTATGTCGTTTTTCACGATTTCGGAGGATTTAAAAAAAAGGTGAAAATCACGCAAAAGCGAAAGGCTATAGTCCATGGTGTCGGAGGGCATACTATAGTATCTAGTTTTTCACGATTTCGGAGGATTTGAAAAAAAGGTGAAAATCACGCAAAAGCAAAAGGCTATAGTCCATGGTCTCGGACCGCATACTAGTATGTCGTTTTTCACGATTTCGGAGGATTTAAAAAAAAAAGGTGACAATCACGCAAAAGCGAAAGGCTATAGTCCATGGTGTCGGAGGGCATACTATAGTATGTCGTTTTTCACGATTTCGGAGGATTTGAAAAAAAGGTGAAAATCACGCAAAAGCAAAAGGCTATAGTCCATGGTCTCGGACCGCATACTAGTATGTCGTTTTTCACGATTTCGGAGGATTAAAAAAAAAAAAGGTGACAATCACGCAAAAGCGAAAGGCTATAGTCCATGGTGTCGGAGGGCATACTATAGTATGTCGTTTTTCACGATTTCGGAGGATTTGAAAAAAAGGTGAAAATCACGCAAAAGCGAAAGGCTATAGTCCATGGTGTCGGAGGGCATACTATAGTATGTCGTTTATCACGATTTCGGAGGATTTGAAAAAAAGGTGAAAATCACGCAAAAGCGAAAGGCTATAGTCCATGGTGTCGGAGGGCATACTATAGTATGTCGTTTTTCACGATTTCGGAGGATTTAAAAAAAAAGGTGAAAATCACGCAAAAGCGAAAGGCTATAGTCCATGGTCTCGGACCACATACTAGTATGTCGTTTTTCACGATTTCGGAGGATTTAAAAAAAAAGGTGAAAATCACGCAAAAGCGAAAGGCTATAGTCCATGGTCTCGGACCGCATACTAGTATGTCGTTTTTCACGATTTCGGAGGATTTTAAAAAAAAAAGGTGAAAATCACGCAAAAGCGAAAGGCTATAGTCCATGGTGTCGGAGGGCATACTATAGTATGTCGTTTTTCACGATTTCGGAGGATTTTTAAAAAAAAAGGTGAAAATCACGCAAAAGCGAAAGGCTATAGTCCATGGTGTCGGAGGGCATACTATAGTATGTGGTTTTTCACGATTTCGGAGGATTTAAAAAAAAAGGTGAAAATCACGCAAAAGCGAAAGGCTATAGTCCATGGTGTCGGAGGGCATACTATAGTATGTCGTTTTTCACGATTTTGGAGGATTTGAAAAAAAGGTGAAAATCACGCAAAAGCGAAAGGCTATAGTCCATGGTGTCGGAGAGCATACTATAGTATGTCGTTTTTAACGATTTCGGAGGATTTAAAAAAAAAGGTGAAAATCACGCAAAAGCGAAAGGCTATAGTCCATGGTCTCGGACCGCATACTAGTATGTCGTTTTTCACGATTTCGGAGGATTTAAAAAAAAGGTGAAAATCACGCAAAAGCGAAAGGCTATAGTCCATGGTGTCGGAGGGCATACTATAGTATGTCGTTTATCACGATTTCGGAGGATTTGAAAAAAAGGTGAAAATCACGCAAAAGCGAAAGGCTATAGTCCATGGTGTCGGAGGGCATACTATAGTATGTCGTTTTTCACGATTTCGGAGGATTTAAAAAAAAAGGTGAAAATCACGCAAAAGCGAAAGGCTATAGTCCATGGTCTCGGACCGCATACTAGTATGTCGTTTTTCACGATTTCGGAGGATTTAAAAAAAAAAGGTGAAAATCACGCAAAAGCGAAAGGCTATAGTCCATGGTGTCGGAGGGCATACTATAGTATGTCGTTTTTCACGATTTCGGAGGATTTAAAAAAAAAGGTGAAAATCACGCAAAAGCGAAAGGCTATAGTCCATGGTCTCGGACCGCATACTAGTATGTCGTTTTTCACGATTTCGGAGGATTTAAAAAAAAAGGTGAAAATCACGCAAAAGCGAAAGGCTATAGTCCATGGTCTCGGACCGCATACTAGTATGTCGTTTTTCACGATTTCGGAGGATTTTAAAAAAAAGGTGAAAATCACGCAAAAGCGAAAGGCTATAGTCCATGGTCTCGGACCGCATACTAGTATGTCGTTTTTCACGATTTCGGAGGATTTAAAAAAAAAAGTGAAAATCACGCAAAAGCGAAAGGCTATAGTCCATGGTGTCGGAGGGCATACTATAGTATGTGGTTTTTCACGATTTCGGAGGATTTAAAAAAAAAAGGTGAAAATCACGCAAAAGCGAAAGGCTATAGTCCATGGTCTCGGACCGCATACTAGTATGTCGTTTTTCACGATTTCGGAGGATTTAAAAAAAAGGTGAAAATCACGCAAAAGCGAAAGGCTATAGTCCATGGTGTCGGAGGGCATACTATAGTATGTCGTTTTTCACGATTTCGGAGGATTTAAAAAAAAAAAGGTGAAAATCACGCAAAAGCGAAAGGCTATAGTCCATGGTCTCGGACCGCATACTAGTATGTCGTTTTTCACGATTTCGGAGGATTTAAAAAAAAAAGGTGAAAATCACGCAAAAGCGAAAGGCTATAGTCCATGGTGTCGGAGGGCATACTATAGTATGTGGTTTTTCACGATTTCGGAGGATTTAAAAAAAAGGTGAAATCACGCAAAAGCGAAAGGCTATAGTCCATGGTGTCGGAGGGCATACTATAGTATGTCGTTTTTCACGATTTCGGAGGATTTGAAAAAAAGGTGAAAATCACGCAAAAGCGAAAGGCTATAGTCCATGGTGTCGGAGAGCATACTATAGTATGTAGTTTTTAACGATTTCGGAGGATTTGAAAAAAAGGTGAAAATCACGCAAAAGCGAAAGGCTATAGTCCATGGTGTCGGAGAGCATACTATAGTATGTCGTTTTTAACGATTTCGGAGGATTTAAAAAAAAGGTGAAAATCACGCAAAAGTGAAAGGCTATAGTCCATGGTGTCGGAGGGCATACTATAGTATGTCGTTTATCACGATTTCGGAGGATTTGAAAAAAAGGTGAAAATCACGCAAAAGCGAAAGGCTATAGTCCATGGTGTCGGAGGGCATACTATAGTATGTCGTTTTTCACGATTTCGGAGGATTTAAAAAAAAAAGGTGAAAATCACGCAAAAGCGAAAGGCTATAGTCCATGGTGTCGGAGGGCATACTATAGTATGTGGTTTTTCACGATTTTGGAGGATTTAAAAAAAAAGGTGAAAATCACGCAAAAGCGAAAGGCTATAGTCCATGGTGTCGGAGGGCATACTATAGTATGTCGTTTTTCACGATTTCGGAGGATTTGAAAAAAAGGTGAAAATCACGCAAAAGCGAAAGGCTATAGTCCATGGTGTCGGAGGGCATACTATAGTATGTGGTTTTTCACGATTTCGGAGGATTTAAAAAAAAGGTGAAAATCACGCAAAAGCGAAAGGCTATAGTCCATGGTGTCGGAGGGCATACTATAGTATGTCGTTTTTCACGATTTCGGAGGATTTAAAAAAAAAAGGTGAAAATCACGCAAAAGCGAAAGGCTATAGTCCATGGTGTCGGAGGGCATACTATAGTATGTGGTTTTTCACGATTTCGGAGGATTTAAAAAAAAAAGGTGAAAATCACGCAAAAGCGAAAGGCTATAGTCCATGGTGTCGGAGGGCATACTATAGTATGTCGTTTATCACGATTTCGGAGGATTTGAAAAAAAGGTGAAAATCACGCAAAAGCGAAAGGCTATAGTCCATGGTGTCGGTGGGCATACTATAGTATGTCGTTTTTCACGATTTCGGAGGATTTAAAAAAAAAGGTGAAAATCACGCAAAAGCGAAAGGCTATAGTCCATGGTCTCGGACCGCATACTAGTATGTCGTTTTTCACGATTTCGGAGGATTAAAAAAAAAAAGGTGAAAATCACGCAAAAGCGAAAGGCTATAGTCCATGGTGTCGGAGGGCATACTATAGTATGTCGTTTTTCACGATTTCGGAGGATTTAAAAAAAAAAGGTGAAAATCACGCAAAAGCGAAAGGCTATAGTCCATGGTGTCGGAGGGCATACTATAGTATGTCGTTTTTCACGATTTCGGAGGATTTGAAAAAAAGGTGAAAATCACGCAAAAGCGAAAGGCTATAGTCCATGGTGTCGGAGAGCATACTATAGTATGTCGTTTTTAACGATTTCGGAGGATTTAAAAAAAAGGTGAAAATCACGCAAAAGCGAAAGGCTATAGTCCATGGTCTCGGACCGCATACTAGTATGTCGTTTTTCACGATTTTGGAGGATTTAAAAAAAAGGTGAAAATCACGCAAAAGCGAAAGGCTATAGTCCATGGTGTCGGAGGGCATACTATAGTATGTCGTTTTTCACGATTTCGGAGGATTTAAAAAAAAGGTGAAAATCACGCAAAAGCGAAAGGCTATAGTCCATGGTGTCGGAGGGCATACTATAGTATCTAGTTTTTCACGATTTCGGAGGATTTGAAAAAAAGGTGAAAATCACGCAAAAGCAAAAGGCTATAGTCCATGGTCTCGGACCGCATACTAGTATGTCGTTTTTCACGATTTCGGAGGATTTAAAAAAAAAAGGTGACAATCACGCAAAAGCGAAAGGCTATAGTCCATGGTGTCGGAGGGCATACTATAGTATGTCGTTTTTCACGATTTCGGAGGATTTGAAAAAAAGGTGAAAATCACGCAAAAGCGAAAGGCTATAGTCCATGGTGTCGGAGAGCATACTATAGTATGTCGTTTTTAACGATTTCGGAGGATTTAAAAAAAAAGGTGAAAATCACGCAAAAGCGAAAGGCTATAGTCCATGGTCTCGGACCGCATACTAGTATGTCGTTTTTCACGATTTTGGAGGATTTAAAAAAAAGGTGAAAATCACGCAAAAGCGAAAGGCTATAGTCCATGGTGTCGGAGGGCATACTATAGTATGTCGTTTTTCACGATTTCGGAGGATTTGAAAAAAAGGTGAAAATCACGCAAAAGCAAAAGGCTATAGTCCATGGTCTCGGACCGCATACTAGTATGTCGTTTTTCACGATTTCGGAGGATTAAAAAAAAAAAAGGTGACAATCACGCAAAAGCGAAAGGCTATAGTCCATGGTGTCGGAGGGCATACTATAGTATGTCGTTTTTCACGATTTCGGAGGATTTGAAAAAAAGGTGAAAATCACGCAAAAGCGAAAGGCTATAGTCCATGGTGTCGGAGGGCATACTATAGTATGTCGTTTATCACGATTTCGGAGGATTTGAAAAAAAGGTGAAAATCACGCAAAAGCGAAAGGCTATAGTCCATGGTGTCGGAGGGCATACTATAGTATGTCGTTTTTCACGATTTCGGAGGATTTAAAAAAAAAGGTGAAAATCACGCAAAAGCGAAAGGCTATAGTCCATGGTCTCGGACCACATACTAGTATGTCGTTTTTCACGATTTCGGAGGATTTAAAAAAAAAGGTGAAAATCACGCAAAAGCGAAAGGCTATAGTCCATGGTCTCGGACCGCATACTAGTATGTCGTTTTTCACGATTTCGGAGGATTTTTAAAAAAAAAGGTGAAAATCACGCAAAAGCGAAAGGCTATAGTCCATGGTGTCGGAGGGCATACTATAGTATGTCGTTTTTCACGATTTCGGAGGATTTTAAAAAAAAAAGGTGAAAATCACGCAAAAGCGAAAGGCTATAGTCCATGGTGTCGGAGGGCATACTATAGTATGTGGTTTTTCACGATTTCGGAGGATTTAAAAAAAAAGGTGAAAATCACGCAAAAGCGAAAGGCTTTAGTCCATGGTGTCGGAGGGCATACTATAGTATGTCGTTTTTCACGATTTTGGAGGATTTGAAAAAAAGGTGAAAATCACGCAAAAGCGAAAGGCTATAGTCCATGGTGTCGGAGAGCATACTATAGTATGTCGTTTTTAACGATTTCGGAGGATTTAAAAAAAAAGGTGAAAATCACGCAAAAGCGAAAGGCTATAGTCCATGGTCTCGGACCGCATACTAGTATGTCGTTTTTCACGATTTCGGAGGATTTAAAAAAAAGGTGAAAATCACGCAAAAGCGAAAGGCTATAGTCCATGGTGTCGGAGGGCATACTATAGTATGTCGTTTATCACGATTTCGGAGGATTTGAAAAAAAGGTGAAAATCACGCAAAAGCGAAAGGCTATAGTCCATGGTGTCGGAGGGCATACTATAGTATGTCGTTTTTCACGATTTCGGAGGATTTAAAAAAAAAGGTGAAAATCACGCAAAAGCGAAAGGCTATAGTCCATGGTCTCGGACCGCATACTAGTATGTCGTTTTTCACGATTTCGGAGGATTTAAAAAAAAAAGGTGAAAATCACGCAAAAGCGAAAGGCTATAGTCCATGGTGTCGGAGGGCATACTATAGTATGTCGTTTTTCACGATTTCGGAGGATTTAAAAAAAAAGGTGAAAATCACGCAAAAGCGAAAGGCTATAGTCCATGGTCTCGGACCGCATACTAGTATGTCGTTTTTCACGATTTCGGAGGATTTAAAAAAAAAGGTGAAAATCACGCAAAAGCGAAAGGCTATAGTCCATGGTCTCGGACCGCATACTAGTATGTCGTTTTTCACGATTTCGGAGGATTTAAAAAAAAAAGGTGACAATCACGCAAAAGCGAAAGGCTATAGTCCATGGTGTCGGAGGGCATACTATAGTATGTCGTTTTTCACGATTTCGGAGGATTTGAAAAAAAGGTGAAAATCACGCAAAAGCGAAAGGCTATAGTCCATGGTGTCGGAGAGCATACTATAGTATGTCGTTTTTAACGATTTCGGAGGATTTAAAAAAAAAGGTGAAAATCACGCAAAAGCGAAAGGCTATAGTCCATGGTCTCGGACCGCATACTAGTATGTCGTTTTTCACGATTTTGGAGGATTTAAAAAAAAGGTGAAAATCACGCAAAAGCGAAAGGCTATAGTCCATGGTGTCGGAGGGCATACTATAGTATGTCGTTTTTCACGATTTCGGAGGATTTGAAAAAAAGGTGAAAATCACGCAAAAGCAAAAGGCTATAGTCCATGGTCTCGGACCGCATACTAGTATGTCGTTTTTCACGATTTCGGAGGATAAAAAAAAAAAAAGGTGACAATCACGCAAAAGCGAAAGGCTATAGTCCATGGTGTCGGAGGGCATACTATAGTATGTCGTTTTTCACGATTTCGGAGGATTTGAAAAAAAGGTGAAAATCACGCAAAAGCGAAAGGCTATAGTCCATGGTGTCGGAGGGCATACTATAGTATGTCGTTTATCACGATTTCGGAGGATTTGAAAAAAAGGTGAAAATCACGCAAAAGCGAAAGGCTATAGTCCATGGTGTCGGAGGGCATACTATAGTATGTCGTTTTTCACGATTTCGGAGGATTTAAAAAAAAAGGTGAAAATCACGCAAAAGCGAAAGGCTATAGTCCATGGTCTCGGACCACATACTAGTATGTCGTTTTTCACGATTTCGGAGGATTTAAAAAAAAAGGTGAAAATCACGCAAAAGCGAAAGGCTATAGTCCATGGTCTCGGACCGCATACTAGTATGTCGTTTTTCACGATTTCGGAGGATTTTTAAAAAAAAAGGTGAAAATCACGCAAAAGCGAAAGGCTATAGTCCATGGTGTCGGAGGGCATACTATAGTATGTCGTTTTTCACGATTTCGGAGGATTTTAAAAAAAAAAGGTGAAAATCACGCAAAAGCGAAAGGCTATAGTCCATGGTGTCGGAGGGCATACTATAGTATGTGGTTTTTCACGATTTCGGAGGATTTAAAAAAAAAGGTGAAAATCACGCAAAAGCGAAAGGCTATAGTCCATGGTGTCGGAGGGCATACTATAGTATGTCGTTTTTCACGATTTTGGAGGATTTGAAAAAAAGGTGAAAATCACGCAAAAGCGAAAGGCTATAGTCCATGGTGTCGGAGAGCATACTATAGTATGTCGTTTTTAACGATTTCGGAGGATTTAAAAAAAAAGGTGAAAATCACGCAAAAGCGAAAGGCTATAGTCCATGGTCTCGGACCGCATACTAGTATGTCGTTTTTCACGATTTCGGAGGATTTAAAAAAAAGGTGAAAATCACGCAAAAGCGAAAGGCTATAGTCCATGGTGTCGGAGGGCATACTATAGTATGTCGTTTATCACGATTTCGGAGGATTTGAAAAAAAGGTGAAAATCACGCAAAAGCGAAAGGCTATAGTCCATGGTGTCGGAGGGCATACTATAGTATGTCGTTTTTCACGATTTCGGAGGATTTAAAAAAAAAGGTGAAAATCACGCAAAAGCGAAAGGCTATAGTCCATGGTCTCGGACCGCATACTAGTATGTCGTTTTTCACGATTTCGGAGGATTTAAAAAAAAAAGGTGAAAATCACGCAAAAGCGAAAGGCTATAGTCCATGGTGTCGGAGGGCATACTATAGTATGTCGTTTTTCACGATTTCGGAGGATTTAAAAAAAAAGGTGAAAATCACGCAAAAGCGAAAGGCTATAGTCCATGGTCTCGGACCGCATACTAGTATGTCGTTTTTCACGATTTCGGAGGATTTAAAAAAAAAGGTGAAAATCACGCAAAAGCGAAAGGCTATAGTCCATGGTCTCGGACCGCATACTAGTATGTCGTTTTTCACGATTTCGGAGGATTTTAAAAAAAAAGTGAAAATCACGCAAAAGCGAAAGGCTATAGTCCATGGTGTCGGAGGGCATACTATAGTATGTCGTTTTTCACGATTTCGGAGGATTTAAAAAAAAAAGGTGAAAATCACGCAAAAGCGAAAGGCTATAGTCCATGGTGTCGGAGGGCATACTATAGTATGTGGTTTTTCACGATTTCGGAGGATTTAAAAAAAAAAGGTGAAAATCACGCAAAAGCGAAAGGCTATAGTCCATGGTCTCGGACCGCATACTAGTATGTCGTTTTTCACGATTTCGGAGGATTTAAAAAAAAGGTGAAAATCACGCAAAAGCGAAAGGCTATAGTCCATGGTCTCGGACCGCATACTAGTATGTCGTTTTTCACGATTTCGGAGGATTTAAAAAAAAAAGGTGAAAATCACGCAAAAGCGAAAGGCTATAGTCCATGGTGTCGGAGGGCATACTATAGTATGTCGTTTTTCACGATTTCGGAGGATTTAAAAAAAAAGGTGAAAATCACGCAAAAGCGAAAGGCTATAGTCCATGGTCTCGGACCGCATACTAGTATGTCGTTTTTCACGATTTCGGAGGATTTAAAAAAAAAGGTGAAAATCACGCAAAAGCGAAAGGCTATAGTCCATGGTCTCGGACCGCATACTAGTATGTCGTTTTTCACGATTTCGGAGGATTTAAAAAAAAGGTGAAAATCACGCAAAAGCGAAAGGCTATAGTCCATGGTGTCGGAGGGCATACTATAGTATGTCGTTTATCACGATTTCGGAGGATTTGAAAAAAAGGTGAAAATCACGCAAAAGCGAAAGGCTATAGTCCATGGTGTCGGAGGGCATACTATAGTATGTCGTTTTTCACGATTTCGGAGGATTTAAAAAAAAAGGTGAAAATCACGCAAAAGCGAAAGGCTATAGTCCATGGTGTCGGAGGGCATACTATAGTATGTCGTTTTTCACGATTTCGGAGGATTTAAAAAAAAAAGGTGAAAATCACGCAAAAGCGAAAGGCTATAGTCCATGGTGTCGGAGGGCATACTATAGTATGTCGTTTTTCACGATTTCGGAGGATTTAAAAAAAAAGGTGAAAATCACGCAAAAGCGAAAGGCTATAGTCCATGGTCTCGGACCGCATACTAGTATGTCGTTTTTCACGATTTCGGAGGATTTAAAAAAAAAGGTGAAAATCACGCAAAAGCGAAAGGCTATAGTCCATGGTCTCGGACCGCATACTAGTATGTCGTTTTTCACGATTTCGGAGGATTTAAAAAAAAAAGTGAAAATCACGCAAAAGCGAAAGGCTATAGTCCATGGTGTCGGAGGGCATACTATAGTATGTCGTTTTTCACGATTTCGGAGGATTTAAAAAAAAAAGGTGAAAATCACGCAAAAGCGAAAGGCTATAGTCCATGGTGTCGGAGGGCATACTATAGTATGTGGTTTTTCACGATTTCGGAGGATTTAAAAAAAAAAGGTGAAAATCACGCAAAAGCGAAAGGCTATAGTCCATGGTCTCGGACCGCATACTAGTATGTCGTTTTTCACGATTTCGGAGGATTTAAAAAAAAGGTGAAAATCACGCAAAAGCGAAAGGCTATAGTCCATGGTCTCGGACCGCATACTAGTATGTCGTTTTTCACGATTTCGGAGGATTTAAAAAAAAAAGGTGAAAATCACGCAAAAGCGAAAGGCTATAGTCCATGGTGTCGGAGGGCATACTATAGTATGTCGTTTTTCACGATTTCGGAGGATTTAAAAAAAAAGGTGAAAATCACGCAAAAGCGAAAGGCTATAGTCCATGGTCTCGGACCGCATACTAGTATGTCGTTTTTCACGATTTCGGAGGATTTAAAAAAAAAGGTGAAAATCACGCAAAAGCGAAAGGCTATAGTCCATGGTCTCGGACCGCATACTAGTATGTCGTTTTTCACGATTTCGGAGGATTTAAAAAAAAGGTGAAAATCACGCAAAAGCGAAAGGCTATAGTCCATGGTGTCGGAGGGCATACTATAGTATGTCGTTTTTCACGATTTCGGAGGATTTTAAAAAAAAAGGTGAAAATCACGCAAAAGCGAAAGGCTATAGTCCATGGTGTCGGAGGGCATACTATAGTATGTGGTTTTTCACGATTTCGGAGGATTTAAAAAAAAAAGGTGAAAATCACGCAAAAGCGAAAGGCTATAGTCCATGGTCTCGGACCGCATACTAGTATGTCGTTTTTCACGATTTCGGAGGATTTAAAAAAAAGGTGAAAATCACGCAAAAGCGAAAGGCTATAGTCCATGGTGTCGGAGGGCATACTATAGTATGTCGTTTTTCACGATTTCGGAGGATTTAAAAAAAAAAAGGTGAAAATCACGCAAAAGCGAAAGGCTATAGTCCATGGTCTCGGACCGCATACTAGTATGTCGTTTTTCACGATTTCGGAGGATTAAAAAAAAAAAGGTGAAAATCACGCAAAAGCGAAAGGCTATAGTCCATGGTGTCGGAGGGCATACTATAGTATGTCGTTTTTCACGATTTCGGAGGATTTAAAAAAAAAAAGGTGAAAATCACGCAAAAGCGAAAGGCTATAGTCCATGGTGTCGGAGGGCATACTATAGTATGTCGTTTTTCACGATTTCGGAGGATTTGAAAAAAAGGTGAAAATCACGCAAAAGCGAAAGGCTATAGTCCATGGTGTCGGAGAGCATACTATAGTATGTCGTTTTTAACGATTTCGGAGGATTTAAAAAAAAGGTGAAAATCACGCAAAAGCGAAAGGCTATAGTCCATGGTCTCGGACCGCATACTAGTATGTCGTTTTTCACGATTTCGGAGGATTTAAAAAAAAAAGGTGACAATCACGCAAAAGCGAAAGGCTATAGTCCATGGTGTCGGAGGGCATACTATAGTATGTCGTTTTTCACGATTTCGGAGGATTTAAAAAAAAAGGTGAAAATCACGCAAAAGCGAAAGGCTATAGTCCATGGTCTCGGACCGCATACTAGTATGTCGTTTTTCACGATTTCGGAGGATTTAAAAAAAAAGGTGAAAATCACGCAAAAGCGAAAGGCTATAGTCCATGGTCTCGGACCGCATACTAGTATGTCGTTTTTCACGATTTCGGAGGATTTAAAAAAAAAAGTGAAAATCACGCAAAAGCGAAAGGCTATAGTCCATGGTGTCGGAGGGCATACTATAGTATGTCGTTTTTCACGATTTCGGAGGATTTAAAAAAAAAAGGTGAAAATCACGCAAAAGCGAAAGGCTATAGTCCATGGTGTCGGAGGGCATACTATAGTATGTGGTTTTTCACGATTTCGGAGGATTTAAAAAAAAAAGGTGAAAATCACGCAAAAGCGAAAGGCTATAGTCCATGGTCTCGGACCGCATACTAGTATGTCGTTTTTCACGATTTCGGAGGATTTAAAAAAAAGGTGAAAATCACGCAAAAGCGAAAGGCTATAGTCCATGGTCTCGGACCGCATACTAGTATGTCGTTTTTCACGATTTCGGAGGATTTAAAAAAAAAAGGTGAAAATCACGCAAAAGCGAAAGGCTATAGTCCATGGTGTCGGAGGGCATACTATAGTATGTCGTTTTTCACGATTTCGGAGGATTTAAAAAAAAAGGTGAAAATCACGCAAAAGCGAAAGGCTATAGTCCATGGTCTCGGACCGCATACTAGTATGTCGTTTTTCACGATTTCGGAGGATTTAAAAAAAAAGGTGAAAATCACGCAAAAGCGAAAGGCTATAGTCCATGGTCTCGGACCGCATACTAGTATGTCGTTTTTCACGATTTCGGAGGATTTAAAAAAAAGGTGAAAATCACGCAAAAGCGAAAGGCTATAGTCCATGGTGTCGGAGGGCATACTATAGTATGTCGTTTATCACGATTTCGGAGGATTTGAAAAAAAGGTGAAAATCACGCAAAAGCGAAAGGCTATAGTCCATGGTGTCGGAGGGCATACTATAGTATGTCGTTTTTCACGATTTCGGAGGATTTAAAAAAAAAGGTGAAAATCACGCAAAAGCGAAAGGCTATAGTCCATGGTGTCGGAGGGCATACTATAGTATGTCGTTTTTCACGATTTCGGAGGATTTAAAAAAAAAAGGTGAAAATCACGCAAAAGCGAAAGGCTATAGTCCATGGTGTCGGAGGGCATACTATAGTATGTCGTTTTTCACGATTTCGGAGGATTTAAAAAAAAAGGTGAAAATCACGCAAAAGCGAAAGGCTATAGTCCATGGTCTCGGACCGCATACTAGTATGTCGTTTTTCACGATTTCGGAGGATTTAAAAAAAAAGGTGAAAATCACGCAAAAGCGAAAGGCTATAGTCCATGGTCTCGGACCGCATACTAGTATGTCGTTTTTCACGATTTCGGAGGATTTAAAAAAAAAAGTGAAAATCACGCAAAAGCGAAAGGCTATAGTCCATGGTGTCGGAGGGCATACTATAGTATGTCGTTTTTCACGATTTCGGAGGATTTAAAAAAAAAAGGTGAAAATCACGCAAAAGCGAAAGGCTATAGTCCATGGTGTCGGAGGGCATACTATAGTATGTGGTTTTTCACGATTTCGGAGGATTTAAAAAAAAAAGGTGAAAATCACGCAAAAGCGAAAGGCTATAGTCCATGGTCTCGGACCGCATACTAGTATGTCGTTTTTCACGATTTCGGAGGATTTAAAAAAAAGGTGAAAATCACGCAAAAGCGAAAGGCTATAGTCCATGGTCTCGGACCGCATACTAGTATGTCGTTTTTCACGATTTCGGAGGATTTAAAAAAAAAAGGTGAAAATCACGCAAAAGCGAAAGGCTATAGTCCATGGTGTCGGAGGGCATACTATAGTATGTCGTTTTTCACGATTTCGGAGGATTTAAAAAAAAAGGTGAAAATCACGCAAAAGCGAAAGGCTATAGTCCATGGTCTCGGACCGCATACTAGTATGTCGTTTTTCACGATTTCGGAGGATTTAAAAAAAAAGGTGAAAATCACGCAAAAGCGAAAGGCTATAGTCCATGGTCTCGGACCGCATACTAGTATGTCGTTTTTCACGATTTCGGAGGATTTAAAAAAAAAAGTGAAAATCACGCAAAAGCGAAAGGCTATAGTCCATGGTGTCGGACGGCATACTATAGTATGTCGTTTTTCACGATTTCGGAGGATTTTAAAAAAAAAGGTGAAAATCACGCAAAAGCGAAAGGCTATAGTCCATGGTGTCGGAGGGCATACTATAGTATGTGGTTTTTCACGATTTCGGAGGATTTAAAAAAAAAAGGTGAAAATCACGCAAAAGCGAAAGGCTATAGTCCATGGTCTCGGACCGCATACTAGTATGTCGTTTTTCACGATTTCGGAGGATTTAAAAAAAAGGTGAAAATCACGCAAAAGCGAAAGGCTATAGTCCATGGTGTCGGAGGGCATACTATAGTATGTCGTTTTTCACGATTTCGGAGGATTTAAAAAAAAAAAGGTGAAAATCACGCAAAAGCGAAAGGCTATAGTCCATGGTCTCGGACCGCATACTAGTATGTCGTTTTTCACGATTTCGGAGGATTAAAAAAAAAAAGGTGAAAATCACGCAAAAGCGAAAGGCTATAGTCCATGGTGTCGGAGGGCATACTATAGTATGTCGTTTTTCACGATTTCGGAGGATTTAAAAAAAAAAAGGTGAAAATCACGCAAAAGCGAAAGGCTATAGTCCATGGTGTCGGAGGGCATACTATAGTATGTCGTTTTTCACGATTTCGGAGGATTTGAAAAAAAGGTGAAAATCACGCAAAAGCGAAAGGCTATAGTCCATGGTGTCGGAGAGCATACTATAGTATGTCGTTTTTAACGATTTCGGAGGATTTAAAAAAAAGGTGAAAATCACGCAAAAGCGAAAGGCTATAGTCCATGGTCTCGGACCGCATACTAGTATGTCGTTTTTCACGATTTCGGAGGATTTAAAAAAAAAAGGTGACAATCACGCAAAAGCGAAAGGCTATAGTCCATGGTGTCGGAGGGCATACTATAGTATGTCGTTTTTCACGATTTCGGAGGATTTGAAAAAAAGGTGAAAATCACGCAAAAGCGAAAGGCTATAGTCCATGGTGTCGGAGGGCATACTATAGTATGTCGTTTATCACGATTTCGGAGGATTTGAAAAAAAGGTGAAAATCACGCAAAAGCGAAAGGCTATAGTCCATGGTGTCGGAGGGCATACTATAGTATGTCGTTTTTCACGATTTCGGAGGATTTAAAAAAAAAGGTGAAAATCACGCAAAAGCGAAAGGCTATAGTCCATGGTGTCGGAGGGCATACTATAGTATGTCGTTTATCACGATTTCGGAGGATTTAAAAAAAAAAAGGTGAAAATCACGCAAAAGCGAAAGGCTATAGTCCATGGTGTCGGAGGGCATACTATAGTATGTGGTTTTTCACGATTTTGGAGGATTTGAAAAAAAGGTGAAAATCACGCAAAAGCGAAAGGCTATAGTCCATGGTGTCGGAGAGCATACTATAGTATGTCGTTTTTAACGATTTCGGAGGATTTAAAAAAAAAGGTGAAAATCACGCAAAAGCGAAAGGCTATAGTCCATGGTCTCGGACCGCATACTAGTATGTCGTTTTTCACGATTTCGGAGGATTTAAAAAAAAGGTGAAAATCACGCAAAAGCGAAAGGCTATAGTCCATGGTGTCGGAGGGCATACTATAGTATGTCTTTTTTTACGATTTCGGAGGATTTAAAAAAAAGGTGAAAATCACGCAAAAGCGAAAGGCTATAGTCCATGGTGTCGGAGGGCATACTATAGTATGTCGTTTTTCACGATTTCGGAGGATTTAAAAAAAAAAGGTGAAAATCACGCAAAAGCGAAAGGCTATAGTCCATGGTGTCGGAGGGCATACTATAGTATGTGGTTTTTCACGATTTCGGAGGATTTAAAAAAAAGGTGAAATCACGCAAAAGCGAAAGGCTATAGTCCATGGTGTCGGAGGGCATACTATAGTATGTCGTTTTTCACGATTTCGGAGGATTTGAAAAAAAGGTGAAAATCACGCAAAAGCGAAAGGCTATAGTCCATGGTGTCGGAGAGCATACTATAGTATGTAGTTTTTAACGATTTCGGAGGATTTGAAAAAAAGGTGAAAATCACGCAAAAGCGAAAGGCTATAGTCCATGGTGTCGGAGAGCATACTATAGTATGTCGTTTTTAACGATTTCGGAGGATTTTAAAAAAAGGTGAAAATCACGCAAAAGTGAAAGGCTATAGTCCATGGTGTCGGAGGGCATACTATAGTATGTCGTTTATCACGATTTCGGAGGATTTGAAAAAAAGGTGAAAATCACGCAAAAGCGAAAGGCTATAGTCCATGGTGTCGGAGGGCATACTATAGTATGTCGTTTTTCACGATTTCGGAGGATTTAAAAAAAAAAGGTGAAAATCACGCAAAAGCGAAAGGCTATAGTCCATGGTGTCGGAGGGCATACTATAGTATGTGGTTTTTCACGATTTCGGAGGATTTAAAAAAAAAGGTGAAAATCACGCAAAAGCGAAAGGCTATAGTCCATGGTGTCGGAGGGCATACTATAGTATGTCGTTTTTCACGATTTCGGAGGATTTGAAAAAAAGGTGAAAATCACGCAAAAGCGAAAGGCTATAGTCCATGGTGTCGGAGGGCATACTATAGTATGTGGTTTTTCACGATTTCGGAGGATTTAAAAAAAAGGTGAAAATCACGCAAAAGCGAAAGGCTATAGTCCATGGTGTCGGAGGGCATACTATAGTATGTCGTTTTTCACGATTTCGGAGGATTTAAAAAAAAAAAGGTGAAAATCACGCAAAAGCGAAAGGCTATAGTCCATGGTGTCGGAGGGCATACTATAGTATGTGGTTTTTCACGATTTCGGAGGATTTAAAAAAAAAGGTGAAAATCACGCAAAAGCGAAAGGCTATAGTCCATGGTGTCGGAGGGCATACTATAGTATGTCGTTTATCACGATTTCGGAGGATTTGAAAAAAAGGTGAAAATCACGCAAAAGCGAAAGGCTATAGTCCATGGTGTCGGTGGGCATACTATAGTATGTCGTTTTTCACGATTTCGGAGGATTTAAAAAAAAAGGTGAAAATCACGCAAAAGCGAAAGGCTATAGTCCATGGTCTCGGACCGCATACTAGTATGTCGTTTTTCACGATTTCGGAGGATTAAAAAAAAAAAGGTGAAAATCACGCAAAAGCGAAAGGCTATAGTCCATGGTGTCGGAGGGCATACTATAGTATGTCGTTTTTCACGATTTCGGAGGATTTAAAAAAAAAAGGTGAAAATCACGCAAAAGCGAAAGGCTATAGTCCATGGTGTCGGAGGGCATACTATAGTATGTCGTTTTTCACGATTTCGGAGGATTTGAAAAAAAGGTGAAAATCACGCAAAAGCGAAAGGCTATAGTCCATGGTGTCGGAGAGCATACTATAGTATGTCGTTTTTAACGATTTCGGAGGATTTAAAAAAAAGGTGAAAATCACGCAAAAGCGAAAGGCTATAGTCCATGGTCTCGGACCGCATACTAGTATGTCGTTTTTCACGATTTCGGAGGATTAAAAAAAAAAAGGTGAAAATCACGCAAAAGCGAAAGGCTATAGTCCATGGTGTCGGAGGGCATACTATAGTATGTCGTTTTTCACGATTTCGGAGGATTTAAAAAAAAAAGGTGAAAATCACGCAAAAGCGAAAGGCTATAGTCCATGGTGTCGGAGGGCATACTATAGTATGTCGTTTTTCACGATTTCGGAGGATTTGAAAAAAAGGTGAAAATCACGCAAAAGCGAAAGGCTATAGTCCATGGTGTCGGAGAGCATACTATAGTATGTCGTTTTTAACGATTTCGGAGGATTTAAAAAAAAGGTGAAAATCACGCAAAAGCGAAAGGCTATAGTCCATGGTCTCGGACCGCATACTAGTATGTCGTTTTTCACGATTTTGGAGGATTTGAAAAAAAGGTGAAAATCACGCAAAAGCAAAAGGCTATAGTCCATGGTCTCGGACCGCATACTAGTATGTCGTTTTTCACGATTTCGGAGGATTTAAAAAAAAAAGGTGACAATCACGCAAAAGCGAAAGGCTATAGTCCATGGTGTCGGAGGGCATACTATAGTATGTCGTTTTTCACGATTTCGGAGGATTTGAAAAAAAGGTGAAAATCACGCAAAAGCGAAAGGCTATAGTCCATGGTGTCGGAGAGCATACTATAGTATGTCGTTTTTAACGATTTCGGAGGATTTAAAAAAAAAGGTGAAAATCACGCAAAAGCGAAAGGCTATAGTCCATGGTCTCGGACCGCATACTAGTATGTCGTTTTTCACGATTTTGGAGGATTTTAAAAAAAGGTGAAAATCACGCAAAAGCGAAAGGCTATAGTCCATGGTGTCGGAGGGCATACTATAGTATGTCGTTTTTCACGATTTCGGAGGATTTGAAAAAAAGGTGAAAATCACGCAAAAGCAAAAGGCTATAGTCCATGGTCTCGGACCGCATACTAGTATGTCGTTTTTCACGATTTCGGAGGATTTAAAAAAAAAAGGTGACAATCACGCAAAAGCGAAAGGCTATAGTCCATGGTGTCGGAGGGCATACTATAGTATGTCGTTTTTCACGATTTCGGAGGATTTGAAAAAAAGGTGAAAATCACGCAAAAGCGAAAGGCTATAGTCCATGGTGTCGGAGGGCATACTATAGTATGTCGTTTATCACGATTTCGGAGGATTTGAAAAAAAGGTGAAAATCACGCAAAAGCGAAAGGCTATAGTCCATGGTGTCGGAGGGCATACTATAGTATGTCGTTTTTCACGATTTCGGAGGATTTAAAAAAAAAGGTGAAAATCACGCAAAAGCGAAAGGCTATAGTCCATGGTCTCGGACCACATACTAGTATGTCGTTTTTCACGATTTCGGAGGATTTAAAAAAAAAGGTGAAAATCACGCAAAAGCGAAAGGCTATAGTCCATGGTCTCGGACCGCATACTAGTATGTCGTTTTTCACGATTTCGGAGGATTTTTTTAAAAAAAAGGTGAAAATCACGCAAAAGCGAAAGGCTATAGTCCATGGTGTCGGAGGGCATACTATAGTATGTCGTTTTTCACGATTTCGGAGGATTTTTAAAAAAAAGGTGAAAATCACGCAAAAGCGAAAGGCTATAGTCCATGGTGTCGGAGGGCATACTATAGTATGTGGTTTTTCACGATTTCGGAGGATTAAAAAAAAAAGGTGAAAATCACGCAAAAGCGAAAGGCTATAGTCCATGGTGTCGGAGGGCATACTATAGTATGTCGTTTTTCACGATTTCGGAGGATTTGAAAAAAAGGTGAAAATCACGCAAAAGCGAAAGGCTATAGTCCATGGTGTCGGAGAGCATACTATAGTATGTCGTTTTTAACGATTTCGGAGGATTTAAAAAAAAAGGTGAAAATCACGCAAAAGCGAAAGGCTATAGTCCATGGTCTCGGACCGCATACTAGTATGTCGTTTTTCACGATTTTGGAGGATTTAAAAAAAAGGTGAAAATCACGCAAAAGCGAAAGGCTATAGTCCATGGTGTCGGAGGGCATACTATAGTATGTCGTTTTTCACGATTTCGGAGGATTTGAAAAAAAGGTGAAAATCACGCAAAAGCAAAAGGCTATAGTCCATGGTCTCGGACCGCATACTAGTATGTCGTTTTTCACGATTTCGGAGGATTTAAAAAAAAAAGGTGACAATCACGCAAAAGCGAAAGGCTATAGTCCATGGTGTCGGAGGGCATACTATAGTATGTCGTTTTTCACGATTTCGGAGGATTTGAAAAAAAGGTGAAAATCACGCAAAAGCGAAAGGCTATAGTCCATGGTGTCGGAGGGCATACTATAGTATGTCGTTTATCACGATTTCGGAGGATTTGAAAAAAAGGTGAAAATCACGCAAAAGCGAAAGGCTATAGTCCATGGTGTCGGAGGGCATACTATAGTATGTCGTTTTTCACGATTTCGGAGGATTTAAAAAAAAAGGTGAAAATCACGCAAAAGCGAAAGGCTATAGTCCATGGTCTCGGACCACATACTAGTATGTCGTTTTTCACGATTTCGGAGGATTTAAAAAAAAAGGTGAAAATCACGCAAAAGCGAAAGGCTATAGTCCATGGTCTCGGACCGCATACTAGTATGTCGTTTTTCACGATTTCGGAGGATTTTTTAAAAAAAAAGGTGAAAATCACGCAAAAGCGAAAGGCTATAGTCCATGGTGTCGGAGGGCATACTATAGTATGTCGTTTTTCACGATTTCGGAGGATTTTTAAAAAAAAGGTGAAAATCACGCAAAAGCGAAAGGCTATAGTCCATGGTGTCGGAGGGCATACTATAGTATGTGGTTTTTCACGATTTCGGAGGATTAAAAAAAAAAGGTGAAAATCACGCAAAAGCGAAAGGCTATAGTCCATGGTGTCGGAGGGCATACTATAGTATGTCGTTTTTCACGATTTTGGAGGATTTGAAAAAAAGGTGAAAATCACGCAAAAGCGAAAGGCTATAGTCCATGGTGTCGGAGAGCATACTATAGTATGTCGTTTTTAACGATTTCGGAGGATTTAAAAAAAAAGGTGAAAATCACGCAAAAGCGAAAGGCTATAGTCCATGGTCTCGGACCGCATACTAGTATGTCGTTTTTCACGATTTCGGAGGATTTAAAAAAAAGGTGAAAATCACGCAAAAGCGAAAGGCTATAGTCCATGGTGTCGGAGGGCATACTATAGTATGTCGTTTATCACGATTTCGGAGGATTTGAAAAAAAGGTGAAAATCACGCAAAAGCGAAAGGCTATAGTCCATGGTGTCGGAGGGCATACTATAGTATGTCGTTTTTCACGATTTCGGAGGATTTAAAAAAAAAGGTGAAAATCACGCAAAAGCGAAAGGCTATAGTCCATGGTCTCGGACCGCATACTAGTATGTCGTTTTTCACGATTTCGGAGGATTTTAAAAAAAAAAGGTGAAAATCACGCAAAAGCGAAAGGCTATAGTCCATGGTGTCGGAGGGCATACTATAGTATGTCGTTTTTCACGATTTCGGAGGATTTAAAAAAAAAGGTGAAAATCACGCAAAAGCGAAAGGCTATAGTCCATGGTCTCGGACCGCATACTAGTATGTCGTTTTTCACGATTTCGGAGGATTTAAAAAAAAAGGTGAAAATCACGCAAAAGCGAAAGGCTATAGTCCATGGTCTCGGACCGCATACTAGTATGTCGTTTTTCACGATTTCGGAGGATTTAAAAAAAAAAGTGAAAATCACGCAAAAGCGAAAGGCTATAGTCCATGGTGTCGGAGGGCATACTATAGTATGTCGTTTTTCACGATTTCGGAGGATTTAAAAAAAAAAAGGTGAAAATCACGCAAAAGCGAAAGGCTATAGTCCATGGTGTCGGAGGGCATACTATAGTATGTGGTTTTTCACGATTTCGGAGGATTTAAAAAAAAAAGGTGAAAATCACGCAAAAGCGAAAGGCTATAGTCCATGGTCTCGGACCGCATACTAGTATGTCGTTTTTCACGATTTCGGAGGATTTAAAAAAAAAGGTGAAAATCACGCAAAAGCGAAAGGCTATAGTCCATGGTGTCGGAGGGCATACTATAGTATGTCGTTTATCACGATTTCGGAGGATTTGAAAAAAAGGTGAAAATCACGCAAAAGCGAAAGGCTATAGTCCATGGTGTCGGAGGGCATACTATAGTATGTCGTTTTTCACGATTTCGGAGGATTTAAAAAAAAAGGTGAAAATCACGCAAAAGCGAAAGGCTATAGTCCATGGTCTCGGACCGCATACTAGTATGTCGTTTTTCACGATTTCGGAGGATTTTAAAAAAAAAGGTGAAAATCACGCAAAAGCGAAAGGCTATAGTCCATGGTCTCGGACCGCATACTAGTATGTTGTTTTTCACGATTTCGGAGGATTTAAAAAAAAAAGGTGAAAATCACGCAAAAGCGAAAGGCTATAGTCCATGGTGTCGGAGGGCATACTATAGTATGTCGTTTTTCACGATTTCGGAGGATTTAAAAAAAAAGGTGAAAATCACGCAAAAGCGAAAGGCTATAGTCCATGGTCTCGGACCGCATACTAGTATGTCGTTTTTCACGATTTCGGAGGATTTAAAAAAAAAGGTGAAAATCACGCAAAAGCGAAAGGCTATAGTCCATGGTCTCGGACCGCATACTAGTATGTCGTTTTTCACGATTTCGGAGGATTTAAAAAAAAAAGGTGAAAATCACGCAAAAGCGAAAGGCTATAGTCCATGGTGTCGGAGGGCATACTATAGTATGTCGTTTTTCACGATTTCGGAGGATTTGAAAAAAAGGTGAAAATCACGCAAAAGCGAAAGGCTATAGTCCATGGTGTCGGAGAGCATACTATAGTATGTCGTTTTTAACGATTTCGGAGGATTTAAAAAAAATTGAAAATCACGCAAAAGCGAAAGGCTATAGTCCATGGTCTCGGACCGCATACTAGTATGTCGTTTTTCACGATTTTGGAGGATTTAAAAAAAAAGGTGAAAATCACGCAAAAGCGAAAGGCTATAGTCCATGGTGTCGGAGGGCATACTATAGTATGTCGTTTTTCACGATTTCGGAGGATTTAAAAAAAAGGTGAAAAAAACGCAAAAGCGAAAGGCTATAGTCCATGGTGTCGGAGGGCATACTATAGTATGTCGTTTTTCACGATTTCGGAGGATTTGAAAAAAAGGTGAAAATCACGCAAAAGCAAAAGGCTATAGTCCATGGTCTCGGACCGCATACTAGTATGTCGTTTTTCACGATTTCGGAGGATTTAAAAAAAAAGGTGAAAATCACGCAAAAGCGAAAGGCTATAGTCCATGGTCTCGGACCGCATACTAGTATGTCGTTTTTCACGATTTCGGAGGATTTAAAAAAAAAGGTGAAAATCACGCAAAAGCGAAAGGCTATAGTCCATGGTCTCGGACCGCATACTAGTATGTCGTTTTTCACGATTTCGGAGGATTTAAAAAAAAAAGGTGAAAATCACGCAAAAGCGAAAGGCTATAGTCCATGGTGTCGGAGGGCATACTATAGTATGTCGTTTTTCACGATTTCGGAGGATTTGAAAAAAAGGTGAAAATCACGCAAAAGCGAAAGGCTATAGTCCATGGTGTCGGAGAGCATACTATAGTATGTCGTTTTTAACGATTTCGGAGGATTTAAAAAAAATTGAAAATCACGCAAAAGCGAAAGGCTATAGTCCATGGTCTCGGACCGCATACTAGTATGTCGTTTTTCACGATTTTGGAGGATTTAAAAAAAAAGGTGAAAATCACGCAAAAGCGAAAGGCTATAGTCCATGGTGTCGGAGGGCATACTATAGTATGTCGTTTTTCACGATTTCGGAGGATTTAAAAAAAAGGTGAAAAAAACGCAAAAGCGAAAGGCTATAGTCCATGGTGTCGGAGGGCATACTATAGTATGTCGTTTTTCACGATTTCGGAGGATTTGAAAAAAAGGTGAAAATCACGCAAAAGCAAAAGGCTATAGTCCATGGTCTCGGACCGCATACTAGTATGTCGTTTTTCACGATTTCGGAGGATTTAAAAAAAAAAGTGACAATCACGCAAAAGCGAAAGGCTATAGTCCATGGTGTCGGAGGGCATACTATAGTATGTCGTTTTTCACGATTTCGGAGGATTTGAAAAAAAGGTGAAAATCACGCAAAAGCGAAAGGCTATAGTCCATGGTGTCGGAGAGCATACTATAGTATGTCGTTTTTAACGATTTCGGAGGATTTAAAAAAAAGGTGAAAATCACGCAAAAGCGAAAGGCTATAGTCCATGGTCTCGGACCGCATACTAGTATGTCGTTTTTCACGATTTTGGAGGATTTAAAAAAAAGGTGAAAATCACGCAAAAGCGAAAGGCTATAGTCCATGGTGTCGGAGGGCATACTATAGTATGTCGTTTTTCACGATTTCGGAGGATTTAAAAAAAAGGTGAAAAAAACGCAAAAGCGAAAGGCTATAGTCCATGGTGTCGGAGGGCATACTATAGTATGTCGTTTTTCACGATTTCGGAGGATTTGAAAAAAAGGTGAAAATCACGCAAAAGCAAAAGGCTATAGTCCATGGTCTCGGACCGCATACTAGTATGTCGTTTTTCACGATTTCGGAGGATTTAAAAAAAAAGGTGAAAATCACGCAAAAGCGAAAGGCTATAGTCCATGGTCTCGGACCGCATACTAGTATGTCGTTTTTCACGATTTCGGAGGATTTAAAAAAAAAGGTGAAAATCACGCAAAAGCGAAAGGCTATAGTCCATGGTCTCGGACCGCATACTAGTATGTCGTTTTTCACGATTTCGGAGGATTTAAAAAAAAAAGGTGAAAATCACGCAAAAGCGAAAGGCTATAGTCCATGGTGTCGGAGGGCATACTATAGTATGTCGTTTTTCACGATTTCGGAGGATTTGAAAAAAAGGTGAAAATCACGCAAAAGCGAAAGGCTATAGTCCATGGTGTCGGAGAGCATACTATAGTATGTCGTTTTTAACGATTTCGGAGGATTTAAAAAAAATTGAAAATCACGCAAAAGCGAAAGGCTATAGTCCATGGTCTCGGACCGCATACTAGTATGTCGTTTTTCACGATTTTGGAGGATTTAAAAAAAAAGGTGAAAATCACGCAAAAGCGAAAGGCTATAGTCCATGGTGTCGGAGGGCATACTATAGTATGTCGTTTTTCACGATTTCGGAGGATTTAAAAAAAAGGTGAAAAAAACGCAAAAGCGAAAGGCTATAGTCCATGGTGTCGGAGGGCATACTATAGTATGTCGTTTTTCACGATTTCGGAGGATTTGAAAAAAAGGTGAAAATCACGCAAAAGCAAAAGGCTATAGTCCATGGTCTCGGACCGCATACTAGTATGTCGTTTTTCACGATTTCGGAGGATTTAAAAAAAAAAGTGACAATCACGCAAAAGCGAAAGGCTATAGTCCATGGTGTCGGAGGGCATACTATAGTATGTCGTTTTTCACGATTTCGGAGGATTTGAAAAAAAGGTGAAAATCACGCAAAAGCGAAAGGCTATAGTCCATGGTGTCGGAGAGCATACTATAGTATGTCGTTTTTAACGATTTCGGAGGATTTAAAAAAAAGGTGAAAATCACGCAAAAGCGAAAGGCTATAGTCCATGGTCTCGGACCGCATACTAGTATGTCGTTTTTCACGATTTTGGAGGATTTAAAAAAAAGGTGAAAATCACGCAAAAGCGAAAGGCTATAGTCCATGGTGTCGGAGGGCATACTATAGTATGTCGTTTTTCACGATTTCGGAGGATTTAAAAAAAAGGTGAAAATCACGCAAAAGCGAAAGGCTATAGTCCATGGTGTCGGAGGGCATACTATAGTATCTAGTTTTTCACGATTTCGGAGGATTTGAAAAAAAGGTGAAAATCACGCAAAAGCAAAAGGCTATAGTCCATGGTCTCGGACCGCATACTAGTATGTCGTTTTTCACGATTTCGGAGGATTTAAAAAAAAAGGTGACAATCACGCAAAAGCGAAAGGCTATAGTCCATGGTGTCGGAGGGCATACTATAGTATGTCGTTTTTCACGATTTCGGAGGATTTGAAAAAAAGGTGAAAATCACGCAAAAGCGAAAGGCTATAGTCCATGGTGTCGGAGAGCATACTATAGTATGTCGTTTTTAACGATTTCGGAGGATTTTAAAAAAAAAGGTGAAAATCACGCAAAAGCGAAAGGCTATAGTCCATGGTCTCGGACCGCATACTAGTATGTCGTTTTTCACGATTTTGGAGGATTTAAAAAAAAGGTGAAAATCACGCAAAAGCGAAAGGCTATAGTCCATGGTGTCGGAGGGCATACTATAGTATGTCGTTTTTCACGATTTCGGAGGATTTGAAAAAAAGGTGAAAATCACGCAAAAGCAAAAGGATATAGTCCATGGTCTCGGACCGCATACTAGTATGTCGTTTTTCACGATTTCGGAGGATTTAAAAAAAAAAGGTGACAATCACGCAAAAGCGAAAGGCTATAGTCCATGGTGTCGGAGGGCATACTATAGTATGTCGTTTTTCACGATTTCGGAGGATTTGAAAAAAAGGTGAAAATCACGCAAAAGCGAAAGGCTATAGTCCATGGTGTCGGAGGGCATACTATAGTATGTCGTTTATCACGATTTCGGAGGATTTGAAAAAAAGGTGAAAATCACGCAAAAGCGAAAGGCTATAGTCCATGGTGTCGGAGGGCATACTATAGTATGTCGTTTTTCACGATTTCGGAGGATTTAAAAAAAAAGGTGAAAATCACGCAAAAGCGAAAGGCTATAGTCCATGGTCTCGGACCACATACTAGTATGTCGTTTTTCACGATTTCGGAGGATTTAAAAAAAAAAAGGTGAAAATCACGCAAAAGCGAAAGGCTATAGTCCATGGTGTCGGAGGGCATACTATAGTATGTCGTTTTTCACGATTTCGGAGGATTTTTAAAAAAAAGGTGAAAATCACGCAAAAGCGAAAGGCTATAGTCCATGGTGTCGGAGGGCATACTATAGTATGTGGTTTTTCACGATTTCGGAGGATTTAAAAAAAATGGTGAAAATCACGCAAAAGCGAAAGGCTATAGTCCATGGTGTCGGAGGGCATACTATAGTATGTCGTTTTTCACGATTTTGGAGGATTTGAAAAAAAGGTGAAAATCACGCAAAAGCGAAAGGCTATAGTCCATGGTGTCGGAGAGCATACTATAGTATGTCGTTTTTAACGATTTCGGAGGATTTAAAAAAAAAGGTGAAAATCACGCAAAAGCGAAAGGCTATAGTCCATGGTCTCGGACCGCATACTAGTATGTCGTTTTTCACGATTTCGGAGGATTTAAAAAAAAGGTGAAAATCACGCAAAAGCGAAAGGCTATAGTCCATGGTGTCGGAGGGCATACTATAGTATGTCGTTTATCACGATTTCGGAGGATTTGAAAAAAAGGTGAAAATCACGCAAAAGCGAAAGGCTATAGTCCATGGTGTCGGAGGGCATACTATAGTATGTCGTTTTTCACGATTTCGGAGGATTTAAAAAAAAAGGTGAAAATCACGCAAAAGCGAAAGGCTATAGTCCATGGTCTCGGACCGCATACTAGTATGTCGTTTTTCACGATTTCGGAGGATTTAAAAAAAAAAGGTGAAAATCACGCAAAAGCGAAAGGCTATAGTCCATGGTGTCGGAGGGCATACTATAGTATGTCGTTTTTCACGATTTCGGAGGATTTAAAAAAAAAGGTGAAAATCACGCAAAAGCGAAAGGCTATAGTCCATGGTCTCGGACCGCATACTAGTATGTCGTTTTTCACGATTTCGGAGGATTTAAAAAAAAAGGTGAAAATCACGCAAAAGCGAAAGGCTATAGTCCATGGTCTCGGACCGCATACTAGTATGTCGTTTTTCACGATTTCGGAGGATTTAAAAAAAAAAGGTGAAAATCACGCAAAAGCGAAAGGCTATAGTCCATGGTGTCGGAGGGCATACTATAGTATGTCGTTTTTCACGATTTCGGAGGATTTGAAAAAAAGGTGAAAATCACGCAAAAGCGAAAGGCTATAGTCCATGGTGTCGGAGAGCATACTATAGTATGTCGTTTTTAACGATTTCGGAGGATTTAAAAAAAATTGAAAATCACGCAAAAGCGAAAGGCTATAGTCCATGGTCTCGGACCGCATACTAGTATGTCGTTTTTCACGATTTTGGAGGATTTAAAAAAAAAGGTGAAAATCACGCAAAAGCGAAAGGCTATAGTCCATGGTGTCGGAGGGCATACTATAGTATGTCGTTTTTCACGATTTCGGAGGATTTAAAAAAAAGGTGAAAATCACGCAAAAGCGAAAGGCTATAGTCCATGGTGTCGGAGGGCATACTATAGTATGTCGTTTTTCACGATTTCGGAGGATTTGAAAAAAAGGTGAAAATCACGCAAAAGCAAAAGGCTATAGTCCATGGTCTCGGACCGCATACTAGTATGTCGTTTTTCACGATTTCGGAGGATTTAAAAAAAAAAGTGACAATCACGCAAAAGCGAAAGGCTATAGTCCATGGTGTCGGAGGGCATACTATAGTATGTCGTTTTTCACGATTTCGGAGGATTTGAAAAAAAGGTGAAAATCACGCAAAAGCGAAAGGCTATAGTCCATGGTGTCGGAGAGCATACTATAGTATGTCGTTTTTAACGATTTCGGAGGATTTAAAAAAAAGGTGAAAATCACGCAAAAGCGAAAGGCTATAGTCCATGGTCTCGGACCGCATACTAGTATGTCGTTTTTCACGATTTTGGAGGATTTAAAAAAAAGGTGAAAATCACGCAAAAGCGAAAGGCTATAGTCCATGGTGTCGGAGGGCATACTATAGTATGTCGTTTTTCACGATTTCGGAGGATTTAAAAAAAAGGTGAAAATCACGCAAAAGCGAAAGGCTATAGTCCATGGTGTCGGAGGGCATACTATAGTATCTAGTTTTTCACGATTTCGGAGGATTTGAAAAAAAGGTGAAAATCACGCAAAAGCAAAAGGCTATAGTCCATGGTCTCGGACCGCATACTAGTATGTCGTTTTTCACGATTTCGGAGGATTTAAAAAAAAAGGTGACAATCACGCAAAAGCGAAAGGCTATAGTCCATGGTGTCGGAGGGCATACTATAGTATGTCGTTTTTCACGATTTCGGAGGATTTGAAAAAAAGGTGAAAATCACGCAAAAGCGAAAGGCTATAGTCCATGGTGTCGGAGAGCATACTATAGTATGTCGTTTTTAACGATTTCGGAGGATTTAAAAAAAAAAAGGTGAAAATCACGCAAAAGCGAAAGGCTATAGTCCATGGTCTCGGACCGCATACTAGTATGTCGTTTTTCACGATTTTGGAGGATTTAAAAAAAAGGTGAAAATCACGCAAAAGCGAAAGGCTATAGTCCATGGTGTCGGAGGGCATACTATAGTATGTCGTTTTTCACGATTTCGGAGGATTTAAAAAAAGGTGAAAATCACGCAAAAGCAAAAGGATATAGTCCATGGTCTCGGACCGCATACTAGTATGTCGTTTTTCACGATTTCGGAGGATTTAAAAAAAAAAGGTGACAATCACGCAAAAGCGAAAGGCTATAGTCCATGGTGTCGGAGGGCATACTATAGTATGTCGTTTTTCACGATTTCGGAGGATTTGAAAAAAAGGTGAAAATCACGCAAAAGCGAAAGGCTATAGTCCATGGTGTCGGAGGGCATACTATAGTATGTCGTTTATCACGATTTCGGAGGATTTGAAAAAAAGGTGAAAATCACGCAAAAGCGAAAGGCTATAGTCCATGGTGTCGGAGGGCATACTATAGTATGTCGTTTTTCACGATTTCGGAGGATTTAAAAAAAAAGGTGAAAATCACGCAAAAGCGAAAGGCTATAGTCCATGGTCTCGGACCACATACTAGTATGTCGTTTTTCACGATTTCGGAGGATTTTAAAAAAAAAGGTGAAAATCACGCAAAAGCGAAAGGCTATAGTCCATGGTGTCGGAGGGCATACTATAGTATGTCGTTTTTCACGATTTCGGAGGATTTTTAAAAAAAGTGAAAATCACGCAAAAGCGAAAGGCTATAGTCCATGGTGTCGGAGGGCATACTATAGTATGTGGTTTTTCACGATTTCGGAGGATTTAAAAAAAATGGTGAAAATCACGCAAAAGCGAAAGGCTATAGTCCATGGTGTCGGAGGGCATACTATAGTATGTCGTTTTTCACGATTTTGGAGGATTTGAAAAAAAGGTGAAAATCACGCAAAAGCGAAAGGCTATAGTCCATGGTGTCGGAGAGCATACTATAGTATGTCGTTTTTAACGATTTCGGAGGATTTAAAAAAAAAGGTGAAAATCACGCAAAAGCGAAAGGCTATAGTCCATGGTCTCGGACCGCATACTAGTATGTCGTTTTTCACGATTTCGGAGGATTTAAAAAAAAAGGTGAAAATCACGCAAAAGCGAAAGGCTATAGTCCATGGTCTCGGACCGCATACTAGTATGTCGTTTTTCACGATTTCGGAGGATTTAAAAAAAAAAGGTGAAAATCACGCAAAAGCGAAAGGCTATAGTCCATGGTGTCGGAGGGCATACTATAGTATGTCGTTTTTCACGATTTCGGAGGATTTAAAAAAAAAGGTGAAAATCACGCAAAAGCGAAAGGCTATAGTCCATGGTCTCGGACCGCATACTAGTATGTCGTTTTTCACGATTTCGGAGGATTTAAAAAAAAAGGTGAAAATCACGCAAAAGCGAAAGGCTATAGTCCATGGTCTCGGACCGCATACTAGTATGTCGTTTTTCACGATTTCGGAGGATTTAAAAAAAAGGTGAAAATCACGCAAAAGCGAAAGGCTATAGTCCATGGTGTCGGAGGGCATACTATAGTATGTCGTTTATCACGATTTCGGAGGATTTGAAAAAAAGGTGAAAATCACGCAAAAGCGAAAGGCTATAGTCCATGGTGTCGGAGGGCATACTATAGTATGTCGTTTTTCACGATTTCGGAGGATTTAAAAAAAAAGGTGAAAATCACGCAAAAGCGAAAGGCTATAGTCCATGGTCTCGGACCGCATACTAGTATGTCGTTTTTCACGATTTCGGAGGATTTTAAAAAAAAGGTGAAAATCACGCAAAAGCGAAAGGCTATAGTCCATGGTCTCGGACCGCATACTAGTATGTTGTTTTTCACGATATCGGAGGATTTAAAAAAAAAAGGTGAAAATCACGCAAAAGCGAAAGGCTATAGTCCATGGTGTCGGAGGGCATACTATAGTATGTCGTTTTTCACGATTTCGGAGGATTTAAAAAAAAAGGTGAAAATCACGCAAAAGCGAAAGGCTATAGTCCATGGTCTCGGACCGCATACTAGTATGTCGTTTTTCACGATTTCGGAGGATTTAAAAAAAAAGGTGAAAATCACGCAAAAGCGAAAGGCTATAGTCCATGGTCTCGGACCGCATACTAGTATGTCGTTTTTCACGATTTCGGAGGATTTAAAAAAAAAAGGTGAAAATCACGCAAAAGCGAAAGGCTATAGTCCATGGTGTCGGAGGGCATACTATAGTATGTCGTTTTTCACGATTTCGGAGGATTTGAAAAAAAGGTGAAAATCACGCAAAAGCGAAAGGCTATAGTCCATGGTGTCGGAGAGCATACTATAGTATGTCGTTTTTAACGATTTCGGAGGATTTAAAAAAAAAATGAAAATCACGCAAAAGCGAAAGGCTATAGTCCATGGTCTCGGACCGCATACTAGTATGTCGTTTTTCACGATTTTGGAGGATTTAAAAAAAAGGTGAAAATCACGCAAAAGCGAAAGGCTATAGTCCATGGTGTCGGAGGGCATACTATAGTATGTCGTTTTTCACGATTTCGGAGGATTTAAAAAAAAAGGTGAAAATCACGCAAAAGCGAAAGGCTATAGTCCATGGTGTCGGAGGGCATACTATAGTATGTCGTTTTTCACGATTTCGGAGGATTTAAAAAAAAAAGGTGAAAATCACGCAAAAGCGAAAGGCTATAGTCCATGGTGTCGGAGGGCATACTATAGTATGTGGTTTTTCACGATTTCGGAGGATTTAAAAAAAAAAGGTGAAAATCACGCAAAAGCGAAAGGCTATAGTCCATGGTCTCGGACCGCATACTAGTATGTCGTTTTTCACGATTTCGGAGGATTTAAAAAAAAGGTGAAAATCACGCAAAAGCGAAAGGCTATAGTCCATGGTGTCGGAGGGCATACTATAGTATGTCGTTTATCACGATTTCGGAGGATTTGAAAAAAAGGTGAAAATCACGCAAAAGCGAAAGGCTATAGTCCATGGTGTCGGAGGGCATACTATAGTATGTCGTTTTTCACGATTTCGGAGGATTTAAAAAAAAAGGTGAAAATCACGCAAAAGCGAAAGGCTATAGTCCATGGTCTCGGACCGCATACTAGTATGTCGTTTTTCACGATTTCGGAGGATTTTAAAAAAAAAGGTGAAAATCACGCAAAAGCGAAAGGCTATAGTCCATGGTCTCGGACCGCATACTAGTATGTTGTTTTTCACGATATCGGAGGATTTAAAAAAAAAAGGTGAAAATCACGCAAAAGCGAAAGGCTATAGTCCATGGTGTCGGAGGGCATACTATAGTATGTCGTTTTTCACGATTTCGGAGGATTTAAAAAAAAAGGTGAAAATCACGCAAAAGCGAAAGGCTATAGTCCATGGTCTCGGACCGCATACTAGTATGTCGTTTTTCACGATTTCGGAGGATTTTAAAAAAAAGGTGAAAATCACGCAAAAGCGAAAGGCTATAGTCCATGGTCTCGGACCGCATACTAGTATGTCGTTTTTCACGATTTCGGAGGATTTAAAAAAAAGGTGAAAATCACGCAAAAGCGAAAGGCTATAGTCCATGGTGTCGGAGAGCATACTATAGTATGTCGTTTTTAACGATTTCGGAGGATTTAAAAAAAAAATGAAAATCACGCAAAAGCGAAAGGCTATAGTCCATGGTCTCGGACCGCATACTAGTATGTCGTTTTTCACGATTTTGGAGGATTTAAAAAAAAGGTGAAAATCACGCAAAAGCGAAAGGCTATAGTCCATGGTGTCGGAGGGCATACTATAGTATGTCGTTTTTCACGATTTCGGAGGATTTAAAAAAAAAGGTGAAAATCACGCAAAAGCGAAAGGCTATAGTCCATGGTGTCGGAGGGCATACTATAGTATTTCGTTTTTCACGATTTCGGAGGATTTGAAAAAAAGGTGAAAATCACGCAAAAGCAAAAGGCTATAGTCCATGGTCTCGGACCGCATACTAGTATGTCGTTTTTCACGATTTCGGAGGATTTAAAAAAAAAAGTGACAATCACGCAAAAGCGAAAGGCTATAGTCCATGGTGTCGGAGGGCATACTATAGTATGTCGTTTTTCACGATTTCGGAGGATTTGAAAAAAAGGTGAAAATCACGCAAAAGCGAAAGGCTATAGTCCATGGTGTCGGAGGGCATACTATAGTATGTCGTTTATCACGATTTCGGAGGATTTGAAAAAAAGGTGAAAATCACGCAAAAGCGAAAGGCTATAGTCCATGGTGTCGGAGGGCATACTATAGTATGTCGTTTTTCACGATTTCGGAGGATTTTAAAAAAAAGGTGAAAATCACGCAAAAGCGAAAGGCTATAGTCCATGGTCTCGGACCGCATACTAGTATGTCGTTTTTCACGATTTCGGAGGATTTAAAAAAAAAGGTGAAAATCACGCAAAAGCGAAAGGCTATAGTCCATGGTGTCGGAGGGCATACTATAGTATGTGGTTTTTCACGATTTCGGAGGATTTAAAAAAAAAAGGTGAAAATCACGCAAAAGCGAAAGGCTATAGTCCATGGTGTCGGAGGGCATACTATAGTATGTCGTTTTTCACGATTTTGGAGGATTTGAAAAAAAGGTGAAAATCACGCAAAAGCGAAAGGCTATAGTCCATGGTGTCGGAGAGCATACTATAGTATGTCGTTTTTAACGATTTCGGAGGATTTAAAAAAAAAGGTGAAAATCACGCAAAAGCGAAAGGCTATAGTCCATGGTCTCGGACCGCATACTAGTATGTCGTTTTTCACGATTTCGGAGGATTTAAAAAAAAGATGAAAATCACGCAAAAGCGAAAGGCTATAGTCCATGGTGTCGGAGGGCATACTATAGTATGTCGTTTATCACGATTTCGGAGGATTTGAAAAAAAGGTGAAAATCACGCAAAAGCGAAAGGCTATAGTCCATGGTGTCGGAGGGCATACTATAGTATGTCGTTTTTCACGATTTCGGAGGATTTAAAAAAAAAGGTGAAAATCACGCAAAAGCGAAAGGCTATAGTCCATGGTCTCGGACCGCATACTAGTATGTCGTTTTTCACGATTTCGGAGGATTTAAAAAAAAAGGTGAAAATCACGCAAAAGCGAAAGGCTATAGTCCATGGTCTCGGACCGCATACTAGTATGTCGTTTTTCACGATTTCGGAGGATTTTTAAAAAAAAGGTGAAAATCACGCAAAAGCGAAAGGCTATAGTCCATGGTCTCGGACCGCATACTAGTATGTCGTTTTTCACGATTTCGGAGGATTTAAAAAAAAAGGTGAAAATCACGCAAAAGCGAAAGGCTATAGTCCATGGTCTCGGACCGCATACTAGTATGTCGTTTTTCACGATTTCGGAGGATTTGAAAAAAAGGTGAAAATCACGCAAAAGCGAAAGGCTATAGTCCATGGTGTCGGAGGGCATACTATAGTATGTCGTTTATCACGATTTCGGAGGATTTGAAAAAAAGGTGAAAATCACGCAAAAGCGAAAGGCTATAGTCCATGGTGTCGGAGGGCATACTATAGTATGTCGTTTTTCACGATTTCGGAGGATTTAAAAAAAAAGGTGAAAATCACGCAAAAGCGAAAGGCTATAGTCCATGGTGTCGGAGGGCATACTATAGTATGTCGTTTATCACGATTTCGGAGGATTTAAAAAAAAAAGGTGAAAATCACGCAAAAGCGAAAGGCTATAGTCCATGGTGTCGGAGGGCATACTATAGTATGTGGTTTTTCACGATTTTGGAGGATTTGAAAAAAAGGTGAAAATCACGCAAAAGCGAAAGGCTATAGTCCATGGTGTCGGAGAGCATACTATAGTATGTCGTTTTTAACGATTTCGGAGGATTTAAAAAAAAGGTGAAAATCACGCAAAAGCGAAAGGCTATAGTCCATGGTCTCGGACCGCATACTAGTATGTCGTTTTTCACGATTTCGGAGGATTTAAAAAAAAGGTGAAAATCACGCAAAAGCGAAAGGCTATAGTCCATGGTGTCGGAGGGCATACTATAGTATGTCGTTTTTCACGATTTCGGAGGATTTAAAAAAAAGGTGAAAATCACGCAAAAGCGAAAGGCTATAGTCCATGGTGTCGGAGGGCATACTATAGTATGTCGTTTTTCACGATTTCGGAGGATTTTAAAAAAAAAGGTGAAAATCACGCAAAAGCGAAAGGCTATAGTCCATGGTGTCGGAGGGCATACTATAGTATGTGGTTTTTCACGATTTCGGAGGATTTAAAAAAAAGGTGAAATCACGCAAAAGCGAAAGGCTATAGTCCATGGTGTCGGAGGGCATACTATAGTATGTCGTTTTTCACGATTTCGGAGGATTTGAAAAAAAGGTGAAAATCACGCAAAAGCGAAAGGCTATAGTCCATGGTGTCGGAGAGCATACTATAGTATGTAGTTTTTAACGATTTCGGAGGATTTGAAAAAAAGGTGAAAATCACGCAAAAGCGAAAGGCTATAGTCCATGGTGTCGGAGAGCATACTATAGTATGTCGTTTTTAACGATTTCGGAGGATTTTAAAAAAAGGTGAAAATCACGCAAAAGTGAAAGGCTATAGTCCATGGTGTCGGAGGGCATACTATAGTATGTCGTTTATCACGATTTCGGAGGATTTGAAAAAAAGGTGAAAATCACGCAAAAGCGAAAGGCTATAGTCCATGGTGTCGGAGGGCATACTATAGTATGTCGTTTTTCACGATTTCGGAGGATTTAAAAAAAAAAGGTGAAAATCACGCAAAAGCGAAAGGCTATAGTCCATGGTGTCGGAGGGCATACTATAGTATGTGGTTTTTCACGATTTCGGAGGATTTAAAAAAAAAGGTGAAAATCACGCAAAAGCGAAAGGCTATAGTCCATGGTGTCGGAGGGCATACTATAGTATGTCGTTTTTCACGATTTCGGAGGATTTGAAAAAAAGGTGAAAATCACGCAAAAGCGAAAGGCTATAGTCCATGGTGTCGGAGGGCATACTATAGTATGTGGTTTTTCACGATTTCGGAGGATTTAAAAAAAAGGTGAAAATCACGCAAAAGCGAAAGGCTATAGTCCATGGTGTCGGAGGGCATACTATAGTATGTCGTTTTTCACGATTTCGGAGGATTTGAAAAAAAAAGGTGAAAATCACGCAAAAGCGAAAGGCTATAGTCCATGGTGTCGGAGGGCATACTATAGTATGTAGTTTTTCACGATTTCGGAGGATTTAAAAAAAAGGTGAAAATCACGCAAAAGCGAAAGGCTATAGTCCATGGTGTCGGAGGGCATACTATAGTATGTCGTTTTTCACGATTTCGGAGGATTTGAAAAAAAGGTGAAAATCACGCAAAAGCGAAAGGCTATAGTCCATGGTGTCGGAGGGCATACTATAGTATGTCGTTTTTCACGATTTCGGAGGATTTGAAAAAAAGGTGAAAATCACGCAAAAGCGAAAGGCTATAGTCCATGGTGTCGGAGAGCATACTATAGTATGTCGTTTTTAACGATTTCGGAGGATTTAAAAAAAAAGGTGAAAATCACGCAAAAGCGAAAGGCTATAGTCCATGGTGTCGGAGGGCATACTATAGTATGTCGTTTTTCACGATTTCGGAGGATTTAAAAAAAAAGGTGAAAATCACGCAAAAGCGAAAGGCTATAGTCCATGGTGTCGGAGGGCATACTATAGTATGTCGTTTTTCACGATTTCGGAGGATTTGAAAAAAAGGTGAAAATCACGCAAAAGCAAAAGGCTATAGTCCATGGTCTCGGACCGCATACTAGTATGTCGTTTTTCACGATTTCGGAGGATTTTAAAAAAAAAAGGTGACAATCACGCAAAAGCGAAAGGCTATAGTCCATGGTGTCGGAGGGCATACTATAGTATGTCGTTTTTCACGATTTCGGAGGATTTGAAAAAAAGGTGAAAATCACGCAAAAGCGAAAGGCTATAGTCCATGGTGTCGGAGGGCATACTATAGTATGTCGTTTATCACGATTTCGGAGGATTTGAAAAAAAGGTGAAATCACGCAAAAGCGAAAGGCTATAGTCCATGGTGTCGGTGGGCATACTATAGTATGTCGTTTTTCACGATTTCGGAGGATTTAAAAAAAAGGTGAAAATCACGCAAAAGCGAAAGGCTATAGTCCATGGTCTCGGACCGCATACTAGTATGTCGTTTTTCACGATTTCGGAGGATTTAAAAAAAAAAGGTGAAAATCACGCAAAAGCGAAAGGCTATAGTCCATGGTGTCGGAGGGCATACTATAGTATGTCGTTTTTAACGATTTCGGAGGATTTAAAAAAAAGGTGAAAATCACGCAAAAGCGAAAGGCTATAGTCCATGGTCTCGGACCGCATACTAGTATGTCGTTTTTCACGATTTTGGAGGATTTTAAAAAAAGGTGAAAATCACGCAAAAGCGAAAGGCTATAGTCCATGGTGTCGGAGGGCATACTATAGTATGTCGTTTTTCACGATTTCGGAGGATTTAAAAAAAAAGGTGAAAATCACGCAAAAGCGAAAGGCTATAGTCCATGGTGTCGGAGGGCATACTATAGTATGTTGTTTTTCACGATTTCGGAGGATTTGAAAAAAAGGTGAAAATCACGCAAAAGCAAAAGGCTATAGTCCATGGTCTCGGACCGCATACTAGTATGTCGTTTTTCACGATTTCGGAGGATTTAAAAAAAAAAAGGTGACAATCACGCAAAAGCGAAAGGCTATAGTCCATGGTGTCGGAGGGCATACTATAGTATGTCGTTTTTCACGATTTCGGAGGATTTGAAAAAAAGGTGAAAATCACGCAAAAGCGAAAGGCTATAGTCCATGGTGTCGGAGGGCATACTATAGTATGTCGTTTATCACGATTTCGGAGGATTTGAAAAAAAGGTGAAAATCACGCAAAAGCGAAAGGCTATAGTCCATGGTGTCGGAGGGCATACTATAGTATGTCGTTTTTCACGATTTCGGAGGATTTTAAAAAAAAGGTGAAAATCACGCAAAAGCGAAAGGCTATAGTCCATGGTCTCGGACCGCATACTAGTATGTCGTTTTTCACGATTTCGGAGGATTTAAAAAAAAAAGGTGAAAATCACGCAAAAGCGAAAGGCTATAGTCCATGGTCTCGGACCGCATACTAGTATGTTGTTTTTCACGATTTCGGAGGATTTAAAAAAAAAAGGTGAAAATCACGCAAAAGCGAAAGGCTATAGTCCATGGTGTCGGAGGGCATACTATAGTATGTCGTTTTTCACGATTTCGGAGGATTTAAAAAAAAAAGGTGAAAATCACGCAAAAGCGAAAGGCTATAGTCCATGGTGTCGGAGGGCATACTATAGTATGTGGTTTTTCACGATTTCGGAGGATTTAAAAAAAAAGATGAAAATCACGCAAAAGCGAAAGGCTATAGTCCATGGTGTCGGAGGGCATACTATAGTATGTCGTTTTTCACGATTTTGGAGGATTTGAAAAAAAGGTGAAAATCACGCAAAAGCGAGAGGCTATAGTCCATGGTGTCGGAGAGCATACTATAGTATGTCGTTTTTCACGATTTCGGAGGATTTAAAAAAAAGGTGAAAATCACGCAAAAGCGAAAGGCTATAGTCCATGGTGTCGGAGGGCATACTATAGTATGTCGTTTATCACGATTTCGGAGGATTTGAAAAAAAGGTGAAAATCACGCAAAAGCGAAAGGCTATAGTCCATGGTGTCGGAGGGCATACTATAGTATGTCGTTTTTCACGATTTCGGAGGATTTAAAAAAAAAGGTGAAAATCACGCAAAAGCGAAAGGCTATAGTCCATGGTCTCGGACCGCATACTAGTATGTCGTTTTTCACGATTTCGGAGGATTTAAAAAAAAAGGTGAAAATCACGCAAAAGCGAAAGGCTATAGTCCATGGTCTCGGACCGCATACTAGTATGTCGTTTTTCACGATTTCGGAGGATTTAAAAAAAAAATGTGAAAATCACGCAAAAGCGAAAGGCTATAGTCCATGGTGTCGGAGGGCATACTATAGTATGTCGTTTTTCACGATTTCGGAGGATTTAAAAAAAAAAGGTGAAAATCACGCAAAAGCGAAAGGCTATAGTCCATGGTGTCGGAGGGCATACTATAGTATGTGGTTTTTCACGATTTCGGAGGATTTAAAAAAAAAGGTGAAAATCACGCAAAAGCGAAAGGCTATAGTCCATGGTGTCGGAGGGCATACTATAGTATGTTGTTTTTAACGATTTCGGAGGATTTAAAAAAAAGGTGAAAATCACGCAAAAGCGAAAGGCTATAGTCCATGGTCTCGGACCGCATACTAGTATGTAGTTTTTCACGATTTCGGAGGATTTAAAAAAAAGGTGAAAATCACGCAAAAGCGAAAGGCTATAGTCCATGGTCTCGGACCGCATACTAGTATGTCGTTTTTCACGATTTCGGAGGATTTAAAAAAAAGGTGAAAATCACGCAAAAGCGAAAGGCTATAGTCCATGGTGTCGGAGGGCATACTATAGTATGTCGTTTTTCACGATTTCGGAGGATTTGAAAAAAAGGTGAAAATCACGCAAAAGCGAAAGGCTATAGTCCATGGTGTCGGAGGGCATACTATAGTATGTCGTTTATCACGATTTCGGAGGATTTGAAAAAAAGGTGAAAATCACGCAAAAGCGAAAGGCTATAGTCCATGGTGTCGGAGGGCATACTATAGTATGTCGTTTTTCACGATTTCGGAGGATTTAAAAAAAAAGGTGAAAATCACGCAAAAGCGAAAGGCTATAGTCCATGGTGTCGGAGGGCATACTATAGTATGTCGTTTATCACGATTTCGGAGGATTTAAAAAAAAAAGGTGAAAATCACGCAAAAGCGAAAGGCTATAGTCCATGGTGTCGGAGGGCATACTATAGTATGTGGTTTTTCACGATTTTGGAGGATTTGAAAAAAAGGTGAAAATCACGCAAAAGCGAAAGGCTATAGTCCATGGTGTCGGAGAGCATACTATAGTATGTCGTTTTTAACGATTTCGGAGGATTTAAAAAAAAAGGTGAAAATCACGCAAAAGCGAAAGGCTATAGTCCATGGTCTCGGACCGCATACTAGTATGTCGTTTTTCACGATTTCGGAGGATTTAAAAAAAAGGTGAAAATCACGCAAAAGCGAAAGGCTATAGTCCATGGTGTCGGAGGGCATACTATAGTATGTCGTTTTTCACGATTTCGGAGGATTTAAAAAAAAGGTGAAAATCACGCAAAAGCGAAAGGCTATAGTCCATGGTGTCGGAGGGCATACTATAGTATGTCGTTTTTCACGATTTCGGAGGATTTTTAAAAAAAAGGTGAAAATCACGCAAAAGCGAAAGGCTATAGTCCATGGTGTCGGAGGGCATACTATAGTATGTGGTTTTTCACGATTTCGGAGGATTTAAAAAAAAGGTGAAATCACGCAAAAGCGAAAGGCTATAGTCCATGGTGTCGGAGGGCATACTATAGTATGTCGTTTTTCACGATTTCTGAGGATTTGAAAAAAAGGTGAAAATCACGCAAAAGCGAAAGGCTATAGTCCATGGTGTCGGAGAGCATACTATAGTATGTAGTTTTTAACGATTTCGGAGGATTTGAAAAAAAGGTGAAAATCACGCAAAAGCGAAAGGCTATAGTCCATGGTGTCGGAGAGCATACTATAGTATGTCGTTTTTAACGATTTCGGAGGATTTAAAAAAAAGGTGAAAATCACGCAAAAGTGAAAGGCTATAGTCCATGGTGTCGGAGGGCATACTATAGTATGTCGTTTATCACGATTTCGGAGGATTTGAAAAAAAGGTGAAAATCACGCAAAAGCGAAAGGCTATAGTCCATGGTGTCGGAGGGCATACTATAGTATGTCGTTTTTCACGATTTCGGAGGATTTAAAAAAAAAGGTGAAAATCACGCAAAAGCGAAAGGCTATAGTCCATGGTGTCGGAGGGCATACTATAGTATGTGGTTTTTCACGATTTCGGAGGATTTAAAAAAAAAGGTGAAAATCACGCAAAAGCGAAAGGCTATAGTCCATGGTGTCGGAGGGCATACTATAGTATGTCGTTTTTCACGATTTCGGAAGATTTGAAAAAAAGGTGAAAATCACGCAAAAGCGAAAGGCTATAGTCCATGGTGTCGGAGGGCATACTATAGTATGTGGTTTTTCACGATTTCGGAGGATTTAAAAAAAAGGTGAAAATCACGCAAAAGCGAAAGGCTATAGTCCATGGTGTCGGAGGGCATACTATAGTATGTCGTTTTTCACGATTTCGGAGGATTTGAAAAAAAAAGGTGAAAATCACGCAAAAGCGAAAGGCTATAGTCCATGGTGTCGGAGGGCATACTATAGTATGTAGTTTTTCACGATTTCGGAGGATTTAAAAAAAAAGGTGAAAATCACGCAAAAGCGAAAGGCTATAGTCCATGGTGTCGGAGGGCATACTATAGTATGTCGTTTTTCACGATTTCGGAGGATTTGAAAAAAAGGTGAAAATCACGCAAAAGCGAAAGGCTATAGTCCATGGTGTCGGAGGGCATACTATAGTATGTCGTTTTTCACGATTTCGGAGGATTTGAAAAAAAGGTGAAAATCACGCAAAAGCGAAAGGCTATAGTCCATGGTGTCGGAGAGCATACTATAGTATGTCGTTTTTAACGATTTCGGAGGATTTAAAAAAAAAGGTGAAAATCACGCAAAAGCGAAAGGCTATAGTCCATGGTGTCGGAGGGCATACTATAGTATGTCGTTTTTCACGATTTCGGAGGATTTAAAAAAAAAGGTGAAAATCACGCAAAAGCGAAAGGCTATAGTCCATGGTGTCGGAGGGCATACTATAGTATGTCGTTTTTCACGATTTCGGAGGATTTGAAAAAAAGGTGAAAATCACGCAAAAGCAAAAGGCTATAGTCCATGGTCTCGGACCGCATACTAGTATGTCGTTTTTCACGATTTCGGAGGATTTTTAAAAAAAAAGGTGACAATCACGCAAAAGCGAAAGGCTATAGTCCATGGTGTCGGAGGGCATACTATAGTATGTCGTTTTTCACGATTTCGGAGGATTTGAAAAAAAGGTGAAAATCACACAAAAGCGAAAGGCTATAGTCCATGGTGTCGGAGGGCATACTATAGTATGTCGTTTATCACGATTTCGGAGGATTTGAAAAAAAGGTGAAAATCACGCAAAAGCGAAAGGCTATAGTCCATGGTGTCGGTGGGCATACTATAGTATGTCGTTTTTCACGATTTCGGAGGATTTAAAAAAAAGGTGAAAATCACGCAAAAGCGAAAGGCTATAGTCCATGGTCTCGGACCGCATACTAGTATGTCGTTTTTCACGATTTCGGAGGATTTAAAAAAAAAAGGTGAAAATCACGCAAAAGCGAAAGGCTATAGTCCATGGTGTCGGAGGGCATACTATAGTATGTCGTTTTTAACGATTTCGGAGGATTTAAAAAAAAAGGTGAAAATCACGCAAAAGCGAAAGGCTATAGTCCATGGTCTCGGACCGCATACTAGTATGTCGTTTTTCACGATTTTGGAGGATTTTAAAAAAAGGTGAAAATCACGCAAAAGCGAAAGGCTATAGTCCATGGTGTCGGAGGGCATACTATAGTATGTCGTTTTTCACGATTTCGGAGGATTTAAAAAAAAAGGTGAAAATCACGCAAAAGCGAAAGGCTATAGTCCATGGTGTCGGAGGGCATACTATAGTATGTTGTTTTTCACGATTTCGGAGGATTTGAAAAAAAGGTGAAAATCACGCAAAAGCAAAAGGCTATAGTCCATGGTCTCGGACCGCATACTAGTATGTCGTTTTTCACGATTTCGGAGGATTTAAAAAAAAGGTGAAAATCACGCAAAAGCGAAAGGCTATAGTCCATGGTCTCGGACCGCATACTAGTATGTCGTTTTTCACGATTTTGGAGGATTTTAAAAAAAGGTGAAAATCACGCAAAAGCGAAAGGCTATAGTCCATGGTGTCGGAGGGCATACTATAGTATGTCGTTTTTCACGATTTCGGAGGATTTAAAAAAAAAGGTGAAAATCACGCAAAAGCGAAAGGCTATAGTCCATGGTGTCGGAGGGCATACTATAGTATGTTGTTTTTCACGATTTCGGAGGATTTGAAAAAAAGGTGAAAATCACGCAAAAGCAAAAGGCTATAGTCCATGGTCTCGGACCGCATACTAGTATGTCGTTTTTCACGATTTCGGAGGATTTAAAAAAAAAAAGGTGACAATCACGCAAAAGCGAAAGGCTATAGTCCATGGTGTCGGAGGGCATACTATAGTATGTCGTTTTTCACGATTTCGGAGGATTTGAAAAAAAGGTGAAAATCACGCAAAAGCGAAAGGCTATAGTCCATGGTGTCGGAGGGCATACTATAGTATGTCGTTTATCACGATTTCGGAGGATTTGAAAAAAAGGTGAAAATCACGCAAAAGCGAAAGGCTATAGTCCATGGTGTCGGAGGGCATACTATAGTATGTCGTTTTTCACGATTTCGGAGGATTTTAAAAAAAAGGTGAAAATCACGCAAAAGCGAAAGGCTATAGTCCATGGTCTCGGACCGCATACTAGTATGTCGTTTTTCACGATTTCGGAGGATTTAAAAAAAAAAGGTGAAAATCACGCAAAAGCGAAAGGCTATAGTCCATGGTCTCGGACCGCATACTAGTATGTTGTTTTTCACGATTTCGGAGGATTTAAAAAAAAAAGGTGAAAATCACGCAAAAGCGAAAGGCTATAGTCCATGGTGTCGGAGGGCATACTATAGTATGTGGTTTTTCACGATTTCGGAGGATTTAAAAAAAAAAGATGAAAATCACGCAAAAGCGAAAGGCTATAGTCCATGGTGTCGGAGGGCATACTATAGTATGTCGTTTTTCACGATTTTGGAGGATTTGAAAAAAAGGTGAAAATCACGCAAAAGCGAGAGGCTATAGTCCATGGTGTCGGAGAGCATACTATAGTATGTCGTTTTTCACGATTTCGGAGGATTTAAAAAAAAGGTGAAAATCACGCAAAAGCGAAAGGCTATAGTCCATGGTGTCGGAGGGCATACTATAGTATGTCGTTTATCACGATTTCGGAGGATTTGAAAAAAAGGTGAAAATCACGCAAAAGCGAAAGGCTATAGTCCATGGTGTCGGAGGGCATACTATAGTATGTCGTTTTTCACGATTTCGGAGGATTTAAAAAAAAAAGGTGAAAATCACGCAAAAGCGAAAGGCTATAGTCCATGGTCTCGGACCGCATACTAGTATGTCGTTTTTCACGATTTCGGAGGATTTGAAAAAAAGGTGAAAATCACGCAAAAGCGAAAGGCTATAGTCCATGGTGTCGGAGGGCATACTATAGTATGTCGTTTTTCACGATTTCGGAGGATTTAAAAAAAAAAGGTGAAAATCACGCAAAAGCGAAAGGCTATAGTCCATGGTCTCGGACCGCATACTAGTATGTCGTTTTTCACGATTTCGGAGGATTTAAAAAAAAATGTGAAAATCACGCAAAAGCGAAAGGCTATAGTCCATGGTCTCGGACCGCATACTAGTATGTCGTTTTTCACGATTTCGGAGGATTTTAAAAAAAAATGTGAAAATCACGCAAAAGCGAAAGGCTATAGTCCATGGTGTCGGAGGGCATACTATAGTATGTCGTTTTTCACGATTTCGGAGGATTTGAAAAAAAGGTGAAAATCACGCAAAAGCGAAAGGCTATAGTCCATGGTGTCGGAGGGCATACTATAGTATGTCGTTTTTCACGATTTCGGAGGATTTAAAAAAAAAAGGTGAAAATCACGCAAAAGCGAAAGGCTATAGTCCATGGTCTCGGACCGCATACTAGTATGTCGTTTTTCACGATTTCGGAGGATTTAAAAAAAAATGTGAAAATCACGCAAAAGCGAAAGGCTATAGTCCATGGTCTCGGACCGCATACTAGTATGTCGTTTTTCACGATTTCGGAGGATTTTAAAAAAAAATGTGAAAATCACGCAAAAGCGAAAGGCTATAGTCCATGGTGTCGGAGGGCATACTATAGTATGTCGTTTTTCACGATTTCGGAGGATTTAAAAAAAAAAGGTGAAAATCACGCAAAAGCGAAAGGCTATAGTCCATGGTGTCGGAGGGCATACTATAGTATGTGGTTTTTCACGATTTCGGAGGATTTAAAAAAAAGGTGAAAATCACGCAAAAGCGAAAGGCTATAGTCCATGGTCTCGGACCGCATACTAGTATGTAGTTTTTCACGATTTCGGAGGATTTAAAAAAAAGGTGAAAATCACGCAAAAGCGAAAGGCTATAGTCCATGGTCTCGGACCGCATACTAGTATGTCGTTTTTCACGATTTCGGAGGATTTAAAAAAAAGGTGAAAATCACGCAAAAGCGAAAGGCTATAGTCCATGGTGTCGGAGGGCATACTATAGTTTGTCGTTTTTCACGATTTCGGAGGATTTGAAAAAAAGGTGAAAATCACGCAAAAGCGAAAGGCTATAGTCCATGGTGTCGGAGGGCATACTATAGTATGTCGTTTATCACGATTTCGGAGGATTTGAAAAAAAGGTGAAAATCACGCAAAAGCGAAAGGCTATAGTCCATGGTGTCGGAGGGCATACTATAGTATGTCGTTTTTCACGATTTCGGAGGATTTAAAAAAAAAAAGGTGAAAATCACGCAAAAGCGAAAGGCTATAGTCCATGGTGTCGGAGGGCATACTATAGTATGTTGTTTTTAACGATTTCGGAGGATTTAAAAAAAAGGTGAAAATCACGCAAAAGCGAAAGGCTATAGTCCATGGTCTCGGACCGCATACTAGTATGTCGTTTTTCACGATTTCGGAGGATTTAAAAAAAAGGTGAAAATCACGCAAAAGCGAAAGGCTATAGTCCATGGTCTCGGACCGCATACTAGTATGTCGTTTTTCACGATTTCGGAGGATTTAAAAAAAAGGTGAAAATCACGCAAAAGCGAAAGGCTATAGTCCATGGTGTCGGAGGGCATACTATAGTATGTCGTTTTTCACGATTTCGGAGGATTTAAAAAAAAGGTGAAAATCACGCAAAAGCGAAAGGCTATAGTCCATGGTGTCGGAGGGCATACTATAGTATGTCGTTTATCACGATTTCGGAGGATTTGAAAAAAAAGGTGAAAATCACGCAAAAGCGAAAGGCTATAGTCCATGGTGTCGGAGGGCATACTATAGTATGTGGTTTTTCACGATTTCGGAGGATTTAAAAAAAAAGGTGAAAATCACGCAAAAGCGAAAGGCTATAGTCCATGGTGTCGGAGGGCATACTATAGTATGTCGTTTTTCACGATTTCGGAGGATTTGAAAAAAAGGTGAAAATCACGCAAAAGCGAAAGGCTATAGTCCATGGTGTCGGAGGGCATACTATAGTATGTGGTTTTTCACGATTTCGGAGGATTTAAAAAAAAGGTGAAAATCACGCAAAAGCGAAAGGCTATAGTCCATGGTGTCGGAGGGCATACTATAGTATGTCGTTTTTCACGATTTCGGAGGATTTGAAAAAAAAAGGTGAAAATCACGCAAAAGCGAAAGGCTATAGTCCATGGTGTCGGAGGGCATACTATAGTATGTAGTTTTTCACGATTTCGGAGGATTTAAAAAAAAGGTGAAAATCACGCAAAAGCGAAAGGCTATAGTCCATGGTGTCGGAGGGCATACTATAGTATGTCGTTTTTCACGATTTCGGAGGATTTGAAAAAAAGGTGAAAATCACGCAAAAGCGAAAGGCTATAGTCCATGGTGTCGGAGGGCATACTATAGTATGTCGTTTTTCACGATTTCGGAGGATTTGAAAAAAAGGTGAAAATCACGCAAAAGCGAAAGGCTATAGTCCATGGTGTCGGAGAGCATACTATAGTATGTCGTTTTTAACGATTTCGGAGGATTTAAAAAAAAAGGTGAAAATCACGCAAAAGCGAAAGGCTATAGTCCATGGTGTCGGAGGGCATACTATAGTATGTCGTTTTTCACGATTTCGGAGGATTTAAAAAAAAAGGTGAAAATCACGCAAAAGCGAAAGGCTATAGTCCATGGTGTCGGAGGGCATACTATAGTATGTCGTTTTTCACGATTTCGGAGGATTTGAAAAAAAGGTGAAAATCACGCAAAAGCAAAAGGCTATAGTCCATGGTCTCGGACCGCATACTAGTATGTCGTTTTTCACGATTTCGGAGGATTTAAAAAAAAAAAGGTGACAATCACGCAAAAGCGAAAGGCTATAGTCCATGGTGTCGGAGGGCATACTATAGTATGTCGTTTTTCACGATTTCGGAGGATTTGAAAAAAAGGTGAAAATCACGCAAAAGCGAAAGGCTATAGTCCATGGTGTCGGAGGGCATACTATAGTATGTCGTTTATCACGATTTCGGAGGATTTGAAAAAAAGGTGAAAATCACGCAAAAGCGAAAGGCTATAGTCCATGGTGTCGGTGGGCATACTATAGTATGTCGTTTTTCACGATTTCGGAGGATTTAAAAAAAAGGTGAAAATCACGCAAAAGCGAAAGGCTATAGTCCATGGTCTCGGACCGCATACTAGTATGTCGTTTTTCACGATTTCGGAGGATTTAAAAAAAAAAGGTGAAAATCACGCAAAAGCGAAAGGCTATAGTCCATGGTGTCGGAGGGCATACTATAGTATGTCGTTTTTAACGATTTCGGAGGATTTAAAAAAAAGGTGAAAATCACGCAAAAGCGAAAGGCTATAGTCCATGGTCTCGGACCGCATACTAGTATGTCGTTTTTCACGATTTTGGAGGATTTAAAAAAAAGGTGAAAATCACGCAAAAGCGAAAGGCTATAGTCCATGGTGTCGGAGGGCATACTATAGTATGTCGTTTTTCACGATTTCGGAGGATTTAAAAAAAAAGGTGAAAATCACGCAAAAGCGAAAGGCTATAGTCCATGGTGTCGGAGGGCATACTATAGTATGTTGTTTTTCACGATTTCGGAGGATTTGAAAAAAAGGTGAAAATCACGCAAAAGCAAAAGGCTATAGTCCATGGTCTCGGACCGCATACTAGTATGTCGTTTTTCACGATTTCGGAGGATTTAAAAAAAAAAGGTGACAATCACGCAAAAGCGAAAGGCTATAGTCCATGGTGTCGGAGGGCATACTATAGTATGTCGTTTTTCACGATTTCGGAGGATTTGAAAAAAAGGTGAAAATCACGCAAAAGCGAAAGGCTATAGTCCATGGTGTCGGAGGGCATACTATAGTATGTCGTTTATCACGATTTCGGAGGATTTGAAAAAAAGGTGAAAATCACGCAAAAGCGAAAGGCTATAGTCCATGGTGTCGGTGGGCATACTATAGTATGTCGTTTTTCACGATTTCGGAGGATTTAAAAAAAAGGTGAAAATCACGCAAAAGCGAAAGGCTATAGTCCATGGTCTCGGACCGCATACTAGTATGTCGTTTTTCACGATTTCGGAGGATTTAAAAAAAAAAGGTGAAAATCACGCAAAAGCGAAAGGCTATAGTCCATGGTGTCGGAGGGCATACTATAGTATGTCGTTTTTAACGATTTCGGAGGATTTAAAAAAAAGGTGAAAATCACGCAAAAGCGAAAGGCTATAGTCCATGGTCTCGGACCGCATACTAGTATGTCGTTTTTCACGATTTTGGAGGATTTTAAAAAAAGGTGAAAATCACGCAAAAGCGAAAGGCTATAGTCCATGGTGTCGGAGGGCATACTATAGTATGTCGTTTTTCACGATTTCGGAGGATTTAAAAAAAAAGGTGAAAATCACGCAAAAGCGAAAGGCTATAGTCCATGGTGTCGGAGGGCATACTATAGTATGTTGTTTTTCACGATTTCGGAGGATTTGAAAAAAAGGTGAAAATCACGCAAAAGCAAAAGGCTATAGTCCATGGTCTCGGACCGCATACTAGTATGTCGTTTTTCACGATTTCGGAGGATTTAAAAAAAAAAGGTGACAATCACGCAAAAGCGAAAGGCTATAGTCCATGGTGTCGGAGGGCATACTATAGTATGTCGTTTTTCACGATTTCGGAGGATTTGAAAAAAAGGTGAAAATCACGCAAAAGCGAAAGGCTATAGTCCATGGTGTCGGAGGGCATACTATAGTATGTCGTTTATCACGATTTCGGAGGATTTGAAAAAAAGGTGAAAATCACGCAAAAGCGAAAGGCTATAGTCCATGGTGTCGGAGGGCATACTATAGTATGTCGTTTTTCACGATTTCGGAGGATTTTAAAAAAAAGGTGAAAATCACGCAAAAGCGAAAGGCTATAGTCCATGGTCTCGGACCGCATACTAGTATGTTGTTTTTCACGATTTCGGAGGATTTAAAAAAAAAAAGGTGAAAATCACGCAAAAGCGAAAGGCTATAGTCCATGGTGTCGGAGGGCATACTATAGTATGTCGTTTTTCACGATTTCGGAGGATTTAAAAAAAAAAAGGTGAAAATCACGCAAAAGCGAAAGGCTATAGTCCATGGTGTCGGAGGGCATACTATAGTATGTCGTTTTTCACGATTTCGGAGGATTTGAAAAAAAGGTGAAAATCACGCAAAAGCGAAAGGCTATAGTCCATGGTGTCGGAGGGCATACTATAGTATGTCGTTTATCACGATTTCGGAGGATTTGAAAAAAAGGTGAAAATCACGCAAAAGCGAAAGGCTATAGTCCATGGTGTCGGTGGGCATACTATAGTATGTCGTTTTTCACGATTTCGGAGGATTTAAAAAAAAGGTGAAAATCACGCAAAAGCGAAAGGCTATAGTCCATGGTGTCGGAGGGCATACTATAGTATGTCGTTTATCACGATTTCGGAGGATTTGAAAAAAAGGTGAAAATCACGCAAAAGCGAAAGGCTATAGTCCATGGTGTCGGTGGGCATACTATAGTATGTCGTTTTTCACGATTTCGGAGGATTTAAAAAAAAGGTGAAAATCACGCAAAAGCGAAAGGCTATAGTCCATGGTCTCGGACCGCATACTAGTATGTCGTTTTTCACGATTTCGGAGGATTTAAAAAAAAAAGGTGAAAATCACGCAAAAGCGAAAGGCTATAGTCCATGGTGTCGGAGGGCATACTATAGTATGTCGTTTTTAACGATTTCGGAGGATTTAAAAAAAAGGTGAAAATCACGCAAAAGCGAAAGGCTATAGTCCATGGTCTCGGACCGCATACTAGTATGTCGTTTTTCACGATTTTGGAGGATTTTAAAAAAAGGTGAAAATCACGCAAAAGCGAAAGGCTATAGTCCATGGTGTCGGAGGGCATACTATAGTATGTCGTTTTTCACGATTTCGGAGGATTTAAAAAAAAAGGTGAAAATCACGCAAAAGCGAAAGGCTATAGTCCATGGTGTCGGAGGGCATACTATAGTATGTTGTTTTTCACGATTTCGGAGGATTTGAAAAAAAGGTGAAAATCACGCAAAAGCAAAAGGCTATAGTCCATGGTCTCGGACCGCATACTAGTATGTCGTTTTTCACGATTTCGGAGGATTTAAAAAAAAAAGGTGACAATCACGCAAAAGCGAAAGGCTATAGTCCATGGTGTCGGAGGGCATACTATAGTATGTCGTTTTTCACGATTTCGGAGGATTTGAAAAAAAGGTGAAAATCACGCAAAAGCGAAAGGCTATAGTCCATGGTGTCGGAGGGCATACTATAGTATGTCGTTTATCACGATTTCGGAGGATTTGAAAAAAAGGTGAAAATCACGCAAAAGCGAAAGGCTATAGTCCATGGTGTCGGTGGGCATACTATAGTATGTCGTTTTTCACGATTTCGGAGGATTTAAAAAAAAGGTGAAAATCACGCAAAAGCGAAAGGCTATAGTCCATGGTCTCGGACCGCATACTAGTATGTCGTTTTTCACGATTTCGGAGGATTTAAAAAAAAAAGGTGAAAATCACGCAAAAGCGAAAGGCTATAGTCCATGGTGTCGGAGGGCATACTATAGTATGTCGTTTTTAACGATTTCGGAGGATTTAAAAAAAAGGTGAAAATCACGCAAAAGCGAAAGGCTATAGTCCATGGTCTCGGACCGCATACTAGTATGTCGTTTTTCACGATTTTGGAGGATTTTAAAAAAAGGTGAAAATCACGCAAAAGCGAAAGGCTATAGTCCATGGTGTCGGAGGGCATACTATAGTATGTCGTTTTTCACGATTTCGGAGGATTTAAAAAAAAAGGTGAAAATCACGCAAAAGCGAAAGGCTATAGTCCATGGTGTCGGAGGGCATACTATAGTATGTTGTTTTTCACGATTTCGGAGGATTTGAAAAAAAGGTGAAAATCACGCAAAAGCAAAAGGCTATAGTCCATGGTCTCGGACCGCATACTAGTATGTCGTTTTTCACGATTTCGGAGGATTTAAAAAAAAAAGGTGACAATCACGCAAAAGCGAAAGGCTATAGTCCATGGTGTCGGAGGGCATACTATAGTATGTCGTTTTTCACGATTTCGGAGGATTTGAAAAAAAGGTGAAAATCACGCAAAAGCGAAAGGCTATAGTCCATGGTGTCGGAGGGCATACTATAGTATGTCGTTTATCACGATTTCGGAGGATTTGAAAAAAAGGTGAAAATCACGCAAAAGCGAAAGGCTATAGTCCATGGTGTCGGAGGGCATACTATAGTATGTCGTTTTTCACGATTTCGGAGGATTTTAAAAAAAAGGTGAAAATCACGCAAAAGCGAAAGGCTATAGTCCATGGTCTCGGACCGCATACTAGTATGTTGTTTTTCACGATTTCGGAGGATTTAAAAAAAAAAAGGTGAAAATCACGCAAAAGCGAAAGGCTATAGTCCATGGTGTCGGAGGGCATACTATAGTATGTCGTTTTTCACGATTTCGGAGGATTTAAAAAAAAAAAGGTGAAAATCACGCAAAAGCGAAAGGCTATAGTCCATGGTGTCGGAGGGCATACTATAGTATGTCGTTTTTCACGATTTCGGAGGATTTGAAAAAAAGGTGAAAATCACGCAAAAGCGAAAGGCTATAGTCCATGGTGTCGGAGGGCATACTATAGTATGTCGTTTATCACGATTTCGGAGGATTTGAAAAAAAGGTGAAAATCACGCAAAAGCGAAAGGCTATAGTCCATGGTGTCGGTGGGCATACTATAGTATGTCGTTTTTCACGATTTCGGAGGATTTAAAAAAAAGGTGAAAATCACGCAAAAGCGAAAGGCTATAGTCCATGGTCTCGGACCGCATACTAGTATGTCGTTTTTCACGATTTCGGAGGATTTAAAAAAAAAAGGTGAAAATCACGCAAAAGCGAAAGGCTATAGTCCATGGTGTCGGAGGGCATACTATAGTATGTCGTTTTTAACGATTTCGGAGGATTTAAAAAAAAGGTGAAAATCACGCAAAAGCGAAAGGCTATAGTCCATGGTCTCGGACCGCATACTAGTATGTCGTTTTTCACGATTTTGGAGGATTTTAAAAAAAGGTGAAAATCACGCAAAAGCGAAAGGCTATAGTCCATGGTGTCGGAGGGCATACTATAGTATGTCGTTTTTCACGATTTCGGAGGATTTAAAAAAAAAGGTGAAAATCACGCAAAAGCGAAAGGCTATAGTCCATGGTGTCGGAGGGCATACTATAGTATGTTGTTTTTCACGATTTCGGAGGATTTGAAAAAAAGGTGAAAATCACGCAAAAGCAAAAGGCTATAGTCCATGGTCTCGGACCGCATACTAGTATGTCGTTTTTCACGATTTCGGAGGATTTAAAAAAAAAAGGTGACAATCACGCAAAAGCGAAAGGCTATAGTCCATGGTGTCGGAGGGCATACTATAGTATGTCGTTTTTCACGATTTCGGAGGATTTGAAAAAAAGGTGAAAATCACGCAAAAGCGAAAGGCTATAGTCCATGGTGTCGGAGGGCATACTATAGTATGTCGTTTATCACGATTTCGGAGGATTTGAAAAAAAGGTGAAAATCACGCAAAAGCGAAAGGCTATAGTCCATGGTGTCGGAGGGCATACTATAGTATGTCGTTTTTCACGATTTCGGAGGATTTTAAAAAAAAGGTGAAAATCACGCAAAAGCGAAAGGCTATAGTCCATGGTCTCGGACCGCATACTAGTATGTCGTTTTTCACGATTTTGGAGGATTTAAAAAAAAGGTGAAAATCACGCAAAAGCGAAAGGCTATAGTCCATGGTGTCGGAGGGCATACTATAGTATGTCGTTTTTCACGATTTCGGAGGATTTAAAAAAAAAGGTGAAAATCACGCAAAAGCGAAAGGCTATAGTCCATGGTGTCGGAGGGCATACTATAGTATGTTGTTTTTCACGATTTCGGAGGATTTGAAAAAAAGGTGAAAATCACGCAAAAGCAAAAGGCTATAGTCCATGGTCTCGGACCGCATACTAGTATGTCGTTTTTCACGATTTCGGAGGATTTAAAAAAAAAAGGTGACAATCACGCAAAAGCGAAAGGCTATAGTCCATGGTGTCGGAGGGCATACTATAGTATGTCGTTTTTCACGATTTCGGAGGATTTGAAAAAAAGGTGAAAATCACGCAAAAGCGAAAGGCTATAGTCCATGGTGTCGGAGGGCATACTATAGTATGTCGTTTATCACGATTTCGGAGGATTTGAAAAAAAGGTGAAAATCACGCAAAAGCGAAAGGCTATAGTCCATGGTGTCGGAGGGCATACTATAGTATGTCGTTTTTCACGATTTCGGAGGATTTTAAAAAAAAGGTGAAAATCACGCAAAAGCGAAAGGCTATAGTCCATGGTCTCGGACCGCATACTAGTATGTTGTTTTTCACGATTTCGGAGGATTTAAAAAAAAAAAGGTGAAAATCACGCAAAAGCGAAAGGCTATAGTCCATGGTGTCGGAGGGCATACTATAGTATGTCGTTTTTCACGATTTCGGAGGATTTAAAAAAAAAAAGGTGAAAATCACGCAAAAGCGAAAGGCTATAGTCCATGGTGTCGGAGGGCATACTATAGTATGTCGTTTTTCACGATTTCGGAGGATTTGAAAAAAAGGTGAAAATCACGCAAAAGCGAAAGGCTATAGTCCATGGTGTCGGAGGGCATACTATAGTATGTCGTTTATCACGATTTCGGAGGATTTGAAAAAAAGGTGAAAATCACGCAAAAGCGAAAGGCTATAGTCCATGGTGTCGGTGGGCATACTATAGTATGTCGTTTTTCACGATTTCGGAGGATTTAAAAAAAAGGTGAAAATCACGCAAAAGCGAAAGGCTATAGTCCATGGTCTCGGACCGCATACTAGTATGTCGTTTTTCACGATTTCGGAGGATTTAAAAAAAAAAGGTGAAAATCACGCAAAAGCGAAAGGCTATAGTCCATGGTGTCGGAGGGCATACTATAGTATGTCGTTTTTAACGATTTCGGAGGATTTAAAAAAAAGGTGAAAATCACGCAAAAGCGAAAGGCTATAGTCCATGGTCTCGGACCGCATACTAGTATGTCGTTTTTCACGATTTTGGAGGATTTTAAAAAAAGGTGAAAATCACGCAAAAGCGAAAGGCTATAGTCCATGGTGTCGGAGGGCATACTATAGTATGTCGTTTTTCACGATTTCGGAGGATTTAAAAAAAAAGGTGAAAATCACGCAAAAGCGAAAGGCTATAGTCCATGGTGTCGGAGGGCATACTATAGTATGTTGTTTTTCACGATTTCGGAGGATTTGAAAAAAAGGTGAAAATCACGCAAAAGCAAAAGGCTATAGTCCATGGTCTCGGACCGCATACTAGTATGTCGTTTTTCACGATTTCGGAGGATTTAAAAAAAAAAGGTGACAATCACGCAAAAGCGAAAGGCTATAGTCCATGGTGTCGGAGGGCATACTATAGTATGTCGTTTTTCACGATTTCGGAGGATTTGAAAAAAAGGTGAAAATCACGCAAAAGCGAAAGGCTATAGTCCATGGTGTCGGAGGGCATACTATAGTATGTCGTTTATCACGATTTCGGAGGATTTGAAAAAAAGGTGAAAATCACGCAAAAGCGAAAGGCTATAGTCCATGGTGTCGGAGGGCATACTATAGTATGTCGTTTTTCACGATTTCGGAGGATTTTAAAAAAAAGGTGAAAATCACGCAAAAGCGAAAGGCTATAGTCCATGGTCTCGGACCGCATACTAGTATGTTGTTTTTCACGATTTCGGAGGATTTAAAAAAAAAAAGGTGAAAATCACGCAAAAGCGAAAGGCTATAGTCCATGGTGTCGGAGGGCATACTATAGTATGTCGTTTTTCACGATTTCGGAGGATTTAAAAAAAAAAGGTGAAAATCACGCAAAAGCGAAAGGCTATAGTCCATGGTGTCGGAGGGCATACTATAGTATGTGGTTTTTCACGATTTCGGAGGATTTAAAAAAAAAGATGAAAATCACGCAAAAGCGAAAGGCTATAGTCCATGGTGTCGGAGGGCATACTATAGTATGTCGTTTTTCACGATTTTGGAGGATTTGAAAAAAAGGTGAAAATCACGCAAAAGCGAGAGGCTATAGTCCATGGTGTCGGAGAGCATACTATAGTATGTCGTTTTTCACGATTTCGGAGGATTTAAAAAAAAGGTGAAAATCACGCAAAAGCGAAAGGCTATAGTCCATGGTGTCGGAGGGCATACTATAGTATGTCGTTTATCACGATTTCGGAGGATTTGAAAAAAAGGTGAAAATCACGCAAAAGCGAAAGGCTATAGTCCATGGTGTCGGAGAGCATACTATAGTATGTCGTTTTTAACGATTTCGGAGGATTTAAAAAAAAAGTGAAAATCACGCAAAAGCAAAAGGCTATAGTCCATGGTGTCGGAGGGCATACTATAGTATGTCGTTTTTCACGATTTCGGAGGATTAAAAAAAAAGGTGAAAATCACGCAAAAGCGAAAGGCTATAGTCCATGGTCTCGGACCGCATACTAGTATGTCGTTTTTCACGATTTCGGAGGATTTAAAAAAAAAAGGTGAAAATCACGCAAAAGCGAAAGGCTATAGTCCATGGTGTCGGAGGGCATACTATAGTATGTCGTTTTTAACGATTTCGGAGGATTTAAAAAAAAGGTGAAAATCACGCAAAAGCGAAAGGCTATAGTCCATGGTCTCGGACCGCATACTAGTATGTCGTTTTTCACGATTTTGGAGGATTTTAAAAAAAGGTGAAAATCACGCAAAAGCGAAAGGCTATAGTCCATGGTGTCGGAGGGCATACTATAGTATGTCGTTTTTCACGATTTCGGAGGATTTAAAAAAAAAGGTGAAAATCACGCAAAAGCGAAAGGCTATAGTCCATGGTGTCGGAGGGCATACTATAGTATGTTGTTTTTCACGATTTCGGAGGATTTGAAAAAAAGGTGAAAATCACGCAAAAGCAAAAGGCTATAGTCCATGGTCTCGGACCGCATACTAGTATGTCGTTTTTCACGATTTCGGAGGATTTAAAAAAAAAAGGTGACAATCACGCAAAAGCGAAAGGCTATAGTCCATGGTGTCGGAGGGCATACTATAGTATGTCGTTTTTCACGATTTCGGAGGATTTGAAAAAAAGGTGAAAATCACGCAAAAGCGAAAGGCTATAGTCCATGGTGTCGGAGGGCATACTATAGTATGTCGTTTATCACGATTTCGGAGGATTTGAAAAAAAGGTGAAAATCACGCAAAAGCGAAAGGCTATAGTCCATGGTGTCGGAGGGCATACTATAGTATGTCGTTTTTCACGATTTCGGAGGATTTTAAAAAAAAGGTGAAAATCACGCAAAAGCGAAAGGCTATAGTCCATGGTCTCGGACCGCATACTAGTATGTTGTTTTTCACGATTTCGGAGGATTTAAAAAAAAAAAGGTGAAAATCACGCAAAAGCGAAAGGCTATAGTCCATGGTGTCGGAGGGCATACTATAGTATGTCGTTTTTCACGATTTCGGAGGATTTAAAAAAAAAAGGTGAAAATCACGCAAAAGCGAAAGGCTATAGTCCATGGTGTCGGAGGGCATACTATAGTATGTGGTTTTTCACGATTTCGGAGGATTTAAAAAAAAAGATGAAAATCACGCAAAAGCGAAAGGCTATAGTCCATGGTGTCGGAGGGCATACTATAGTATGTCGTTTTTCACGATTTTGGAGGATTTGAAAAAAAGGTGAAAATCACGCAAAAGCGAGAGGCTATAGTCCATGGTGTCGGAGAGCATACTATAGTATGTCGTTTTTCACGATTTCGGAGGATTTAAAAAAAAGGTGAAAATCACGCAAAAGCGAAAGGCTATAGTCCATGGTGTCGGAGGGCATACTATAGTATGTCGTTTATCACGATTTCGGAGGATTTGAAAAAAAGGTGAAAATCACGCAAAAGCGAAAGGCTATAGTCCATGGTGTCGGAGAGCATACTATAGTATGTCGTTTTTAACGATTTCGGAGGATTTAAAAAAAAAGTGAAAATCACGCAAAAGCAAAAGGCTATAGTCCATGGTGTCGGAGGGCATACTATAGTATGTCGTTTTTCACGATTTCGGAGGATTAAAAAAAAAGGTGAAAATCACGCAAAAGCGAAAGGCTATAGTCCATGGTGTCGGAGGGCATACTATAGTATGTCGTTTTTCACGATTTCGGAGGATTTAAAAAAAAAAAGGTGAAAATCACGCAAAAGCGAAAGGCTATAGTCCATGGTGTCGGAGGGCATACTATAGTATGTTGTTTTTAACGATTTCGGAGGATTTAAAAAAAAGGTGAAAATCACGCAAAAGCGAAAGGCTATAGTCCATGGTCTCGGACCGCATACTAGTATGTCGTTTTTCACGATTTCGGAGGATTTAAAAAAAAGGTGAAAATCACGCAAAAGCGAAAGGCTATAGTCCATGTTCTCGGACCGCATACTAGTATGTCGTTTTTCACGATTTCGGAGGATTTAAAAAAAAGGTGAAAATCACGCAAAAGCGAAAGGCTATAGTCCATGGTGTCGGAGGGCATACTATAGTATGTCGTTTTTCACGATTTCGGAGGATTTAAAAAAAAGGTGAAAATCACGCAAAAGCGAAAGGCTATAGTCCATGGTGTCGGAGGGCATACTATAGTATGTCGTTTTTCACGATTTCGGAGGATTTGAAAAAAAGGTGAAAATCACGCAAAAGCGAAAGGCTATAGTCCATGGTGTCGGAGGGCATACTATAGTATGTCGTTTATCACGATTTCGGAGGATTTGAAAAAAAGGTGAAAATCACGCAAAAGCGAAAGGCTATAGTCCATGGTGTCGGAGGGCATACTATAGTATGTGGTTTTTCACGATTTCGGAGGATTTTAAAAAAAAGGTGAAAATCACGCAAAAGCGAAAGGCTATAGTCCAAGGTGTCGGAGGGCATACTATAGTATGTCGTTTTTCACGATTTCGGAGGATTTGAAAAAAAGGTGAAAATCACGCAAAAGCGAAAGGCTATAGTCCATGGTGTCGGAGGGCATACTATAGTATGTGGTTTTTCACGATTTCGGAGGATTTAAAAAAAAGGTGAAAATCACGCAAAAGCGAAAGGCTATAGTCCATGGTGTCAGAGGGCATACTATAGTATGTCGTTTTTCACGATTTCGGAGGATTTGAAAAAAAAAGGTGAAAATCACGCAAAAGCGAAAGGCTATAGTCCATGGTGTCGGAGGGCATACTATAGTATGTAGTTTTTCACGATTTCGGAGGATTTAAAAAAAAGGTGAAAATCACGCAAAAGCGAAAGGCTATAGTCCATGGTCTCGGACCGCATACTAGTATGTTGTTTTTCACGATTTCGGAGGATTTAAAAAAAAAAGGTGAAAATCACGCAAAAGCGAAAGGCTATAGTCCATGGTGTCGGAGGGCATACTATAGTATGTCGTTTTTCACGATTTCGGAGGATTTAAAAAAAAAAGGTGAAAATCACGCAAAAGCGAAAGGCTATAGTCCATGGTGTCGGAGGGCATACTATAGTATGTGGTTTTTCACGATTTCGGAGGATTTAAAAAAAAAGATGAAAATCACGCAAAAGCGAAAGGCTATAGTCCATGGTGTCGGAGGGCATACTATAGTATGTCGTTTTTCACGATTTCGGAGGATTTGAAAAAAAGGTGAAAATCACGCAAAAGCGAAAGGCTATAGTCCATGGTGTCGGAGGGCATACTATAGTATGTCGTTTATCACGATTTCGGAGGATTTGAAAAAAAGGTGAAAATCACGCAAAAGCGAAAGGCTATAGTCCATGGTGTCGGAGGGCATACTATAGTATGTGGTTTTTCACGATTTCGGAGGATTTTAAAAAAAAGGTGAAAATCACGCAAAAGCGAAAGGCTATAGTCCAAGGTGTCGGAGGGCATACTATAGTATGTCGTTTTTCACGATTTCGGAGGATTTGAAAAAAAGGTGAAAATCACGCAAAAGCGAAAGGCTATAGTCCATGGTGTCGGAGGGCATACTATAGTATGTGGTTTTTCACGATTTCGGAGGATTTAAAAAAAAGGTGAAAATCACGCAAAAGCGAAAGGCTATAGTCCATGGTGTCAGAGGGCATACTATAGTATGTCGTTTTTCACGATTTCGGAGGATTTGAAAAAAAAAGGTGAAAATCACGCAAAAGCGAAAGGCTATAGTCCATGGTGTCGGAGGGCATACTATAGTATGTAGTTTTTCACGATTTCGGAGGATTTAAAAAAAAGGTGAAAATCACGCAAAAGCGAAAGGCTATAGTCCATGGTCTCGGACCGCATACTAGTATGTTGTTTTTCACGATTTCGGAGGATTTAAAAAAAAAAGGTGAAAATCACGCAAAAGCGAAAGGCTATAGTCCATGGTGTCGGAGGGCATACTATAGTATGTCGTTTTTCACGATTTCGGAGGATTTAAAAAAAAAAGGTGAAAATCACGCAAAAGCGAAAGGCTATAGTCCATGGTGTCGGAGGGCATACTATAGTATGTGGTTTTTCACGATTTCGGAGGATTTAAAAAAAAAGATGAAAATCACGCAAAAGCGAAAGGCTATAGTCCATGGTGTCGGAGGGCATACTATAGTATGTCGTTTTTCACGATTTTGGAGGATTTGAAAAAAAGGTGAAAATCACGCAAAAGCGAGAGGCTATAGTCCATGGTGTCGGAGAGCATACTATAGTATGTCGTTTTTCACGATTTCGGAGGATTTAAAAAAAAGGTGAAAATCACGCAAAAGCGAAAGGCTATAGTCCATGGTGTCGGAGGGCATACTATAGTATGTCGTTTATCACGATTTCGGAGGATTTGAAAAAAAGGTGAAAATCACGCAAAAGCGAAAGGCTATAGTCCATGGTGTCGGAGGGCATACTATAGTATGTCGTTTTTCACGATTTCGGAGGATTTAAAAAAAAAGGTGAAAATCACGCAAAAGCGAAAGGCTATAGTCCATGGTCTCGGACCGCATACTAGTATGTCGTTTTTCACGATTTCGGAGGATTTAAAAAAAAAGGTGAAAATCACGCAAAAGCGAAAGGCTATAGTCCATGGTCTCGGACCGCATACTAGTATGTCGTTTTTCACGATTTCGGAGGATTTAAAAAAAAAAGGTGACAATCACGCAAAAGCGAAAGGCTATAGTCCATGGTGTCGGAGGGCATACTATAGTATGTCGTTTTTCACGATTTCGGAGGATTTGAAAAAAAGGTGAAAATCACGCAAAAGCGAAAGGCTATAGTCCATGGTGTCGGAGGGCATACTATAGTATGTCGTTTATCACGATTTCGGAGGATTTGAAAAAAAGGTGAAAATCACGCAAAAGCGAAAGGCTATAGTCCATGGTGTCGGAGGGCATACTATAGTATGTCGTTTTTCACGATTTCGGAGGATTTTAAAAAAAAGGTGAAAATCACGCAAAAGCGAAAGGCTATAGTCCATGGTCTCGGACCGCATACTAGTATGTCGTTTTTCACGATTTCGGAGGATTTAAAAAAAAAAGGTGAAAATCACGCAAAAGCGAAAGGCTATAGTCCATGGTCTCGGACCGCATACTAGTATGTTGTTTTTCACGATTTCGGAGGATTTAAAAAAAAAAGGTGAAAATCACGCAAAAGCGAAAGGCTATAGTCCATGGTGTCGGAGGGCATACTATAGTATGTCGTTTTTCACGATTTCGGAGGATTTAAAAAAAAAAGGTGAAAATCACGCAAAAGCGAAAGGCTATAGTCCATGGTGTCGGAGGGCATACTATAGTATGTGGTTTTTCACGATTTCGGAGGATTTAAAAAAAAAGATGAAAATCACGCAAAAGCGAAAGGCTATAGTCCATGGTGTCGGAGGGCATACTATAGTATGTCGTTTTTCACGATTTTGGAGGATTTGAAAAAAAGGTGAAAATCACGCAAAAGCGAGAGGCTATAGTCCATGGTGTCGGAGAGCATACTATAGTATGTCGTTTTTCACGATTTCGGAGGATTTAAAAAAAAGGTGAAAATCACGCATAAGCGAAAGGCTATAGTCCATGGTGTCGGAGGGCATACTATAGTATGTCGTTTATCACGATTTCGGAGGATTTGAAAAAAAGGTGAAAATCACGCAAAAGCGAAAGGCTATAGTCCATGGTGTCGGAGAGCATACTATAGTATGTCGTTTTTAACGATTTCGGAGGATTTAAAAAAAAAGTGAAAATCACGCAAAAGCAAAAGGCTATAGTCCATGGTGTCGGAGGGCATACTATAGTATGTCGTTTTTCACGATTTCGGAGGATTTAAAAAAAAGGTGAAAATCACGCAAAAGCGAAAGGCTATAGTCCATGTTCTCGGACCGCATACTAGTATGTCGTTTTTCACGATTTCGGAGGATTTAAAAAAAAGGTGAAAATCACGCAAAAGCGAAAGGCTATAGTCCATGGTGTCGGAGGGCATACTATAGTATGTCGTTTTTCACGATTTCGGAGGATTTAAAAAAAAGGTGAAAATCACGCAAAAGCGAAAGGCTATAGTCCATGGTGTCGGAGGGCATACTATAGTATGTCGTTTTTCACGATTTCGGAGGATTTGAAAAAAAGGTGAAAATCACGCAAAAGCGAAAGGCTATAGTCCATGGTGTCGGAGGGCATACTATAGTATGTCGTTTATCACGATTTCGGAGGATTTGAAAAAAAGGTGAAAATCACGCAAAAGCGAAAGGCTATAGTCCATGGTGTCGGAGGGCATACTATAGTATGTGGTTTTTCACGATTTCGGAGGATTTTAAAAAAAAGGTGAAAATCACGCAAAAGCGAAAGGCTATAGTCCAAGGTGTCGGAGGGCATACTATAGTATGTCGTTTTTCACGATTTCGGAGGATTTGAAAAAAAGGTGAAAATCACGCAAAAGCGAAAGGCTATAGTCCATGGTGTCGGAGGGCATACTATAGTATGTGGTTTTTCACGATTTCGGAGGATTTAAAAAAAAGGTGAAAATCACGCAAAAGCGAAAGGCTATAGTCCATGGTGTCAGAGGGCATACTATAGTATGTCGTTTTTCACGATTTCGGAGGATTTGAAAAAAAAAGGTGAAAATCACGCAAAAGCGAAAGGCTATAGTCCATGGTGTCGGAGGGCATACTATAGTATGTAGTTTTTCACGATTTCGGAGGATTTAAAAAAAAGGTGAAAATCACGCAAAAGCGAAAGGCTATAGTCCATGGTCTCGGACCGCATACTAGTATGTTGTTTTTCACGATTTCGGAGGATTTAAAAAAAAAAGGTGAAAATCACGCAAAAGCGAAAGGCTATAGTCCATGGTGTCGGAGGGCATACTATAGTATGTGGTTTTTCACGATTTCGGAGGATTTAAAAAAAAAGATGAAAATCACGCAAAAGCGAAAGGCTATAGTCCATGGTGTCGGAGGGCATACTATAGTATGTCGTTTTTCACGATTTTGGAGGATTTGAAAAAAAGGTGAAAATCACGCAAAAGCGAGAGGCTATAGTCCATGGTGTCGGAGAGCATACTATAGTATGTCGTTTTTCACGATTTCGGAGGATTTAAAAAAAAGGTGAAAATCACGCAAAAGCGAAAGGCTATAGTCCATGGTGTCGGAGGGCATACTATAGTATGTCGTTTATCACGATTTCGGAGGATTTGAAAAAAAGGTGAAAATCACGCAAAAGCGAAAGGCTATAGTCCATGGTGTCGGAGAGCATACTATAGTATGTCGTTTTTAACGATTTCGGAGGATTTAAAAAAAAAGTGAAAATCACGCAAAAGCAAAAGGCTATAGTCCATGGTGTCGGAGGGCATACTATAGTATGTCGTTTTTCACGATTTCGGAGGATTAAAAAAAAAGGTGAAAATCACGCAAAAGCGAAAGGCTATAGTCCATGGTGTCGGAGGGCATACTATAGTATGTCGTTTTTCACGATTTCGGAGGATTTAAAAAAAAAAAGGTGAAAATCACGCAAAAGCGAAAGGCTATAGTCCATGGTGTCGGAGGGCATACTATAGTATGTCGTTTTTCACGATTTTGGAGGATTTGAAAAAAAGGTGAAAATCACGCAAAAGCGAGAGGCTATAGTCCATGGTGTCGGAGAGCATACTATAGTATGTCGTTTTTCACGATTTCGGAGGATTTAAAAAAAAGGTGAAAATCACGCAAAAGCGAAAGGCTATAGTCCATGGTGTCGGAGGGCATACTATAGTATGTCGTTTATCACGATTTCGGAGGATTTGAAAAAAAGGTGAAAATCACGCAAAAGCGAAAGGCTATAGTCCATGGTGTCGGAGAGCATACTATAGTATGTCGTTTTTCACGATTTTGGAGGATTTGAAAAAAAGGTGAAAATCACGCAAAAGCGAGAGGCTATAGTCCATGGTGTCGGAGAGCATACTATAGTATGTCGTTTTTCACGATTTCGGAGGATTTAAAAAAAAGGTGAAAATCACGCAAAAGCGAAAGGCTATAGTCCATGGTGTCGGAGGGCATACTATAGTATGTCGTTTATCACGATTTCGGAGGATTTGAAAAAAAGGTGAAAATCACGCAAAAGCGAAAGGCTATAGTCCATGGTGTCGGAGAGCATACTATAGTATGTCGTTTTTAACGATTTCGGAGGATTTAAAAAAAAAAGTGAAAATCACGCAAAAGCAAAAGGCTATAGTCCATGGTGTCGGAGGGCATACTATAGTATGTCGTTTTTCACGATTTCGGAGGATTAAAAAAAAAGGTGAAAATCACGCAAAAGCGAAAGGCTATAGTCCATGGTGTCGGAGGGCATACTATAGTATGTCGTTTTTCACGATTTCGGAGGATTTAAAAAAAAAAAGGTGAAAATCACGCAAAAGCGAAAGGCTATAGTCCATGGTGTCGGAGGGCATACTATAGTATGTCGTTTTTCACGATTTTGGAGGATTTGAAAAAAAGGTGAAAATCACGCAAAAGCGAGAGGCTATAGTCCATGGTGTCGGAGAGCATACTATAGTATGTCGTTTTTCACGATTTCGGAGGATTTTAAAAAAAGGTGAAAATCACGCAAAAGCGAAAGGCTATAGTCCATGGTGTCGGAGGGCATACTATAGTATGTCGTTTATCACGATTTCGGAGGATTTGAAAAAAAGGTGAAAATCACGCAAAAGCGAAAGGCTATAGTCCATGGTGTCGGAGAGCATACTATAGTATGTCGTTTTTAACGATTTCGGAGGATTTAAAAAAAAAGTGAAAATCACGCAAAAGCAAAAGGCTATAGTCCATGGTGTCGGAGGGCATACTATAGTATGTCGTTTTTCACGATTTCGGAGGATTAAAAAAAAAGGTGAAAATCACGCAAAAGCGAAAGGCTATAGTCCATGGTGTCGGAGGGCATACTATAGTATGTCGTTTTTCACGATTTCGGAGGATTTAAAAAAAAAAAGGTGAAAATCACGCAAAAGCGAAAGGCTATAGTCCATGGTGTCGGAGGGCATACTATAGTATGTCGTTTTTCACGATTTCGGAGGATTTAAAAAAAAGGTGAAAATCACGCAAAAGCGAAAGGCTATAGTCCATGGTGTCGGAGGGCATACTATAGTATGTCGTTTTTCACGATTTCGGAGGATTTGAAAAAAAGGTGAAAATCACGCAAAAGCGAAAGGCTATAGTCCATGGTGTCGGAGGGCATACTATAGTATGTCGTTTATCACGATTTCGGAGGATTTGAAAAAAAGGTGAAAATCACGCAAAAGCGAAAGGCTATAGTCCATGGTGTCGGAGGGCATACTATAGTATGTGGTTTTTCACGATTTCGGAGGATTTTAAAAAAAAGGTGAAAATCACGCAAAAGCGAAAGGCTATAGTCCAAGGTGTCGGAGGGCATACTATAGTATGTCGTTTTTCACGATTTCGGAGGATTTGAAAAAAAGGTGAAAATCACGCAAAAGCGAAAGGCTATAGTCCATGGTGTCGGAGGGCATACTATAGTATGTGGTTTTTCACGATTTCGGAGGATTTAAAAAAAAGGTGAAAATCACGCAAAAGCGAAAGGCTATAGTCCATGGTGTCAGAGGGCATACTATAGTATGTCGTTTTTCACGATTTCGGAGGATTTGAAAAAAAAAGGTGAAAATCACGCAAAAGCGAAAGGCTATAGTCCATGGTGTCGGAGGGCATACTATAGTATGTAGTTTTTCACGATTTCGGAGGATTTAAAAAAAAGGTGAAAATCACGCAAAAGCGAAAGGCTATAGTCCATGGTCTCGGACCGCATACTAGTATGTTGTTTTTCACGATTTCGGAGGATTTAAAAAAAAAAGGTGAAAATCACGCAAAAGCGAAAGGCTATAGTCCATGGTGTCGGAGGGCATACTATAGTATGTCGTTTTTCACGATTTCGGAGGATTTAAAAAAAAAAGGTGAAAATCACGCAAAAGCGAAAGGCTATAGTCCATGGTGTCGGAGGGCATACTATAGTATGTGGTTTTTCACGATTTCGGAGGATTTAAAAAAAAAGATGAAAATCACGCAAAAGCGAAAGGCTATAGTCCATGGTGTCGGAGGGCATACTATAGTATGTCGTTTTTCACGATTTTGGAGGATTTGAAAAAAAGGTGAAAATCACGCAAAAGCGAGAGGCTATAGTCCATGGTGTCGGAGAGCATACTATAGTATGTCGTTTTTCACGATTTCGGAGGATTTAAAAAAAAGGTGAAAATCACGCAAAAGCGAAAGGCTATAGTCCATGGTGTCGGAGGGCATACTATAGTATGTCGTTTATCACGATTTCGGAGGATTTGAAAAAAAGGTGAAAATCACGCAAAAGCGAAAGGCTATAGTCCATGGTGTCGGAGGGCATACTATAGTATGTCGTTTTTCACGATTTCGGAGGATTTAAAAAAAAAGGTGAAAATCACGCAAAAGCGAAAGGCTATAGTCCATGGTCTCGGACCGCATACTAGTATGTCGTTTTTCACGATTTCGGAGGATTTAAAAAAAAAGGTGAAAATCACGCAAAAGCGAAAGGCTATAGTCCATGGTCTCGGACCGCATACTAGTATGTCGTTTTTCACGATTTCGGAGGATTTTAAAAAAAAAGGTGAAAATCACGCAAAAGCGAAAGGCTATAGTCCATGGTGTCGGAGGGCATACTATAGTATGTCGTTTTTCACGATTTCGGAGGATTTAAAAAAAAAAGGTGAAAATCACGCAAAAGCGAAAGGCTATAGTCCATGGTGTCGGAGGGCATACTATAGTATGTGGTTTTTCACGATTTCGGAGGATTTAAAAAAAAAGGTGAAAATCACGCAAAAGCGAAAGGCTATAGTCCATGGTGTCGGAGGGCATACTATAGTATGTTGTTTTTAACGATTTCGGAGGATTTAAAAAAAAGGTGAAAATCACGCAAAAGCGAAAGGCTATAGTCCATGGTCTCGGACCGCATACTAGTATGTAGTTTTTCACGATTTCGGAGGATTTAAAAAAAAGGTGAAAATCACGCAAAAGCGAAAGGCTATAGTCCATGGTCTCGGACCGCATACTAGTATGTCGTTTTTCACGATTTCGGAGGATTTAAAAAAAAGGTGAAAATCACGCAAAAGCGAAAGGCTATAGTCCATGGTGTCGGAGGGTATACTATAGTATGTCGTTTTTCACGATTTCGGAGGATTTGAAAAAAAGGTGAAAATCACGCAAAAGCGAAAGGCTATAGTCCATGGTGTCGGAGGGCATACTATAGTATGTCGTTTATCACGATTTCGGAGGATTTGAAAAAAAGGTGAAAATCACGCAAAAGCGAAAGGCTATAGTCCATGGTGTCGGAGGGCATACTATAGTATGTCGTTTTTCACGATTTCGGAGGATTTAAAAAAAAAAAGGTGAAAATCACGCAAAAGCGAAAGGCTATAGTCCATGGTGTCGGAGGGCATACTATAGTATGTTGTTTTTAACGATTTCGGAGGATTTAAAAAAAAGGTGAAAATCACGCAAAAGCGAAAGGCTATAGTCCATGGTCTCGGACCGCATACTAGTATGTCGTTTTTCACGATTTCGGAGGATTTAAAAAAAAGGTGAAAATCACGCAAAAGCGAAAGGCTATAGTCCATGGTCTCGGACCGCATACTAGTATGTCGTTTTTCACGATTTCGGAGGATTTAAAAAAAAGGTGAAAATCACGCAAAAGCGAAAGGCTATAGTCCATGGTGTCGGAGGGCATACTATAGTATGTCGTTTTTCACGATTTCGGAGGATTTAAAAAAAAGGTGAAAATCACGCAAAAGCGAAAGGCTATAGTCCATGGTGTCGGAGGGCATACTATAGTATGTCGTTTTTCACGATTTCGGAGGATTTGAAAAAAAGGTGAAAATCACGCAAAAGCGAAAGGCTATAGTCCATGGTGTCGGAGGGCATACTATAGTATGTCGTTTATCACGATTTCGGAGGATTTGAAAAAAAAGGTGAAAATCACGCAAAAGCGAAAGGCTATAGTCCATGGTGTCGGAGGGCATACTATAGTATGTGGTTTTTCACGATTTCGGAGGATTTAAAAAAAAAGGTGAAAATCACGCAAAAGCGAAAGGCTATAGTCCATGGTGTCGGAGGGCATACTATAGTATGTCGTTTTTCACGATTTCGGAGGATTTGAAAAAAAGGTGAAAATCACGCAAAAGCGAAAGGCTATAGTCCATGGTGTCGGAGGGCATACTATAGTATGTGGTTTTTCACGATTTCGGAGGATTTAAAAAAAAGGTGAAAATCACGCAAAAGCGAAAGGCTATAGTCCATGGTGTCGGAGGGCATACTATAGTATGTCGTTTTTCACGATTTCGGAGGATTTGAAAAAAAAAAGGTGAAAATCACGCAAAAGCGAAAGGCTATAGTCCATGGTGTCGGAGGGCATACTATAGTATGTAGTTTTTCACGATTTCGGAGGATTTAAAAAAAAGGTGAAAATCACGCAAAAGCGAAAGGCTATAGTCCATGGTGTCGGAGGGCATACTATAGTATGTCGTTTTTCACGATTTCGGAGGATTTGAAAAAAAGGTGAAAATCACGCAAAAGCGAAAGGCTATAGTCCATGGTGTCGGAGGGCATACTATAGTATGTCGTTTTTCACGATTTCGGAGGATTTGAAAAAAAGGTGAAAATCACGCAAAAGCGAAAGGCTATAGTCCATGGTGTCGGAGAGCATACTATAGTATGTCGTTTTTAACGATTTCGGAGGATTTAAAAAAAAAGGTGAAAATCACGCAAAAGCGAAAGGCTATAGTCCATGGTGTCGGAGGGCATACTATAGTATGTCGTTTTTCACGATTTCGGAGGATTTTAAAAAAAAGGTGAAAATCACGCAAAAGCGAAAGGCTATAGTCCATGGTGTCGGAGGGCATACTATAGTATGTCGTTTTTCACGATTTCGGAGGATTCGAAAAAAAGGTGAAAATCACGCAAAAGCGAAAGGCTATAGTCCATGGTGTCGGAGGGCATACTATAGTATGTCGTTTATCACGATTTCGGAGGATTTGAAAAAAAGGTGAAAATCACGCAAAAGCGAAAGGCTATAGTCCATGGTGTCGGTGGGCATACTATAGTATGTCGTTTTTCACGATTTCGGAGGATTTAAAAAAAAGGTGAAAATCACGCAAAAGCGAAAGGCTATAGTCCATGGTCTCGGACCGCATACTAGTATGTCGTTTTTCACGATTTCGGAGGATTTAAAAAAAAAAGGTGAAAATCACGCAAAAGCGAAAGGCTATAGTCCATGGTGTCGGAGGGCATACTATAGTATGTCGTTTTTAACGATTTCGGAGGATTTAAAAAAAAGGTGAAAATCACGCAAAAGCGAAAGGCTATAGTCCATGGTCTCGGACCGCATACTAGTATGTCGTTTTTCACGATTTTGGAGGTTTTTAAAAAAAGGTGAAAATCACGCAAAAGCGAAAGGCTATAGTCCATGGTGTCGGAGGGCATACTATAGTATGTCGTTTTTCACGATTTCGGAGGATTTAAAAAAAAAGGTGAAAATCACGCAAAAGCGAAAGGCTATAGTCCATGGTGTCGGAGGGCATACTATAGTATGTTGTTTTTCACGATTTCGGAGGATTTGAAAAAAAGGTGAAAATCACGCAAAAGCAAAAGGCTATAGTCCATGGTCTCGGACCGCATACTAGTATGTCGTTTTTCACGATTTCGGAGGATTTAAAAAAAAAAGGTGACAATCACGCAAAAGCGAAAGGCTATAGTCCATGGTGTCGGAGGGCATACTATAGTATGTCGTTTTTTCACGATTTCGGAGGATTTGAAAAAAAGGTGAAAATCACGCAAAAGCGAAAGGCTATAGTCCATGGTGTCGGAGGGCATACTATAGTATGTCGTTTATCACGATTTCGGAGGATTTGAAAAAAAGGTGAAAATCACGCAAAAGCGAAAGGCTATAGTCCATGGTGTCGGAGGGCATACTATAGTATGTCGTTTTTCACGATTTCGGAGGATTTTAAAAAAAAGGTGAAAATCACGCAAAAGCGAAAGGCTATAGTCCATGGTCTCGGACCGCATACTAGTATGTCGTTTTTCACGATTTCGGAGGATTTAAAAAAAAAGGTGAAAATCACGCAAAAGCGAAAGGCTATAGTCCATGGTCTCGGACCGCATACTAGTATGTTGTTTTTCACGATTTCGGAGGATTTAAAAAAAAAAGGTGAAAATCACGCAAAAGCGAAAGGCTATAGTCCATGGTGTCGGAGGGCATACTATAGTATGTCGTTTTTCACGATTTCGGAGGATTTAAAAAAAAAAGGTGAAAATCACGCAAAAGCGAAAGGCTATAGTCCATGGTGTCGGAGGGCATACTATAGTATGTGGTTTTTCACGATTTCGGAGGATTTAAAAAAAAAGATGAAAATCACGCAAAAGCGAAAGGCTATAGTCCATGGTGTCGGAGGGCATACTATAGTATGTCGTTTTTCACGATTTTGGAGGATTTGAAAAAAAGGTGAAAATCACGCAAAAGCGAGAGGCTATAGTCCATGGTGTCGGAGAGCATACTATAGTATGTCGTTTTTCACGATTTCGGAGGATTTAAAAAAAAGGTGAAAATCACGCAAAAGCGAAAGGCTATAGTCCATGGTGTCGGAGGGCATACTATAGTATGTCGTTTATCACGATTTCGGAGGATTTGAAAAAAAGGTGAAAATCACGCAAAAGCGAAAGGCTATAGTCCATGGTGTCGGAGAGCATACTATAGTATGTCGTTTTTAACGATTTCGGAGGATTTAAAAAAAAAGGTGAAAATCACGCAAAAGCAAAAGGCTATAGTCCATGGTGTCGGAGGGCATACTATAGTATGTCGTTTTTCACGATTTCGGAGGATTAAAAAAAAAGGTGAAAATCACGCAAAAGCGAAAGGCTATAGTCCATGGTGTCGGAGGGCATACTATAGTATGTCGTTTTTCACGATTTCGGAGGATTTGAAAAAAAGGTGAAAATCACGCAAAAGCGAAAGGCTATAGTCCATGGTGTCGGAGGGCATACTATAGTATGTCGTTTTTCACGATTTCGGAGGATTTGAAAAAAAGGTGAAAATCACGCAAAAGCGAAAGGCTATAGTCCATGGTGTCGGAGAGCATACTATAGTATGTCGTTTTTAACGATTTCGGAGGATTTAAAAAAAAAGTGAAAATCACGCAAAAGCGAAAGGCTATAGTCCATGGTGTCGGAGGGCATACTATAGTATGTCGTTTTTCACGATTTCGGAGGATTTAAAAAAAAAGGTGAAAATCACGCAAAAGCGAAAGGCTATAGTCCATGGTGTCGGAGGGCATACTATAGTATGTCGTTTTTCACGATTTCGGAGGATTTGAAAAAAAGGTGAAAATCACGCAAAAGCAAAAGGCTATAGTCCATGGTCTCGGACCGCATACTAGTATGTCGTTTTTCACGATTTCGGAGGATTTTAAAAAAAAAAGGTGACAATCACGCAAAAGCGAAAGGCTATAGTCCATGGTGTCGGAGGGCATACTATAGTATGTCGTTTTTCACGATTTCGGAGGATTTGAAAAAAAGGTGAAAATCACGCAAAAGCGAAAGGCTATAGTCCATGGTGTCGGAGGGCATACTATAGTATGTCGTTTATCACGATTTCGGAGGATTTGAAAAAAAGGTGAAAATCACGCAAAAGCGAAAGGCTATAGTCCATGGTGTCGGTGGGCATACTATAGTATGTCGTTTTTCACGATTTCGGAGGATTTAAAAAAAAGGTGAAAATCACGCAAAAGCGAAAGGCTATAGTCCATGGTCTCGGACCGCATACTAGTATGTCGTTTTTCACGATTTCGGAGGATTTAAAAAAAAAAGGTGAAAATCACGCAAAAGCGAAAGGCTATAGTCCATGGTGTCGGAGGGCATACTATAGTATGTCGTTTTTAACGATTTCGGAGGATTTAAAAAAAAGGTGAAAATCACGCAAAAGCGAAAGGCTATAGTCCATGGTCTCGGACCGCATACTAGTATGTCGTTTTTCACGATTTTGGAGGATTTTAAAAAAAGGTGAAAATCACGCAAAAGCGAAAGGCTATAGTCCATGGTGTCGGAGGGCATACTATAGTATGTCGTTTTTCACGATTTCGGAGGATTTAAAAAAAAAGGTGAAAATCACGCAAAAGCGAAAGGCTATAGTCCATGGTGTCGGAGGGCATACTATAGTATGTTGTTTTTCACGATTTCGGAGGATTTGAAAAAAAGGTGAAAATCACGCAAAAGCAAAAGGCTATAGTCCATGGTCTCGGACCGCATACTAGTATGTCGTTTTTCACGATTTCGGAGGATTTAAAAAAAAAAGGTGACAATCACGCAAAAGCGAAAGGCTATAGTCCATGGTGTCGGAGGGCATACTATAGTATGTCGTTTTTCACGATTTCGGAGGATTTGAAAAAAAGGTGAAAATCACGCAAAAGCGAAAGGCTATAGTCCATGGTGTCGGAGGGCATACTATAGTATGTCGTTTATCACGATTTCGGAGGATTTGAAAAAAAGGTGAAAATCACGAAAAAGCGAAAGGCTATAGTCCATGGTGTCGGAGGGCATACTATAGTATGTCGTTTTTCACGATTTCGGAGGATTTAAAAAAAAAAGGTGAAAATCACGCAAAAGCGAAAGGCTATAGTCCATGGTCTCGGACCGCATACTAGTATGTCGTTTTTCACGATTTCGGAGGATTTAAAAAAAAAGGTGAAAATCACGCAAAAGCGAAAGGCTATAGTCCATGGTCTCGGACCGCATACTAGTATGTTGTTTTTCACGATTTCGGAGGATTTAAAAAAAAAAGGTGAAAATCACGCAAAAGCGAAAGGCTATAGTCCATGGTGTCGGAGGGCATACTATAGTATGTCGTTTTTCACGATTTCGGAGGATTTAAAAAAAAAAGGTGAAAATCACGCAAAAGCGAAAGGCTATAGTCCATGGTGTCGGAGGGCATACTATAGTATGTGGTTTTTCACGATTTCGGAGGATTTAAAAAAAAAGATGAAAATCACGCAAAAGCGAAAGGCTATAGTCCATGGTGTCGGAGGGCATACTATAGTATGTCGTTTTTCACGATTTTGGAGGATTTGAAAAAAAGGTGAAAATCACGCAAAAGCGAGAGGCTATAGTCCATGGTGTCGGAGAGCATACTATAGTATGTCGTTTTTCACGATTTCGGAGGATTTAAAAAAAAGGTGAAAATCACGCAAAAGCGAAAGGCTATAGTCCATGGTGTCGGAGGGCATACTATAGTATGTCGTTTATCACGATTTCGGAGGATTTGAAAAAAAGGTGAAAATCACGCAAAAGCGAAAGGCTATAGTCCATGGTGTCGGAGAGCATACTATAGTATGTCGTTTTTAACGATTTCGGAGGATTTAAAAAAAAAGGTGAAAATCACGCAAAAGCAAAAGGCTATAGTCCATGGTGTCGGAGGGCATACTATAGTATGTCGTTTTTCACGATTTCGGAGGATTAAAAAAAAAGGTGAAAATCACGCAAAAGCGAAAGGCTATAGTCCATGGTGTCGGAGGGCATACTATAGTATGTTGTTTTTAACGATTTCGGAGGATTTAAAAAAAAGGTGAAAATCACGCAAAAGCGAAAGGCTATAGTCCATGGTCTCGGACCGCATACTAGTATGTCGTTTTTCACGATTTCGGAGGATTTAAAAAAAAGGTGAAAATCACGCAAAAGCGAAAGGCTATAGTCCATGTTCTCGGACCGCATACTAGTATGTCGTTTTTCACGATTTCGGAGGATTTCAAAAAAAGGTGAAAATCACGCAAAAGCGAAAGGCTATAGTCCATGGTGTCGGAGGGCATACTATAGTATGTCGTTTTTCACGATTTCGGAGGATTTAAAAAAAAGGTGAAAATCACGCAAAAGCGAAAGGCTATAGTCCATGGTGTCGGAGGGCATACTATAGTATGTCGTTTTTCACGATTTCGGAGGATTTGAAAAAAAGGTGAAAATCACGCAAAAGCGAAAGGCTATAGTCCATGGTGTCGGAGGGCATACTATAGTATGTCGTTTATCACGATTTCGGAGGATTTGAAAAAAAAGGTGAAAATCACGCAAAAGCGAAAGGCTATAGTCCATGGTGTCGGAGGGCATACTATAGTATGTGGTTTTTCACGATTTCGGAGGATTTAAAAAAAAAGGTGAAAATCACGCAAAAGCGAAAGGCTATAGTCCATGGTGTCGGAGGGCATACTATAGTATGTCGTTTTTCACGATTTCGGAGGATTTGAAAAAAAGGTGAAAATCACGCAAAAGCGAAAGGCTATAGTCCATGGTGTCGGAGGGCATACTATAGTATGTGGTTTTTCACGATTTCGGAGGATTTAAAAAAAAGGTGAAAATCACGCAAAAGCGAAAGGCTATAGTCCATGGTGTCGGAGGGCATACTATAGTATGTCGATTTTCACGATTTCGGAGGATTTGAAAAAAAAAGGTGAAAATCACGCAAAAGCGAAAGGCTATAGTCCATGGTGTCGGAGGGCATACTATAGTATGTAGTTTTTCACGATTTCGGAGGATTTAAAAAAAAGGTGAAAATCACGCAAAAGCGAAAGGCTATAGTCCATGGTGTCGGAGGGCATACTATAGTATGTCGTTTTTCACGATTTCGGAGGATTTGAAAAAAAGGTGAAAATCACGCAAAAGCGAAAGGCTATAGTCCATGGTGTCGGAGGGCATACTATAGTATGTCGTTTTTCACGATTTCGGAGGATTTGAAAAAAAGGTGAAAATCACGCAAAAGCGAAAGGCTATAGTCCATGGTGTCGGAGAGCATACTATAGTATGTCGTTTTTAACGATTTCGGAGGATTTTAAAAAAAAGGTGAAAATCACGCAAAAGCGAAAGGCTATAGTCCATGGTGTCGGAGGGCATACTATAGTATGTCGTTTTTCACGATTTCGGAGGATTTAAAAAAAAAGGTGAAAATCACGCAAAAGCGAAAGGCTATAGTCCATGGTGTCGGAGGGCATACTATAGTATGTCGTTTTTCACGATTTCGGAGGATTTGAAAAAAAGGTGAAAATCACGCAAAAGCAAAAGGCTATAGTCCATGGTCTCGGACCGCATACTAGTATGTCGTTTTTCACGATTTCGGAGGATTTAAAAAAAAAAAGGTGACAATCACGCAAAAGCGAAAGGCTATAGTCCATGGTGTCGGAGGGCATACTATAGTATGTCGTTTTTCACGATTTCGGAGGATTTGAAAAAAAGGTGAAAATCACGCAAAAGCGAAAGGCTATAGTCCATGGTGTCGGAGGGCATACTATAGTATGTCGTTTATCACGATTTCGGAGGATTTGAAAAAAAGGTGAAAATCACGCAAAAGCGAAAGGCTATAGTCCATGGTGTCGGTGGGCATACTATAGTATGTCGTTTTTCACGATTTCGGAGGATTTAAAAAAAAGGTGAAAATCACGCAAAAGCGAAAGGCTATAGTCCATGGTCTCGGACCGCATACTAGTATGTCGTTTTTCACGATTTCGGAGGATTTAAAAAAAAGGTGAAAATCACGCAAAAGCGAAAGGCTATAGTCCATGGTCTCGGACCGCATACTAGTATGTCGTTTTTCACGATTTTGGAGGATTTTAAAAAAAGGTGAAAATCACGCAAAAGCGAAAGGCTATAGTCCATGGTGTCGGAGGGCATACTATAGTATGTCGTTTTTCACGATTTCGGAGGATTTAAAAAAAAAGGTGAAAATCACGCAAAAGCGAAAGGCTATAGTCCATGGTGTCGGAGGGCATACTATAGTATGTTGTTTTTCACGATTTCGGAGGATTTGAAAAAAAGGTGAAAATCACGCAAAAGCAAAAGGCTATAGTCCATGGTCTCGGACCGCATACTAGTATGTCGTTTTTCACGATTTCGGAGGATTTAAAAAAAAAAGGTGACAATCACGCAAAAGCGAAAGGCTATAGTCCATGGTGTCGGAGGGCATACTATAGTATGTCGTTTTTCACGATTTCGGAGGATTTGAAAAAAAGGTGAAAATCACGCAAAAGCGAAAGGCTATAGTCCATGGTGTCGGAGGGCATACTATAGTATGTCGTTTATCACGATTTCGGAGGATTTGAAAAAAAGGTGAAAATCACGCAAAAGCGAAAGGCTATAGTCCATGGTGTCGGAGGGCATACTATAGTATGTCGTTTTTCACGATTTCGGAGGATTTTAAAAAAAAGGTGAAAATCACGCAAAAGCGAAAGGCTATAGTCCATGGTCTCGGACCGCATACTAGTATGTCGTTTTTCACGATTTCGGAGGATTTAAAAAAAAAGGTGAAAATCACGCAAAAGCGAAAGGCTATAGTCCATGGTCTCGGACCGCATACTAGTATGTTGTTTTTCACGATTTCGGAGGATTTAAAAAAAAAAGGTGAAAATCACGCAAAAGCGAAAGGCTATAGTCCATGGTGTCGGAGGGCATACTATAGTATGTCGTTTTTCACGATGTCGGAGGATTTAAAAAAAAAAGGTGAAAATCACGCAAAAGCGAAAGGCTATAGTCCATGGTGTCGGAGGGCATACTATAGTATGTGGTTTTTCACGATTTCGGAGGATTTAAAAAAAAAGATGAAAATCACGCAAAAGCGAAAGGCTATAGTCCATGGTGTCGGAGGGCATACTATAGTATGTCGTTTTTCACGATTTTGGAGGATTTGAAAAAAAGGTGAAAATCACGCAAAAGCGAGAGGCTATAGTCCATGGTGTCGGAGAGCATACTATAGTATGTCGTTTTTCACGATTTCGGAGGATTTAAAAAAAAGGTGAAAATCACGCAAAAGCGAAAGGCTATAGTCCATGGTGTCGGAGGGCATACTATAGTATGTCGTTTATCACGATTTCGGAGGATTTGAAAAAAAGGTGAAAATCACGCAAAAGCGAAAGGCTATAGTCCATGGTGTCGGAGGGCATACTATAGTATGTCGTTTTTCACGATTTCGGAGGATTTAAAAAAAAAGGTGAAAATCACGCAAAAGCGAAAGGCTATAGTCCATGGTCTCGGACCGCATACTAGTATGTCGTTTTTCACGATTTCGGAGGATTTAAAAAAAAAGGTGAAAATCACGCAAAAGCGAAAGGCTATAGTCCATGGTCTCGGACCGCATACTATAGTATGTTGTTTTTAACGATTTCGGAGGATTTAAAAAAAAGGTGAAAATCACGCAAAAGCGAAAGGCTATAGTCCATGGTCTCGGACCGCATACTAGTATGTAGTTTTTCACGATTTCGGAGGATTTAAAAAAAAGGTGAAAATCACGCAAAAGCGAAAGGCTATAGTCCATGGTCTCGGACCGCATACTAGTATGTCGTTTTTCACGATTTCGGAGGATTTAAAAAAAAGGTGAAAATCACGCAAAAGCGAAAGGCTATAGTCCATGGTGTCGGAGGGCATACTATAGTATGTCGTTTTTCACGATTTCGGAGGATTTGAAAAAAAGGTGAAAATCACGCAAAAGCGAAAGGCTATAGTCCATGGTGTCGGAGGGCATACTATAGTATGTCGTTTATCACGATTTCGGAGGATTTGAAAAAAAGGTGAAAATCACGCAAAAGCGAAAGGCTATAGTCCATGGTGTCGGAGGGCATACTATAGTATGTCGTTTTTCACGATTTCGGAGGATTTTTAAAAAAAAAGGTGAAAATCACGCAAAAGCGAAAGGCTATAGTCCATGGTGTCGGAGGGCATACTATAGTATGTTGTTTTTAACGATTTCGGAGGATTTAAAAAAAAGGTGAAAATCACGCAAAAGCGAAAGGCTATAGTCCATGGTCTCGGACCGCATACTAGTATGTCGTTTTTCACGATTTCGGAGGATTTAAAAAAAAGGTGAAAATCACGCAAAAGCGAAAGGCTATAGTCCATGGTCTCGGACCGCATACTAGTATGTCGTTTTTCACGATTTCGGAGGATTTAAAAAAAAGGTGAAAATCACGCAAAAGCGAAAGGCTATAGTCCATGGTGTCGGAGGGCATACTATAGTATGTCGTTTTTCACGATTTCGGAGGATTTAAAAAAAAGGTGAAAATCACGCAAAAGCGAAAGGCTATAGTCCATGGTGTCGGAGGGCATACTATAGTATGTCGTTTTTCACGATTTCGGAGGATTTGAAAAAAAGGTGAAAATCACGCAAAAGCGAAAGGCTATAGTCCATGGTGTCGGAGGGCATACTATAGTATGTCGTTTATCACGATTTCGGAGGATTTGAAAAAAAAAGGTGAAAATCACGCAAAAGCGAAAGGCTATAGTCCATGGTGTCGGAGGGCATACTATAGTATGTCGTTTTTCACGATTTCGGAGGATTTTAAAAAAAAAAGGTGAAAATCACGCAAAAGCGAAAGGCTATAGTCCATGGTCTCGGACCGCATACTAGTATGTCGTTTTTCACGATTTCGGAGGATTTAAAAAAAAAGGTGAAAATCACGCAAAAGCGAAAGGCTATAGTCCATGGTGTCGGAGGGCATACTATAGTATGTCGTTTTTCACGATTTCGGAGGATTTAAAAAAAAAGGTGAAAATCACGCAAAAGCGAAAGGCTATAGTCCATGGTCTCGGACCGCATACTAGTATGTCGTTTTTCACGATTTCGGAGGATTTAAAAAAAAAGGTGAAAATCACGCAAAAGCGAAAGGCTATAGTCCATGGTCTCGGACCGCATACTAGTATGTTGTTTTTCACGATTTCGGAGGATTTAAAAAAAAAGGTGAAAATCACGCAAAAGCGAAAGGCTATAGTCCATGGTGTCGGAGGGCATACTATAGTATGTCGTTTTTCACGATTTTGGAGGATTTGAAAAAAAGGTGAAAATCACGCAAAAGCGAGAGGCTATAGTCCATGGTGTCGGAGAGCATACTATAGTATGTCGTTTTTCACGATTTCGGAGGATTAAAAAAAAAGGTGAAAATCACGCAAAAGCGAAAGGCTATAGTCCATGGTGTCGGAGGGCATACTATAGTATGTCGTTTTTCACGATTTCGGAGGATTTAAAAAAAAGGTGAAAATCACGCAAAAGCGAAAGGCTATAGTCCATGGTGTCGGAGGGCATACTATAGTATGTCGTTTTTCACGATTTCGGAGGATTTAAAAAAAAGGTGAAAATCACGCAAAAGCGAAAGGCTATAGTCCATGGTCTCGGACCGCATACTAGTATGTCGTTTTTCACGATTTCGGAGGATTTAAAAAAAAGGTGAAAATCACGCAAAAGCGAAAGGCTATAGTCCATGGTGTCGGAGGGCATACTATAGTATGTCGTTTTTCACGATTTCGGAGGATTTAAAAAAAAGGTGAAAATCACGCAAAAGCGAAAGGCTATAGTCCATGGTGTCGGAGGGCATACTATAGTATGTCGTTTTTCACGATTTCGGAGGATTTGAAAAAAAGGTGAAAATCACGCAAAAGCGAAAGGCTATAGTCCATGGTGTCGGAGGGCATACTATAGTATGTCGTTTATCACGATTTCGGAGGATTTGAAAAAAAAGGTGAAAATCACGCAAAAGCGAAAGGCTATAGTCCATGGTGTCGGAGGGCATACTATAGTATGTCGTTTTTCACGATTTCGGAGGATTTTAAAAAAAAAGGTGAAAATCACGCAAAAGCGAAAGGCTATAGTCCATGGTCTCGGACCGCATACTAGTATGTCGTTTTTCACGATTTCGGAGGATTTAAAAAAAAAAGGTGAAAATCACGCAAAAGCGAAAGGCTATAGTCCATGGTGTCGGAGGGCATACTATAGTATGTCGTTTTTCACGATTTCGGAGGATTTTAAAAAAAAAGGTGAAAATCACGCCAAGGGGAAAGGCTATAGTCCATGGTGTCAGAGGGCATACTATAGTATGTGGTTTTTCACGATTTCGGAGGATTTAAAAAAAAAGGTGAAAATCACGCAAAAGCGAAAGGCTATAGTCCATGGTGTCGGAGGGCATACTATAGTATGTCGTTTTTCACGATTTCGGAGGATTTAAAAAAAAAAGGTGAAAATCACGCAAAAGCGAAAGGCTATAGTCCATGGTCTCGGACCGCATACTAGTATGTCGTTTTTCACGATTTCGGAGGATTTAAAAAAAAAGGTGAAAATCACGCAAAAGCGAAAGGCTATAGTCCATGGTCTCGGACCGCATACTAGTATGTTGTTTTTCACGATTTCGGAGGATTTTAAAAAAAAAGGTGAAAATCACGCAAAAGCGAAAGGCTATAGTCCATGGTGTCGGAGGGCATACTATAGTATGTCGTTTTTCACGATTTCGGAGGATTTAAAAAAAAAAGGTGAAAATCACGCAAAAGCGAAAGGCTATAGTCCATGGTGTCGGAGGGCATACTATAGTATGTGGTTTTTCACGATTTCGGAGGATTTAAAAAAAAAGGTGAAAATCACGCAAAAGCGAAAGGCTATAGTCCATGGTGTCGGAGGGCATACTATAGTATGTCGTTTTTCACGATTTTGGAGGATTTGAAAAAAAGGTGAAAATCACGCAAAAGCGAGAGGCTATAGTCCATGGTGTCGGAGAGCATACTATAGTATGTCGTTTTTCACGATTTCGGAGGATTTAAAAAAAAGGTGAAAATCACGCAAAAGCGAAAGGCTATAGTCCATGGTGTCGGAGGGCATACTATAGTATGTCGTTTTTCACGATTTCGGAGGATTTAAAAAAAAGGTGAAAATCACGCAAAAGCGAAAGGCTATAGTCCATGGTGTCGGAGGGCATACTATAGTATGTCGTTTTTCACGATTTCGGAGGATTTGAAAAAAAGGTGAAAATCACGCAAAAGCGAAAGGCTATAGTCCATGGTGTCGGAGGGCATACTATAGTATGTCGTTTATCACGATTTCGGAGGATTTGAAAAAAAAGGTGAAAATCACGCAAAAGCGAAAGGCTATAGTCCATGGTGTCGGAGGGCATACTATAGTATGTCGTTTTTCACGATTTCGGAGGATTTAAAAAAAAAAGGTGAAAATCACGCAAAAGCGAAAGGCTATAGTCCATGGTCTCGGACCGCATACTAGTATGTCGTTTTTCACGATTTCGGAGGATTTAAAAAAAAAAGGTGAAAATCACGCAAAAGCGAAAGGCTATAGTCCATGGTGTCGGAGGGCATACTATAGTATGTCGTTTTTCACGATTTCGGAGGATTTTTAAAAAAAAGGTGAAAATCACGCCAAGGGGAAAGGCTATAGTCCATGGTGTCAGAGGGCATACTATAGTATGTGGTTTTTCACGATTTCGGAGGATTTAAAAAAAAAGGTGAAAATCACGCAAAAGCGAAAGGCTATAGTCCATGGTGTCGGAGGGCATACTATAGTATGTCGTTTTTCACGATTTCGGAGGATTTAAAAAAAAAGGTGAAAATCACGCAAAAGCGAAAGGCTATAGTCCATGGTCTCGGACCGCATACTAGTATGTCGTTTTTCACGATTTCGGAGGATTTAAAAAAAAAGGTGAAAATCACGCAAAAGCGAAAGGCTATAGTCCATGGTCTCGGACCGCATACTAGTATGTTGTTTTTCACGATTTCGGAGGATTTAAAAAAAAAAGGTGAAAATCACGCAAAAGCGAAAGGCTATAGTCCATGGTGTCGGAGGGCATACTATAGTATGTCGTTTTTCACGATTTCGGAGGATTTAAAAAAAAAAGGTGAAAATCACGCAAAAGCGAAAGGCTATAGTCCATGGTGTCGGAGGGCATACTATAGTATGTGGTTTTTCACGATTTCGGAGGATTTAAAAAAAAAGGTGAAAATCACGCAAAAGCGAAAGGCTATAGTCCATGGTGTCGGAGGGCATACTATAGTATGTCGTTTTTCACGATTTTGGAGGATTTGAAAAAAAGGTGAAAATCACGCAAAAGCGAGAGGCTATAGTCCATGGTGTCGGAGAGCATACTATAGTATGTCGTTTTTCACGATTTCGGAGGATTTAAAAAAAAAGGTGAAAATCACGCAAAAGCGAAAGGCTATAGTCCATGGTGTCGGAGGGCATACTATAGTATGTCGTTTTTCACGATTTCGGAGGATTTAAAAAAAAAGGTGAAAATCACGCAAAAGCGAAAGGCTATAGTCCATGGTGTCGGAGGGCATACTATAGTATGTCGTTTTTCACGATTTCGGAGGATTTGAAAAAAAGGTGAAAATCACGCAAAAGCAAAAGGCTATAGTCCATGGTCTCGGACCGCATACTAGTATGTCGTTTTTCACGATTTCGGAGGATTTAAAAAAAAAAAGGTGACAATCACGCAAAAGCGAAAGGCTATAGTCCATGGTGTCGGAGGGCATACTATAGTATGTCGTTTTTCACGATTTCGGAGGATTTGAAAAAAAGGTGAAAATCACGCAAAAGCGAAAGGCTATAGTCCATGGTGTCGGAGGGCATACTATAGTATGTCGTTTATCACGATTTCGGAGGATTTGAAAAAAAGGTGAAAATCACGCAAAAGCGAAAGGCTATAGTCCATGGTGTCGGTGGGCATACTATAGTATGTCGTTTTTCACGATTTCGGAGGATTTAAAAAAAAGGTGAAAATCACGCAAAAGCGAAAGGCTATAGTCCATGGTCTCGGACCGCATACTAGTATGTCGTTTTTCACGATTTCGGAGGATTTAAAAAAAAGGTGAAAATCACGCAAAAGCGAAAGGCTATAGTCCATGGTCTCGGACCGCATACTAGTATGTCGTTTTTCACGATTTTGGAGGATTTTAAAAAAAGGTGAAAATCACGCAAAAGCGAAAGGCTATAGTCCATGGTGTCGGAGGGCATACTATAGTATGTCGTTTTTCACGATTTCGGAGGATTTAAAAAAAAAAGGTGAAAATCACGCAAAAGCGAAAGGCTATAGTCCATGGTGTCGGAGGGCATAATATAGTATGTTGTTTTTCACGATTTCGGAGGATTTGAAAAAAAGGTGAAAATCACGCAAAAGCAAAAGGCTATAGTCCATGGTCTCGGACCGCATACTAGTATGTCGTTTTTCACGATTTCGGAGGATTTAAAAAAAAAAGGTGACAATCACGCAAAAGCGAAAGGCTATAGTCCATGGTGTCGGAGGGCATACTATAGTATGTCGTTTTTCACGATTTCGGAGGATTTGAAAAAAAGGTGAAAATCACGCAAAAGCGAAAGGCTATAGTCCATGGTGTCGGAGGGCATACTATAGTATGTCGTTTATCACGATTTCGGAGGATTTGAAAAAAAGGTGAAAATCACGCAAAAGCGAAAGGCTATAGTCCATGGTGTCGGAGGGCATACTATAGTATGTCGTTTTTCACGATTTCGGAGGATTTAAAAAAAAAGGTGAAAATCACGCAAAAGCGAAAGGCTATAGTCCATGGTCTCGGACCGCATACTAGTATGTCGTTTTTCACGATTTCGGAGGATTAAAAAAAAAAGGTGAAAATCACGCAAAAGCGAAAGGCTATAGTCCATGGTCTCGGACCGCATACTAGTATGTTGTTTTTCACGATTTCGGAGGATTTAAAAAAAAAAGGTGAAAATCACGCAAAAGCGAAAGGCTATAGTCCATGGTGTCGGAGGGCATACTATAGTATGTCGTTTTTCACGATTTCGGAGGATTTAAAAAAAAAAGGTGAAAATCACGCAAAAGCGAAAGGCTATAGTCCATGGTGTCGGAGGGCATACTATAGTATGTGGTTTTTCACGATTTCGGAGGATTTAAAAAAAAAGATGAAAATCACGCAAAAGCGAAAGGCTATAGTCCATGGTGTCGGAGGGCATACTATAGTATGTCGTTTTTCACGATTTTGGAGGATTTGAAAAAAAGGTGAAAATCACGCAAAAGCGAGAGGCTATAGTCCATGGTGTCGGAGAGCATACTATAGTATGTCGTTTTTCACGATTTCGGAGGATTTAAAAAAAAGGTGAAAATCACGCAAAAGCGAAAGGCTATAGTCCATGGTGTCGGAGGGCATACTATAGTATGTCGTTTATCACGATTTCGGAGGATTTGAAAAAAAGGTGAAAATCACGCAAAAGCGAAAGGCTATAGTCCATGGTGTCGGAGGGCATACTATAGTATGTCGTTTTTCACGATTTCGGAGGATTTAAAAAAAAAGGTGAAAATCACGCAAAAGCGAAAGGCTATAGTCCATGGTCTCGGACCGCATACTAGTATGTCGTTTTTCACGATTTCGGAGGATTTAAAAAAAAAGGTGAAAATCACGCAAAAGCGAAAGGCTATAGTCCATGGTCTCGGACCGCATACTAGTATGTCGTTTTTCACGATTTCGGAGGATTTTTAAAAAAAAGGTGAAAATCACGCAAAAGCGAAAGGCTATAGTCCATGGTGTCGGAGGGCATACTATAGTATGTCGTTTTTCACGATTTCGGAGGATTTAAAAAAAAAAGGTGAAAATCACGCAAAAGCGAAAGGCTATAGTCCATGGTGTCGGAGGGCATACTATAGTATGTGGTTTTTCACGATTTCGGAGGATTTAAAAAAAAAGGTGAAAATCACGCAAAAGCGAAAGGCTATAGTCCATGGTGTCGGAGGGCATACTATAGTATGTTGTTTTTAACGATTTCGGAGGATTTAAAAAAAAGGTGAAAATCACGCAAAAGCGAAAGGCTATAGTCCATGGTCTCGGACCGCATACTAGTATGTAGTTTTTCACGATTTCGGAGGATTTAAAAAAAAGGTGAAAATCACGCAAAAGCGAAAGGCTATAGTCCATGGTCTCGGACCGCATACTAGTATGTCGTTTTTCACGATTTCGGAGGATTTAAAAAAAAGGTGAAAATCACGCAAAAGCGAAAGGCTATAGTCCATGGTGTCGGAGGGCATACTATAGTATGTCGTTTTTCACGATTTCGGAGGATTTGAAAAAAAGGTGAAAATCACGCAAAAGCGAAAGGCTATAGTCCATGGTGTCGGAGGGCATACTATAGTATGTCGTTTATCACGATTTCGGAGGATTTGAAAAAAAGGTGAAAATCACGCAAAAGCGAAAGGCTATAGTCCATGGTGTCGGAGGGCATACTATAGTATGTTGTTTTTAACGATTTCGGAGGATTTAAAAAAAAGGTGAAAATCACGCAAAAGCGAAAGGCTATAGTCCATGGTCTCGGACCGCATACTAGTATGTCGTTTTTCACGATTTCGGAGGATTTAAAAAAAAGGTGAAAATCACGCAAAAGCGAAAGGCTATAGTCCATGGTCTCGGACCGCATACTAGTATGTCGTTTTTCACGATTTCGGAGGATTTAAAAAAAAGGTGAAAATCACGCAAAAGCGAAAGGCTATAGTCCATGGTGTCGGAGGGCATACTATAGTATGTCGTTTTTCACGATTTCGGAGGATTAAAAAAAAAAGGTGAAAATCACGCAAAAGCGAAAGGCTATAGTCCATGGTGTCGGAGGGCATACTATAGTATGTTGTTTTTAACGATTTCGGAGGATTTAAAAAAAAGGTGAAAATCACGCAAAAGCGAAAGGCTATAGTCCATGGTGTCGGAGGGCATACTATAGTATGTCGTTTTTCACGATTTCGGAGGATTTAAAAAAAAAGGTGAAAATCACGCAAAAGCGAAAGGCTATAGTCCATGGTGTCGGAGGGCATACTATAGTATGTTGTTTTTAACGATTTCGGAGGATTTAAAAAAAAGGTGAAAATCACGCAAAAGCGAAAGGCTATAGTCCATGGTCTCGGACCGCATACTAGTATGTAGTTTTTCACGATTTCGGAGGATTTAAAAAAAAGGTGAAAATCACGCAAAAGCGAAAGGCTATAGTCCATGGTCTCGGACCGCATACTAGTATGTCGTTTTTCACGATTTCGGAGGATTTAAAAAAAAGGTGAAAATCACGCAAAAGCGAAAGGCTATAGTCCATGGTGTCGGAGGGCATACTATAGTATGTCGTTTTTCACGATTTCGGAGGATTTGAAAAAAAGGTGAAAATCACGCAAAAGCGAAAGGCTATAGTCCATGGTGTCGGAGGGCATACTATAGTATGTCGTTTATCACGATTTCGGAGGATTTGAAAAAAAGGTGAAAATCACGCAAAAGCGAAAGGCTATAGTCCATGGTGTCGGAGGGCATACTATAGTATGTCGTTTTTCACGATTTCGGAGGATTTTTAAAAAAAAAGGTGAAAATCACGCAAAAGCGAAAGGCTATAGTCCATGGTGTCGGAGGGCATACTATAGTATGTTGTTTTTAACGATTTCGGAGGATTTAAAAAAAAGGTGAAAATCACGCAAAAGCGAAAGGCTATAGTCCATGGTCTCGGACCGCATACTAGTATGTCGTTTTTCACGATTTCGGAGGATTTAAAAAAAAGGTGAAAATCACGCAAAAGCGAAAGGCTATAGTCCATGGTCTCGGACCGCATACTAGTATGTCGTTTTTCACGATTTCGGAGGATTTAAAAAAAAGGTGAAAATCACGCAAAAGCGAAAGGCTATAGTCCATGGTGTCGGAGGGCATACTATAGTATGTCGTTTTTCACGATTTCGGAGGATTTAAAAAAAAGGTGAAAATCACGCAAAAGCGAAAGGCTATAGTCCATGGTGTCGGAGGGCATACTATAGTATGTCGTTTTTCACGATTTCGGAGGATTTGAAAAAAAGGTGAAAATCACGCAAAAGCGAAAGGCTATAGTCCATGGTGTCGGAGGGCATACTATAGTATGTCGTTTATCACGATTTCGGAGGATTTGAAAAAAAAAGGTGAAAATCACGCAAAAGCGAAAGGCTATAGTCCATGGTGTCGGAGGGCATACTATAGTATGTCGTTTTTCACGATTTCGGAGGATTTTAAAAAAAAAGGTGAAAATCACGCAAAAGCGAAAGGCTATAGTCCATGGTCTCGGACCGCATACTAGTATGTCGTTTTTCACGATTTCGGAGGATTTTAAAAAAAAAAGGTGAAAATCACGCCAAGGGGAAAGGCTATAGTCCATGGTGTCAGAGGGCATACTATAGTATGTGGTTTTTCACGATTTCGGAGGATTTAAAAAAAAAGGTGAAAATCACGCAAAAGCGAAAGGCTATAGTCCATGGTGTCGGAGGGCATACTATAGTATGTCGTTTTTCACGATTTCGGAGGATTTAAAAAAAAAGGTGAAAATCACGCAAAAGCGAAAGGCTATAGTCCATGGTCTCGGACCGCATACTAGTATGTCGTTTTTCACGATTTCGGAGGATTTAAAAAAAAAGGTGAAAATCACGCAAAAGCGAAAGGCTATAGTCCATGGTGTCGGAGGGCATACTATAGTATGTCGTTTTTCACGATTTCGGAGGATTTAAAAAAAAAAAGGTGAAAATCACGCCAAGGGGAAAGGCTATAGTCCATGGTGTCAGAGGGCATACTATAGTATGTGGTTTTTCACGATTTCGGAGGATTTAAAAAAAAAGGTGAAAATCACGCAAAAGCGAAAGGCTATAGTCCATGGTGTCGGAGGGCATACTATAGTATGTCGTTTTTCACGATTTCGGAGGATTTAAAAAAAAAGGTGAAAATCACGCAAAAGCGAAAGGCTATAGTCCATGGTCTCGGACCGCATACTAGTATGTCGTTTTTCACGATTTCGGAGGATTTAAAAAAAAAGGTGAAAATCACGCAAAAGCGAAAGGCTATAGTCCATGGTCTCGGACCGCATACTAGTATGTTGTTTTTCACGATTTCGGAGGATTTTAAAAAAAAAGGTGAAAATCACGCAAAAGCGAAAGGCTATAGTCCATGGTGTCGGAGGGCATACTATAGTATGTCGTTTTTCACGATTTCGGAGGATTTAAAAAAAAAAGGTGAAAATCACGCAAAAGCGAAAGGCTATAGTCCATGGTGTCGGAGGGCATACTATAGTATGTGGTTTTTCACGATTTCGGAGGATTTAAAAAAAAAGGTGAAAATCACGCAAAAGCGAAAGGCTATAGTCCATGGTGTCGGAGGGCATACTATAGTATGTCGTTTTTCACGATTTTGGAGGATTTGAAAAAAAGGTGAAAATCACGCAAAAGCGAGAGGCTATAGTCCATGGTGTCGGAGAGCATACTATAGTATGTCGTTTTTCACGATTTCGGAGGATTTAAAAAAAAGGTGAAAATCACGCAAAAGCGAAAGGCTATAGTCCATGGTGTCGGAGGGCATACTATAGTATGTCGTTTTTCACGATTTCGGAGGATTTAAAAAAAAGGTGAAAATCACGCAAAAGCGAAAGGCTATAGTCCATGGTGTCGGAGGGCATACTATAGTATGTCGTTTTTCACGATTTCGGAGGATTTAAAAAAAAGGTGAAAATCACGCAAAAGCGAAAGGCTATAGTCCATGGTCTCGGACCGCATACTAGTATGTCGTTTTTCACGATTTCGGAGGATTTAAAAAAAAGGTGAAAATCACGCAAAAGCGAAAGGCTATAGTCCATGGTGTCGGAGGGCATACTATAGTATGTCGTTTTTCACGATTTCGGAGGATTTAAAAAAAAGGTGAAAATCACGCAAAAGCGAAAGGCTATAGTCCATGGTGTCGGAGGGCATACTATAGTATGTCGTTTTTCACGATTTCGGAGGATTTGAAAAAAAGGTGAAAATCACGCAAAAGCGAAAGGCTATAGTCCATGGTGTCGGAGGGCATACTATAGTATGTCGTTTATCACGATTTCGGAGGATTTGAAAAAAAAGGTGAAAATCACGCAAAAGCGAAAGGCTATAGTCCATGGTGTCGGAGGGCATACTATAGTATGTCGTTTTTCACGATTTCGGAGGATTTTAAAAAAAAAAGGTGAAAATCACGCAAAAGCGAAAGGCTATAGTCCATGGTCTCGGACCGCATACTAGTATGTCGTTTTTCACGATTTCGGAGGATTTAAAAAAAAAAGGTGAAAATCACGCAAAAGCGAAAGGCTATAGTCCATGGTGTCGGAGGGCATACTATAGTATGTCGTTTTTCACGATTTCGGAGGATTTTAAAAAAAAAGGTGAAAATCACGCCAAGGGGAAAGGCTATAGTCCATGGTGTCAGAGGGCATACTATAGTATGTGGTTTTTCACGATTTCGGAGGATTTAAAAAAAAAGGTGAAAATCACGCAAAAGCGAAAGGCTATAGTCCATGGTGTCGGAGGGCATACTATAGTATGTCGTTTTTCACGATTTCGGAGGATTTTAAAAAAAAGGTGAAAATCACGCAAAAGCGAAAGGCTATAGTCCATGGTGTCGGAGGGCATACTATAGTATGTCGTTTTTCACGATTTTGGAGGATTTGAAAAAAAGGTGAAAATCACGCAAAAGCGAAAGGCTATAGTCCATGGTGTCGGAGAGCATACTATAGTATGTCGTTTTTAACGATTTCGGAGGATTTAAAAAAAAAGGTGAAAATCACGTAAAAGCGAAAGGCTATAGTCCATGGTCTCGGACCGCATACTAGTATGTCGTTTTTCACGATTTCGGAGGATTTTAAAAAAAGGTGAAAATCACGCAAAAGCGAAAGGCTATAGTCCATGGTGTCGGAGGGCATACTATAGTATGTCGTTTATCACGATTTCGGAGGATTTGAAAAAAAGGTGAAAATCACGCAAAAGCGAAAGGCTATAGTCCATGGTGTCGGAGGGCATACTATAGTATGTCGTTTTTCACGATTTCGGAGGATTTAAAAAAAAGGTGAAAATCACGCAAAAGCGAAAGGCTATAGTCCATGGTGTCGGAGGGCATACTATAGTATGTCGTTTTTCACGATTTCGGAGGATTTGAAAAAAAGGTGAAAATCACGCAAAAGCGAAAGGCTATAGTCCATGGTGTCGGAGGGCATACTATAGTATGTCGTTTATCACGATTTCGGAGGATTTGAAAAAAAAAGGTGAAAATCACGCAAAAGCGAAAGGCTATAGTCCATGGTGTCGGAGGGCATACTATAGTATGTCGTTTTTCACGATTTCGGAGGATTTTAAAAAAAAAGGTGAAAATCACGCAAAAGCGAAAGGCTATAGTCCATGGTCTCGGACCGCATACTAGTATGTCGTTTTTCACGATTTCGGAGGATTTAAAAAAAAAAGGTGAAAATCACGCAAAAGCGAAAGGCTATAGTCCATGGTGTCGGAGGGCATACTATAGTATGTCGTTTTTCACGATTTCGGAGGATTTTAAAAAAAAAAGGTGAAAATCACGCCAAGGGGAAAGGCTATAGTCCATGGTGTCAGAGGGCATACTATAGTATGTGGTTTTTCACGATTTCGGAGGATTTAAAAAAAAAGGTGAAAATCACGCAAAAGCGAAAGGCTATAGTCCATGGTGTCGGAGGGCATACTATAGTATGTCGTTTTTCACGATTTCGGAGGATTTAAAAAAAAAGGTGAAAATCACGCAAAAGCGAAAGGCTATAGTCCATGGTCTCGGACCGCATACTAGTATGTCGTTTTTCACGATTTCGGAGGATTTAAAAAAAAAGGTGAAAATCACGCAAAAGCGAAAGGCTATAGTCCATGGTCTCGGACCGCATACTAGTATGTTGTTTTTCACGATTTCGGAGGATTTTAAAAAAAAAGGTGAAAATCACGCAAAAGCGAAAGGCTATAGTCCATGGTGTCGGAGGGCATACTATAGTATGTCGTTTTTCACGATTTCGGAGGATTTAAAAAAAAAAGGTGAAAATCACGCAAAAGCGAAAGGCTATAGTCCATGGTGTCGGAGGGCATACTATAGTATGTGGTTTTTCACGATTTCGGAGGATTTAAAAAAAAAGGTGAAAATCACGCAAAAGCGAAAGGCTATAGTCCATGGTGTCGGAGGGCATACTATAGTATGTCGTTTTTCACGATTTTGGAGGATTTGAAAAAAAGGTGAAAATCACGCAAAAGCGAGAGGCTATAGTCCATGGTGTCGGAGAGCATACTATAGTATGTCGTTTTTCACGATTTCGGAGGATTTAAAAAAAAGGTGAAAATCACGCAAAAGCGAAAGGCTATAGTCCATGGTGTCGGAGGGCATACTATAGTATGTCGTTTTTCACGATTTCGGAGGATTTAAAAAAAAGGTGAAAATCACGCAAAAGCGAAAGGCTATAGTCCATGGTGTCGGAGGGCATACTATAGTATGTCGTTTTTCACGATTTCGGAGGATTTAAAAAAAAGGTGAAAATCACGCAAAAGCGAAAGGCTATAGTCCATGGTCTCGGACCGCATACTAGTATGTCGTTTTTCACGATTTCGGAGGATTTAAAAAAAAGGTGAAAATCACGCAAAAGCGAAAGGCTATAGTCCATGGTGTCGGAGGGCATACTATAGTATGTCGTTTTTCACGATTTCGGAGGATTTAAAAAAAAGGTGAAAATCACGCAAAAGCGAAAGGCTATAGTCCATGGTGTCGGAGGGCATACTATAGTATGTCGTTTTTCACGATTTCGGAGGATTTGAAAAAAAGGTGAAAATCACGCAAAAGCGAAAGGCTATAGTCCATGGTGTCGGAGGGCATACTATAGTATGTCGTTTATCACGATTTCGGAGGATTTGAAAAAAAAGGTGAAAATCACGCAAAAGCGAAAGGCTATAGTCCATGGTGTCGGAGGGCATACTATAGTATGTCGTTTTTCACGATTTCGGAGGATTTTTAAAAAAAAAGGTGAAAATCACGCAAAAGCGAAAGGCTATAGTCCATGGTCTCGGACCGCATACTAGTATGTCGTTTTTCACGATTTCGGAGGATTTAAAAAAAAAAGGTGAAAATCACGCAAAAGCGAAAGGCTATAGTCCATGGTGTCGGAGGGCATACTATAGTATGTCGTTTTTCACGATTTCGGAGGATTTTAAAAAAAAAGGTGAAAATCACGCCAAGGGGAAAGGCTATAGTCCATGGTGTCAGAGGGCATACTATAGTATGTGGTTTTTCACGATTTCGGAGGATTTAAAAAAAAAGGTGAAAATCACGCAAAAGCGAAAGGCTATAGTCCATGGTGTCGGAGGGCATACTATAGTATGTCGTTTTTCACGATTTCGGAGGATTTTAAAAAAAAGGTGAAAATCACGCAAAAGCGAAAGGCTATAGTCCATGGTGTCGGAGGGCATACTATAGTATGTCGTTTTTCACGATTTTGGAGGATTTGAAAAAAAGGTGAAAATCACGCAAAAGCGAAAGGCTATAGTCCATGGTGTCGGAGAGCATACTATAGTATGTCGTTTTTAACGATTTCGGAGGATTTAAAAAAAAAGGTGAAAATCACGTAAAAGCGAAAGGCTATAGTCCATGGTCTCGGACCGCATACTAGTATGTCGTTTTTCACGATTTCGGAGGATTTTAAAAAAAGGTGAAAATCACGCAAAAGCGAAAGGCTATAGTCCATGGTGTCGGAGGGCATACTATAGTATGTCGTTTATCACGATTTCGGAGGATTTGAAAAAAAGGTGAAAATCACGCAAAAGCGAAAGGCTATAGTCCATGGTGTCGGAGGGCATACTATAGTATGTCGTTTTTCACGATTTCGGAGGATTTTAAAAAAAAAGGTGAAAATCACGCAAAAGCGAAAGGCTATAGTCCATGGTCTCTGACCGCATACTAGTATGTCGTTTTTCACGATTTCGGAGGATTTAAAAAAAAAGTGAAAATCACGCAAAAGCGAAAGGCTATAGTCCATGGTCTCGGACCGCATACTAGTATGTCGTTTTTCACGATTTCGGAGGATTTTAAAAAAAAAGGTGAAAATCACGCAAAAGCGAAAGGCTATAGTCCATGGTGTCGGAGGGCATACTATAGTATGTCGTTTTTCACGATTTCGGAGGATTTAAAAAAAAAAGGTGAAAATCACGCAAAAGCGAAAGGCTATAGTCCATGGTGTCGGAGGGCATACTATAGTATGTGGTTTTTCACGATTTCGGAGGATTTAAAAAAAAAGGTGAAAATCACGCAAAAGCGAAAGGCTATAGTCCATGGTGTCGGAGGGCATACTATAGTATGTTGTTTTTCACGATTTTGGAGGATTTGAAAAAAAGGTGAAAATCACGCAAAAGCGAAAGGCTATAGTCCATGGTGTCGGAGAGCATACTATAGTATGTCGTTTTTAACGATTTCGGAGGATTTAAAAAAAAAGGTGAAAATCACGCAAAAGCGAAAGGCTATAGTCCATGGTCTCGGACCGCATACTAGTATGTCGTTTTTCACGATTTCGGAGGATTTAAAAAAAAGGTGAAAATCACGCAAAAGCGAAAGGCTATAGTCCATGGTGTCGGAGGGCATACTATAGTATGTCGTTTTTCACGATTTCGGAGGATTTTTAAAAAAAAAGGTGAAAATCACGCAAAAGCGAAAGGCTATAGTCCATGGTGTCGGAGGGCATACTATAGTATGTGGTTTTTCACGATTTCGGAGGATTTAAAAAAAAGGTGAAATCACGCAAAAGCGAAAGGCTATAGTCCATGGTGTCGGAGGGCATACTATAGTATGTCGTTTTTTCACGATTTCGGAGGATTTGAAAAAAAGGTGAAAATCACGCAAAAGCGAAAGGCTATAGTCCATGGTGTCGGAGAGCATACTATAGTATGTCGTTTTTAACGATTTCGGAGGATTTAAAAAAAAGGAGAAAATCACGCAAAAGCGAAAGGCTATAGTCCATGGTCTCGGACCGCATACTAGTATGTCGTTTTTCACGATTTCGGAGGATTTAAAAAAAAAGGTGAAAATCACGCAAAAGCGAAAGGCTATAGTCCATGGTGTCGGAGGGCATACTATAGTATGTCGTTTTTCACGATTTCGGAGGATTTAAAAAAAAGGTGAAAATCACGCAAAAGCGAAAGGCTATAGTCCATGGTGTCGGAGGGCATACTATAGTATGTCGTTTTTCACGATTTCGGAGGATTTGAAAAAAAGGTGAAAATCACGCAAAAGCAAAAGGCTATAGTCCATGGTCTCGGACCGCATACTAGTATGTCGTTTTTCACGATTTCGGATGATTTTAAAAAAAAAGGTGACAATCACGCAAAAGCGAAAGGCTATAGTCCATGGTGTCGGAGGGCATACTATAGTATGTCGTTTTTCACGATTTCGGAGGATTTGAAAAAAAGGTGAAAATCACGCAAAAGCGAAAGGCTATAGTCCATGGTGTCGGAGGGCATACTATAGTATGTCGTTTATCACGATTTCGGAGGATTTGAAAAAAAGGTGAAAATCACGCAAAAGCGAAAGGCTATAGTCCATGGTGTCGGAGGGCATACTATAGTATGTCGTTTTTCACGATTTCGGAGGATTTAAAAAAAAAGGTGAAAATCACGCAAAAGCGAAAGGCTATAGTCCATGGTCTCGGACCGCATACTAGTATGTCGTTTTTCACGATTTCGGAGGATTTAAAAAAAAAGGTGAAAATCACGCAAAAGCGAAAGGCTATAGTCCATGGTGTCGGAGGGCATACTATAGTATGTCGTTTTTCACGATTTCGGAGGATTTAAAAAAAAAAGGTGAAAATCACGCAAAAGCGAAAGGCTATAGTCCATGGTGTCGGAGGGCATACTATAGTATGTGGTTTTTCACGATTTCGGAGGATTTAAAAAAAAAGGTGAAAATCACGCAAAAGCGAAAGGCTATAGTCCATGGTGTCGGAGGGCATACTATAGTATGTCGTTTTTCACGATTTCGGAGGATTTGAAAAAAAGGTGAAAATCACGCAAAAGCGAAAGGCTATAGTCCATGGTGTCGGAGAGCATACTATAGTATGTCGTTTTTAACGATTTCGGAGGATTTAAAAAAAAAGGTGAAAATCACGCAAAAGCGAAAGGCTATAGTCCATGGTGTCGGAGGGCATACTATAGTATGTCGTTTATCACGATTTCGGAGGATTTGAAAAAAAGGTGAAAATCACGCAAAAGCGAAAGGCTATAGTCCATGGTGTCGGAGGGCATACTATAGTATGTCGTTTTTCACGATTTCGGAGGATTTAAAAAGAAAAGGTGAAAATTACGCAAAAGCGAAAGGCTATAGTCCATGCTGTCGGAGGGCATACTATAGTATGTGGTTTTTCACGATTTCGGAGGATTTTAAAAAAAGGTGAAAATCACGCAAAAGCGAAAGGCTATAGTCCATGGTGTCGGAGGGCATACTATAGTATGTCGTTTATCACGATTTCAGAGGATTTGAAAAAAAGGTGAAAATCACGCAAAAGCGAAAGGCTATAGTCCATGGTGTCGGAGGGCATACTATAGTATGTCGTTTTTCACGATTTCGGAGGATTTAAAAAAAAAAGGTGAAAATCACGCAAAAGCGAAAGGCTATAGTCCATGGTGTCGGAGGGCATACTATAGTATGTGGTTTTTCACGATTTCGGAGGATTTAAAAAAAAAGGTGAAAATCACGCAAAAGCGAAAGGCTATAGTCCATGGTGTCGGAGGGCATACTATAGTATGTCGTTTTTCACGATTTCGGAGGATTTGAAAAAAAGGTGAAAATCACGCAAAAGAGAAAGGCTATAGTCCATGGTGTCGGAGGGCATACTATAGTATGTCGTTTTTCACGATTTCGGAGGATTTTAAAAAAAAAGGTGAAAATCACGCAAAAGCGAAAGGCTATAGTCCATGGTGTCGGAGGGCATACTATAGTATGTCGTTTTTCACGATTTCGGAGGATTTGAAAAAAAGGTGAAAATCACGCAAAAGCGAAAGGCTATAGTCCATGGTGTCGGAGAGCATACTATAGTATGTCGTTTTTAACGATTTCGGAGGATTTAAAAAAAAGGTGAAAATCACGCAAAAGCGAAAGGCTATAGTCCATGGTGTCGGAGGGCATACTATAGTATGTCGTTTATCACGATTTCGGAGGATTTGAAAAAAAGGTGAAAATCACGCAAAAGCGAAAGGCTATAGTCCATGGTGTCGGAGGGCATACTATAGTATGTCGTTTTTCACGATTTCGGAGGATTTAAAAAGAAAAGGTGAAAATCACGCAAAAGCGAAAGGCTATAGTCCATGCTGTCGGAGGGCATACTATAGTATGTGGTTTTTCACGATTTCGGAGGATTTTAAAAAAAGGTGAAAATCACGCAAAAGCGAAAGGCTATAGTCCATGGTGTCGGAGGGCATACTATAGTATGTCGTTTATCACGATTTCAGAGGATTTGAAAAAAAGGTGAAAATCACGCAAAAGCGAAAGGCTATAGTCCATGGTGTCGGAGGGCATACTATAGTATGTCGTTTTTCACGATTTCGGAGGATTTAAAAAAAAAAGGTGAAAATCACGCAAAAGCGAAAGGCTATAGTCCATGGTGTCGGAGGGCATACTATAGTATGTGGTTTTTCACGATTTCGGAGGATTTAAAAAAAAAGGTGAAAATCACGCAAAAGCGAAAGGCTATAGTCCATGGTGTCGGAGGGCATACTATAGTATGTCGTTTTTCACGATTTCGGAGGATTTGAAAAAAGGTGAAAATCACGCAAAAGCGAAAGGCTATAGTCCATGGTGTCGGAGGGCATACTATAGTATGTCGTTTTTCACGATTTCGGAGGATTTTAAAAAAAAAGGTGAAAATCACGCAAAAGCGAAAGGCTATAGTCCATGGTGTCGGAGGGCATACTATAGTATGTGGTTTTTCACGATTTCGGAGGATTTAAAAAAAAAGGTGAAATCACGCAAAAGCGAAAGGCTATAGTCCATGGTGTCGGAGGGCATACTATAGTATGTCGTTTTTTCACGATTTCGGAGGATTTGAAAAAAAGGTGAAAATCACGCAAAAGCGAAAGGCTATAGTCCATGGTGTCGGAGAGCATACTATAGTATGTCGTTTTTAACGATTTCGGAGGATTTAAAAAAAAGGTGAAAATCACGCAAAAGCGAAAGGCTATAGTCCATGGTCTCGGACCGCATACTAGTATGTCGTTTTTCACGATTTCGGAGGATTTAAAAAAAAAAGGTGAAAATCACGCAAAAGCGAAAGGCTATAGTCCATGGTGTCGGAGGGCATACTATAGTATGTCGTTTTTCACGATTTCGGAGGATTTAAAAAAAAGGTGAAAATCACGCAAAAGCGAAAGGCTATAGTCCATGGTGTCGGAGGGCATACTATAGTATGTCGTTTTTCACGATTTCGGAGGATTTGAAAAAAAGGTGAAAATCACGCAAAAGCAAAAGGCTATAGTCCATGGTCTCGGACCGCATACTAGTATGTCGTTTTTCACGATTTCGGAGGATTTAAAAAAAAAAGGTGACAATCACGCAAAAGCGAAAGGCTATAGTCCATGGTGTCGGAGGGCATACTATAGTATGTCGTTTTTCACGATTTCGGAGGATTTGAAAAAAAGGTGAAAATCACGCAAAAGCGAAAGGCTATAGTCCATGGTGTCGGAGGGCATACTATAGTATGTCGTTTATCACGATTTCGGAGGATTTGAAAAAAAGGTGAAAATCACGCAAAAGCGAAAGGCTATAGTCCATGGTGTCGGAGGGCATACTATAGTATGTCGTTTTTCACGATTTCGGAGGATTTAAAAAAAAAGGTGAAAATCACGCAAAAGCGAAAGGCTATAGTCCATGGTCTCGGACCGCATACTAGTATGTCGTTTTTCACGATTTCGGAGGATTTAAAAAAAAAGGTGAAAATCACGCAAAAGCGAAAGGCTATAGTCCATGGTGTCGGAGGGCATACTATAGTATGTCGTTTTTCACGATTTCGGAGGATTTTAAAAAAAAAAGGTGAAAATCACGCAAAAGCGAAAGGCTATAGTCCATGGTGTCGGAGGGCATACTATAGTATGTGGTTTTTCACGATTTCGGAGGATTTAAAAAAAAAGGTGAAAATCACGCAAAAGCGAAAGGCTATAGTCCATGGTGTCGGAGGGCATACTATAGTATGTCGTTTTTCACGATTTCGGAGGATTTGAAAAAAAGGTGAAAATCACGCAAAAGCGAAAGGCTATAGTCCATGGTGTCGGAGAGCATACTATAGTATGTCGTTTTTAACGATTTCGGAGGATTTAAAAAAAAGGTGAAAATCACGCAAAAGCGAAAGGCTATAGTCCATGGTGTCGGAGGGCATACTATAGTATGTCGTTTATCACGATTTCGGAGGATTTGAAAAAAAGGTGAAAATCACGCAAAAGCGAAAGGCTATAGTCCATGGTGTCGGAGGGCATACTATAGTATGTCGTTTTTCACGATTTCGGAGGATTTAAAAAGAAAAGGTGAAAATCACGCAAAAGCGAAAGGCTATAGTCCATGCTGTCGGAGGGCATACTATAGTATGTGGTTTTTCACGATTTCGGAGGATTTAAAAAAAAGGTGAAAATCACGCAAAAGCGAAAGGCTATAGTCCATGGTGTCGGAGGGCATACTATAGTATGTCGTTTATCACGATTTCAGAGGATTTGAAAAAAAGGTGAAAATCACGCAAAAGCGAAAGGCTATAGTCCATGGTGTCGGAGGGCATACTATAGTATGTCGTTTTTCACGATTTCGGAGGATTTAAAAAAAAAAGGTGAAAATCACGCAAAAGCGAAAGGCTATAGTCCATGGTGTCGGAGGGCATACTATAGTATGTGGTTTTTCACGATTTCGGAGGATTTAAAAAAAAAGGTGAAAATCACGCAAAAGCGAAAGGCTATAGTCCATGGTGTCGGAGGGCATACTATAGTATGTCGTTTTTCACGATTTCGGAGGATTTGAAAAAAAGGTGAAAATCACGCAAAAGCGAAAGGCTATAGTCCATGGTGTCGGAGGGCATACTATAGTATGTCGTTTTTCACGATTTCGGAGGATTTGAAAAAAAGGTGAAAATCACGCAAAAGCGAAAGGCTATAGTCCATGGTGTCGGAGGGCATACTATAGTATGTCGTTTATCACGATTTCGGAGGATTTGAAAAAAAGGCTAAAATCACGCAAAAGCGAAAGGCTATAGTCCATGGTGTCGGTGGGCATACTATAGTATGTCGTTTTTCACGATTTCGGAGGATTTAAAAAAAAAGGTGAAAATCACGCAAAAGCGAAAGGCTATAGTCCATGGTCTCGGACCGCATACTAGTATGTCGTTTTTCACGATTTCGGAGGATTCAAAAAAAAAAGGTGAAAATCACGCAAAAGCGAAAGGCTATAGTCCATGGTGTCGGAGGGCATACTATAGTATGTCGTTTTTCACGATTTCGGAGGATTTAAAAAAAAGGTGAAAATCACGCAAAAGCTAAAGGCTATAGTCCATGGTGTCGGAGGGCATACTATAGTATGTCGTTTTTCACGATTTCGGAGGATTTGAAAAAAAGGTGAAAATCACGCAAAAGCAAAAGGCTATAGTCCATGGTCTCGGACCGCATACTAGTATGTCGTTTTTCACGATTTCGGAGGATTTTTAAAAAAAAGGTGACAATCACGCAAAAGCGAAAGGCTATAGTCCATGGTGTCGGAGGGCATACTATAGTATGTCGTTTTTCACGATTTCGGAGGATTTGAAAAAAAGGTGAAAATCACGCAAAAGCGAAAGGCTATAGTCCATGGTGTCGGAGGGCATACTATAGTATGTCGTTTTTCACGATTTCGGAGGATTTAAAAAAAAAGGTGAAAATCACGCAAAAGCGAAAGGCTATAGTCCATGGTCTCGGACCGCATACTAGTATGTCGTTTTTCACGATTTCGGAGGATTTAAAAAAAAAGGTGAAAATCACGCAAAAGCGAAAGGCTATAGTCCATGGTGTCGGAGGGCATACTATAGTATGTGGTTTTTCACGATTTCGGAGGATTTAAAAAAAAAGGTGAAAATCACGCAAAAGCGAAAGGCTATAGTCCATGGTGTCGGAGGGCATACTATAGTATGTCGTTTATCACGATTTCGGAGGATTTGAAAAAAAGGTGAAAATCACGCAAAAGCGAAAGGCTATAGTCCATGGTGTCGGAGGGCATACTATAGTATGTCGTTTTTCACGATTTCGGAGGATTTAAAAAAAAAGGTGAAAATCACGCAAAAGCGAAAGGCTATAGTCCATGGTCTCGGACCGCATACTAGTATGTCGTTTTTCACGATTTCGGAGGATTTAAAAAAAAAGTTAAAATCACGCAAAAGCGAAAGGCTATAGTCCATGGTGTCGGAGGGCATACTATAGTATGTGGTTTTTCACGATTTCGGAGGATTTAAAAAAAAAGGTGAAAATCACGCAAAAGCGAAAGGCTATAGTCCATGGTGTCGGAGGGCATACTATAGTATGTCGTTTTTCACGATTTTGGAGGATTTGAAAAAAAGGTGAAAATCACGCAAAAGCGAAAGGCTATAGTCCATGGTGTCGGAGAGCATACTATAGTATGTCGTTTTTAACGATTTCGGAGGATTTAAAAAAAAAGGTGAAAATCACGCAAAAGCGAAAGGCTATAGTCCATGGTCTCGGACCGCATACTAGTATGTCGTTTTTCACGATTTCGGAGGATTTAAAAAAAAGGTGAAAATCACGCAAAAGCGAAAGGCTATAGTCCATGGTGTCGGAGGGCATACTATAGTATGTCGTTTATCACGATTTCGGAGGATTTGAAAAAAAGGTGAAAATCACGCAAAAGCGAAAGGCTATAGTCCATGGTGTCGGAGGGCATACTATAGTATGTAGTTTTTCACGATTTCGGAGGATTTAAAAAAAAAAGGTGAAAATCACGCAAAAGCGAAAGGCTATAGTCCATGGTCTCGGACCGCATACTAGTATGTCGTTTTTCACGATTTCGGAGGATTTAAAAAAAAAGGTGAAAATCACGCAAAAGCGAAAGGCTATAGTCCATGGTCTCGGACCGCATACTAGTATGTCGTTTTTCACGATTTCGGAGGATTTAAAAAAAAAAGGTGAAAATCACGCAAAAGCGAAAGGCTATAGTCCATGGTGTCGGAGGGCATACTATAGTATGTCGTTTTTCACGATTTCGGAGGATTTAAAAAAAAAAGGTGAAAATCACGCAAAAGCGAAAGGCTATAGTCCATGGTGTCGGAGGGCATACTATAGTATGTGGTTTTTCACGATTTCGGAGGATTTAAAAAAAAAGGTGAAAATCACGCAAAAGCGAAAGGCTATAGTCCATGGTGTCGGAGGGCATACTATAGTATGTCGTTTTTCACGATTTTGGAGGATTTGAAAAAAAGGTGAAAATCACGCAAAAGCGAAAGGCTATAGTCCATGGTGTCGGAGAGCATACTATAGTATGTCGTTTTTAACGATTTCGGAGGATTTAAAAAAAAAGGTGAAAATCACGCAAAAGCGAAAGGCTATAGTCCATGGTCTCGGACCGCATACTAGTATGTCGTTTTTCACGATTTCGGAGGATTTAAAAAAAAGGTGAAAATCACGCAAAAGCGAAAGGCTATAGTCCATGGTGTCGGAGGGCATACTATAGTATGTCGTTTTTCACGATTTCGGAGGATTTTTAAAAAAAAGGTGAAAATCACGCAAAAGCGAAAGGCTATAGTCCATGGTGTCGGAGGGCATACTATAGTATGTGGTTTTTCACGATTTCGGAGGATTTAAAAAAAAGGTGAAATCACGCAAAAGCGAAAGGCTATAGTCCATGGTGTCGGAGGGCATACTATAGTATGTCGTTTTTTCACGATTTCGGAGGATTTGAAAAAAAGGTGAAAATCACGCAAAAGCGAAAGGCTATAGTCCATGGTGTCGGAGAGCATACTATAGTATGTCGTTTTTAACGATTTCGGAGGATTTAAAAAAAAGGAGAAAATCACGCAAAAGCGAAAGGCTATAGTCCATGGTCTCGGACCGCATACTAGTATGTCGTTTTTCACGATTTCGGAGGATTTAAAAAAAAAGGTGAAAATCACGCAAAAGCGAAAGGCTATAGTCCATGGTGTCGGAGGGCATACTATAGTATGTCGTTTTTCACGATTTCGGAGGATTTAAAAAAAAGGTGAAAATCACGCAAAAGCGAAAGGCTATAGTCCATGGTGTCGGAGGGCATACTATAGTATGTGGTTTTTCACGATTTCGGAGGATTTAAAAAAAAAGGTGAAAATCACGCAAAAGCGAAAGGCTATAGTCCATGGTGTCGGAGGGCATACTATAGTATGTCGTTTTTCACGATTTTGGAGGATTTGAAAAAAAGGTGAAAATCACGCAAAAGCGAAAGGCTATAGTCCATGGTGTCGGAGAGCATACTATAGTATGTCGTTTTTAACGATTTCGGAGGATTTAAAAAAAAAGGTGAAAATCACGCAAAAGCGAAAGGCTATAGTCCATGGTCTCGGACCGCATACTAGTATGTCGTTTTTCACGATTTCGGAGGATTTAAAAAAAAGGTGAAAATCACGCAAAAGCGAAAGGCTATAGTCCATGGTGTCGGAGGGCATACTATAGTATGTCGTTTATCACGATTTCGGAGGATTTGAAAAAAAGGTGAAAATCACGCAAAAGCGAAAGGCTATAGTCCATGGTGTCGGAGGGCATACTATAGTATGTCGTTTTTCACGATTTCGGAGGATTTAAAAAAAAAAGGTGAAAATCACGCAAAAGCGAAAGGCTATAGTCCATGGTCTCGGACCGCATACTAGTATGTCGTTTTTCACGATTTCGGAGGATTTAAAAAAAAAGGTGAAAATCACGCAAAAGCGAAAGGCTATAGTCCATGGTCTCGGACCGCATACTAGTATGTCGTTTTTCACGATTTCGGAGGATTTAAAAAAAAAAGGTGAAAATCACGCAAAAGCGAAAGGCTATAGTCCATGGTGTCGGAGGGCATACTATAGTATGTCGTTTTTCACGATTTCGGAGGATTTAAAAAAAAAAGGTGAAAATCACGCAAAAGCGAAAGGCTATAGTCCATGGTGTCGGAGGGCATACTATAGTATGTGGTTTTTCACGATTTCGGAGGATTTAAAAAAAAAAGGTGAAAATCACGCAAAAGCGAAAGGCTATAGTCCATGGTGTCGGAGGGCATACTATAGTATGTTGTTTTTCACGATTTTGGAGGATTTGAAAAAAAGGTGAAAATCACGCAAAAGCGAAAGGCTATAGTCCATGGTGTCGGAGGGCATACTATAGTATGTCGTTTTTCACGATTTCGGAGGATTTGAAAAAAAGGTGAAAATCACGCAAAAGCAAAAGGCTATAGTCCATGGTCTCGGACCGTATACTAGTATGTCGTTTTTCACGATTTCGGAGGATTTAAAAAAAAAAGGTGACAATCACGCAAAAGCGAAAGGCTATAGTCCATGGTGTCGGAGGGCATACTATAGTATGTGGTTTTTCACGATTTCGGAGGATTTAAAAAAAAAGGTGAAAATCACGCAAAAGCGAAAGGCTATAGTCCATGGTGTCGGAGGGCATACTATAGTATGTCGTTTTTCACGATTTTGGAGGATTTGAAAAAAAGGTGAAAATCACGCAAAAGCGAAAGGCTATAGTCCATGGTGTCGGAGAGCATACTATAGTATGTCGTTTTTAACGATTTCGGAGGATTTAAAAAAAAAGGTGAAAATCACGCAAAAGCGAAAGGCTATAGTCCATGGTCTCGGACCGCATACTAGTATGTCGTTTTTCACGATTTCGGAGGATTTAAAAAAAAGGTGAAAATCACGCAAAAGCGAAAGGCTATAGTCCATGGTGTCGGAGGGCATACTATAGTATGTCGTTTATCACGATTTCGGAGGATTTGAAAAAAAGGTGAAAATCACGCAAAAGCGAAAGGCTATAGTCCATGGTGTCGGAGGGCATACTATAGTATGTCGTTTTTCACGATTTCGGAGGATTTAAAAAAAAAAGGTGAAAATCACGCAAAAGCGAAAGGCTATAGTCCATGGTCTCGGACCGCATACTAGTATGTCGTTTTTCACGATTTCGGAGGATTTAAAAAAAAAGGTGAAAATCACGCAAAAGCGAAAGGCTATAGTCCATGGTCTCGGACCGCATACTAGTATGTCGTTTTTCACGATTTCGGAGGATTTAAAAAAAAAAGGTGAAAATCACGCAAAAGCGAAAGGCTATAGTCCATGGTGTCGGAGGGCATACTATAGTATGTCGTTTTTCACGATTTCGGAGGATTTAAAAAAAAAAGGTGAAAATCACGCAAAAGCGAAAGGCTATAGTCCATGGTGTCGGAGGGCATACTATAGTATGTGGTTTTTCACGATTTCGGAGGATTTAAAAAAAAAGGTGAAAATCACGCAAAAGCGAAAGGCTATAGTCCATGGTGTCGGAGGGCATACTATAGTATGTTGTTTTTCACGATTTTGGAGGATTTGAAAAAAAGGTGAAAATCACGCAAAAGCGAAAGGCTATAGTCCATGGTGTCGGAGAGCATACTATAGTATGTCGTTTTTAACGATTTCGGAGGATTTAAAAAAAAAGGTGAAAATCACGCAAAAGCGAAAGGCTATAGTCCATGGTCTCGGACCGCATACTAGTATGTCGTTTTTCACGATTTCGGAGGATTTAAAAAAAAGGTGAAAATCACGCAAAAGCGAAAGGCTATAGTCCATGGTGTCGGAGGGCATACTATAGTATGTCGTTTTTCACGATTTCGGAGGATTTTAAAAAAAAAGGTGAAAATCACGCAAAAGCGAAAGGCTATAGTCCATGGTGTCGGAGGGCATACTATAGTATGTGGTTTTTCACGATTTCGGAGGATTAAAAAAAAAAGGTGAAATCACGCAAAAGCGAAAGGCTATAGTCCATGGTGTCGGAGGGCATACTATAGTATGTCGTTTTTCACGATTTCGGAGGATTTAAAAAAAAAGGTGAAAATCACGCAAAAGCGAAAGGCTATAGTCCATGGTCTCGGACCGCATACTAGTATGTCGTTTTTCACGATTTCGGAGGATTTAAAAAAAAAGTTAAAATCACGCAAAAGCGAAAGGCTATAGTCCATGGTGTCGGAGGGCATACTATAGTATGTGGTTTTTCACGATTTCGGAGGATTTAAAAAAAAAGGTGAAAATCACGCAAAAGCGAAAGGCTATAGTCCATGGTGTCGGAGGGCATACTATAGTATGTCGTTTTTCACGATTTTGGAGGATTTGAAAAAAAGGTGAAAATCACGCAAAAGCGAAAGGCTATAGTCCATGGTGTCGGAGAGCATACTATAGTATGTCGTTTTTAACGATTTCGGAGGATTTAAAAAAAAAGGTGAAAATCACGCAAAAGCGAAAGGCTATAGTCCATGGTCTCGGACCGCATACTAGTATGTCGTTTTTCACGATTTCGGAGGATTTAAAAAAAAGGTGAAAATCACGCAAAAGCGAAAGGCTATAGTCCATGGTGTCGGAGGGCATACTATAGTATGTCGTTTATCACGATTTCGGAGGATTTGAAAAAAAGGTGAAAATCACGCAAAAGCGAAAGGCTATAGTCCATGGTGTCGGAGGGCATACTATAGTATGTCGTTTTTCACGATTTCGGAGGATTTAAAAAAAAAAGGTGAAAATCACGCAAAAGCGAAAGGCTATAGTCCATGGTCTCGGACCGCATACTAGTATGTCGTTTTTCACGATTTCGGAGGATTTAAAAAAAAAGGTGAAAATCACGCAAAAGCGAAAGGCTATAGTCCATGGTCTCGGACCGCATACTAGTATGTCGTATTTCACGATTTCGGAGGATTTAAAAAAAAAAGGTGAAAATCACGCAAAAGCGAAAGGCTATAGTCCATGGTGTCGGAGGGCATACTATAGTATGTCGTTTTTCACGATTTCGGAGGATTTAAAAAAAAAAGGTGAAAATCACGCAAAAGCGAAAGGCTATAGTCCATGGTGTCGGAGGGCATACTATAGTATGTGGTTTTTCACGATTTCGGAGGATTTAAAAAAAAAGGTGAAAATCACGCAAAAGCGAAAGGCTATAGTCCATGGTGTCGGAGGGCATACTATAGTATGTCGTTTTTCACGATTTTGGAGGATTTGAAAAAAAGGTGAAAATCACGCAAAAGCGAAAGGCTATAGTCCATGGTGTCGGAGAGCATACTATAGTATGTCGTTTTTAACGATTTCGGAGGATTTAAAAAAAAAGGTGAAAATCACGCAAAAGCGAAAGGCTATAGTCCATGGTCTCGGACCGCATACTAGTATGTCGTTTTTCACGATTTCGGAGGATTTAAAAAAAAGGTGAAAATCACGCAAAAGCGAAAGGCTATAGTCCATGGTGTCGGAGGGCATACTATAGTATGTCGTTTTTCACGATTTCGGAGGATTTTTAAAAAAAAGGTGAAAATCACGCAAAAGCGAAAGGCTATAGTCCATGGTGTCGGAGGGCATACTATAGTATGTGGTTTTTCACGATTTCGGAGGATTTAAAAAAAAGGTGAAATCACGCAAAAGCGAAAGGCTATAGTCCATGGTGTCGGAGGGCATACTATAGTATGTCGTTTTTTCACGATTTCGGAGGATTTGAAAAAAAGGTGAAAATCACGCAAAAGCGAAAGGCTATAGTCCATGGTGTCGGAGAGCATACTATAGTATGTCGTTTTTAACGATTTCGGAGGATTTAAAAAAAAGGAGAAAATCACGCAAAAGCGAAAGGCTATAGTCCATGGTCTCGGACCGCATACTAGTATGTCGTTTTTCACGATTTCGGAGGATTTAAAAAAAAAGGTGAAAATCACGCAAAAGCGAAAGGCTATAGTCCATGGTGTCGGAGGGCATACTATAGTATGTCGTTTTTCACGATTTCGGAGGATTTAAAAAAAAGGTGAAAATCACGCAAAAGCGAAAGGCTATAGTCCATGGTGTCGGAGGGCATACTATAGTATGTCGTTTTTCACGATTTCGGAGGATTTGAAAAAAAGGTGAAAATCACGCAAAAGCAAAAGGCTATAGTCCATGGTCTCGGACCGTATACTAGTATGTCGTTTTTCACGATTTCGGAGGATTTAAAAAAAAAAGGTGACAATCACGCAAAAGCGAAAGGCTATAGTCCATGGTGTCGGAGGGCATACTATAGTATGTGGTTTTTCACGATTTCGGAGGATTTAAAAAAAAAGGTGAAAATCACGCAAAAGCGAAAGGCTATAGTCCATGGTGTCGGAGGGCATACTATAGTATGTCGTTTTTCACGATTTTGGAGGATTTGAAAAAAAGGTGAAAATCACGCAAAAGCGAAAGGCTATAGTCCATGGTGTCGGAGAGCATACTATAGTATGTCGTTTTTCACGATTTCGGAGGATTTAAAAAAAAAGGTGAAAATCACGCAAAAGCGAAAGGCTATAGTCCATGGTCTCGGACCGCATACTAGTATGTCGTTTTTCACGATTTCGGAGGATTTTTAAAAAAAAGGTGAAAATCACGCAAAAGCGAAAGGCTATAGTCCATGGTGTCGGAGGGCATACTATAGTATGTCGTTTTTCACGATTTCGGAGGATTTAAAAAAAAAAGGTGAAAATCACGCAAAAGCGAAAGGCTATAGTCCATGGTGTCGGAGGGCATACTATAGTATGTGGTTTTTCACGATTTCGGAGGATTTAAAAAAAAAGGTGAAAATCACGCAAAAGCGAAAGGCTATAGTCCATGGTGTCGGAGGGCATACTATAGTATGTCGTTTTTCACGATTTTGGAGGATTTGAAAAAAAGGTGAAAATCACGCAAAAGCGAAAGGCTATAGTCCATGGTGTCGGAGAGCATACTATAGTATGTCGTTTTTAACGATTTCGGAGGATTTAAAAAAAAAGGTGAAAATCACGCAAAAGCGAAAGGCTATAGTCCATGGTCTCGGACCGCATACTAGTATGTCGTTTTTCACGATTTCGGAGGATTTAAAAAAAAGGTGAAAATCACGCAAAAGCGAAAGGCTATAGTCCATGGTGTCGGAGGGCATACTATAGTATGTTGTTTTTCACGATTTTGGAGGATTTGAAAAAAAGGTGAAAATCACGCAAAAGCGAAAGGCTATAGTCCATGGTGTCGGAGAGCATACTATAGTATGTCGTTTTTAACGATTTCGGAGGATTTAAAAAAAAAGGTGAAAATCACGCAAAAGCGAAAGGCTATAGTCCATGGTCTCGGACCGCATACTAGTATGTCGTTTTTCACGATTTCGGAGGATTTAAAAAAAAGGTGAAAATCACGCAAAAGCGAAAGGCTATAGTCCATGGTGTCGGAGGGCATACTATAGTATGTCGTTTTTCACGATTTCGGAGGATTTTAAAAAAAAAGGTGAAAATCACGCAAAAGCGAAAGGCTATAGTCCATGGTGTCGGAGGGCATACTATAGTATGTGGTTTTTCACGATTTCGGAGGATTTAAAAAAAAGGTGAAATCACGCAAAAGCGAAAGGCTATAGTCCATGGTGTCGGAGGGCATACTATAGTATGTCGTTTTTTCACGATTTCGGAGGATTTGAAAAAAAGGTGAAAATCACGCAAAAGCGAAAGGCTATAGTCCATGGTGTCGGAGGGCATACTATAGTATGTCGTTTTTCACGATTTCGGAGGATTTAAAAAAAAAAGGTGAAAATCACGCAAAAGCGAAAGGCTATAGTCCATGGTGTCGGAGGGCATACTATAGTATGTGGTTTTTCACGATTTCGGAGGATTTAAAAAAAAAGGTGAAAATCACGCAAAAGCGAAAGGCTATAGTCCATGGTGTCGGAGGGCATACTATAGTATGTCGTTTTTCACGATTTCGGAGGATTTTAAAAAAAAAGGTGAAAATCACGCAAAAGCGAAAGGCTATAGTCCATGGTGTCGGAGGGCATACTATAGTATGTGGTTTTTCACGATTTCGGAGGATTTAAAAAAAAGGTGAAATCACGCAAAAGCGAAAGGCTATAGTCCATGGTGTCGGAGGGCATACTATAGTATGTCGTTTTTTCACGATTTCGGAGGATTTGAAAAAAAGGTGAAAATCACGCAAAAGCGAAAGGCTATAGTCCATGGTGTCGGAGAGCATACTATAGTATGTCGTTTTTAACGATTTCGGAGGATTTAAAAAAAAAGGAGAAAATCACGCAAAAGCGAAAGGCTATAGTCCATGGTCTCGGACCGCATACTAGTATGTCGTTTTTCACGATTTCGGAGGATTTAAAAAAAAAGGTGAAAATCACGCAAAAGCGAAAGGCTATAGTCCATGGTGTCGGAGGGCATACTATAGTATGTCGTTTTTCACGATTTCGGAGGATTTAAAAAAAAGGTGAAAATCACGCAAAAGCGAAAGGCTATAGTCCATGGTGTCGGAGGGCATACTATAGTATGTCGTTTTTCACGATTTCGGAGGATTTGAAAAAAAGGTGAAAATCACGCAAAAGCGAAAGGCTATAGTCCATGGTGTCGGAGGGCATACTATAGTATGTGGTTTTTCACGATTTCGGAGGATTTAAAAAAAAAGGTGAAAATCACGCAAAAGCGAAAGGCTATAGTCCATGGTGTCGGAGGGCATACTATAGTATGTCGTTTTTCACGATTTCGGAGGATTTGAAAAAAAGGTGAAAATCACGCAAAAGCGAAAGGCTATAGTCCATGGTCTCGGACCGCATACTAGTATGTCGTTTTTCACGATTTCGGAGGATTTAAAAAAAAAAAAGGTGACAATCACGCAAAAGCGAAAGGCTATAGTCCATGGTGTCGGAGGGCATACTATAGTATGTCGTTTATCACGATTTCGGAGGATTTGAAAAAAAGGTGAAAATCACGCAAAAGCGAAAGGCTATAGTCCATGGTGTCGGTGGGCATACTATAGTATGTCGTTTTTCACGATTTCGGAGGATTTAAAAAAAAAGGTGAAAATCACGCAAAAGCGAAAGGCTATAGTCCATGGTGTCGGAGGGCATACTATAGTATGTGGTTTTTCACGATTTCGGAGGATTTAAAAAAAAGGTGAAAATCACGCAAAAGCGAAAGGCTATAGTCCATGGTGTCGGAGGGCATACTATAGTATGTGGTTTTTCACGATTTCGGAGGATTTAAAAAAAAGGTGAAAATCACGCAAAAGCGAAAGGCTATAGTCCATGGTGTCGGAGGGCATACTATAGTATGTCGTTTATCACGATTTCGGAGGATTTGAAAAAAAGGTGAAAATCACGCAAAAGCGAAAGGCTATAGTCCATGGTGTCGGTGGGCATACTATAGTATGTCGTTTTTCACGATTTCGGAGGATTTAAAAAAAAAGGTGAAAATCACGCAAAAGCGAAAGGCTATAGTCCATGGTCTCGGACCGCATACTAGTATGTCGTTTTTCACGATTTCGGAGGATTTTAAAAAAAAAGGTGAAAATCACGCAAAAGCGAAAGGCTATAGTCCATGGTGTCGGAGGGCATACTATAGTATGTGGTTTTTCACGATTTCGGAGGATTTAAAAAAAAAGGTGAAAATCACGCAAAAGCGAAAGGCTATAGTCCATGGTGTCGGAGGGCATACTATAGTATGTCGTTTTTCACGATTTCGGAGGATTTGAAAAAAAGGTGAAAATCACGCAAAAGCGAAAGGCTATAGTCCATGGTGTCGGAGAGCATACTATAGTATGTCGTTTTTAACGATTTCGGAGGATTTAAAAAAAAGGTGAAAATCACGCAAAAGCGAAAGGCTATAGTCCATGGTGTCGGAGGGCATACTATAGTATGTCGTTTATCACGATTTCGGAGGATTTGAAAAAAAGGTGAAAATCACGCAAAAGCGAAAGGCTATAGTCCATGGTGTCGGAGGGCATACTATAGTATGTCGTTTTTCACGATTTCGGAGGATTTAAAAAGAAAAGGTGAAAATCACGCAAAAGCGAAAGGCTATAGTCCATGCTGTCGGAGGGCATACTATAGTATGTGGTTTTTCACGATTTCGGAGGATTTTAAAAAAAGGTGAAAATCACGCAAAAGCGAAAGGCTATAGTCCATGGTGTCGGAGGGCATACTATAGTATGTCGTTTATCAAGATTTCAGAGGATTTGAAAAAAAGGTGAAAATCACGCAAAAGCGAAAGGCTATAGTCCATGGTGTCGGAGGGCATACTATAGTATGTCGTTTTTCACGATTTCGGAGGATTTAAAAAAAAAAGGTGAAAATCACGCAAAAGCGAAAGGCTATAGTCCATGGTGTCGGAGGGCATACTATAGTATGTGGTTTTTCACGATTTCGGAGGATTTAAAAAAAAAGGTGAAAATCACGCAAAAGCGAAAGGCTATAGTCCATGGTGTCGGAGGGCATACTATAGTATGTCGTTTTTCACGATTTCGGAGGATTTGAAAAAAAGGTGAAAATCACGCAAAAGCGAAAGGCTATAGTCCATGGTGTCGGAGGGCATACTATAGTATGTCGTTTATCACGATTTCGGAGGATTTGAAAAAAAGGTGAAAATCACGCAAAAGCGAAAGGCTATAGTCCATGGTGTCGGTGGGCATACTATAGTATGTCGTTTTTCATGATTTCGGAGGATTTAAAAAAAAAGGTGAAAATCACGCAAAAGCGAAAGGCTATAGTCCATGGTCTCGGACCGCATACTAGTATGTCGTTTTTCACGATTTCGGAGGATTTAAAAAAAAAGGTGAAAATCACGCAAAAGCGAAAGGCTATAGTCCATGGTGTCGGAGGGCATACTATAGTATGTCGTTTTTCACGATTTCGGAGGATTTAAAAAAAAAAGGTGAAAATCACGCAAAAGCGAAAGGCTATAGTCCATGGTGTCGGAGGGCATACTATAGTATGTGGTTTTTCACGATTTCGGAGGATTTAAAAAAAAAAGGTGAAAATCACGCAAAAGCGAAAGGCTATAGTCCATGGTGTCGGAGGGCATAGTATGTCGTTTTTCACGATTTCGGAGGATTTAAAAAAAAGGTGAAAATCACGCAAAAGCGAAAGGCTATAGTCCATGGTGTCGGAGGGCATACTATAGTATGTCGTTTTTCACGATTTCGGAGGATTTAAAAAAAAAGGTGAAAATCACGCAAAAGCGAAAGGCTATAGTCCATGGTGTCGGAGGGCATACTATAGTATGTCGTTTTTCACGATTACGGAGGATTTAAAAAAAAAAGGTGAAAATCACGCAAAAGCGAAAGGCTATAGTCCATGGTGTCGGAGGGCATACTATAGTATGTGGTTTTTCACGATTTCGGAGGATTTAAAAAAAAAAGGTGAAAATCACGCAAAAGCGAAAGGCTATAGTCCATGGTGTCGGAGGGCATAGTATGTCGTTTTTCACGATTTCGGAGGATTTTAAAAAAAGGTGAAAATCACGCAAAAGCGAAAGGCTATAGTCCATGGTGTCGGAGGGCATACTATAGTATGTCGTTTTTCACGATTTCGGAGGATTTAAAAAAAAAGGTGAAAATCACGCAAAAGCGAAAGGCTATAGTCCATGGTCTCGGACCGCATACTAGTATGTCGTTTTTCACGATTTCGGAGGATTCAAAAAAAAAAGGTGAAAATCACGCAAAAGCGAAAGGCTATAGTCCATGGTGTCGGAGGGCATACTATAGTATGTCGTTTTTCACGATTTCGGAGGATTTAAAAAAAAAAGGTGAAAATCACGCAAAAGCGAAAGGCTATAGTCCATGGTGTCGGAGGGCATACTATAGTATGTGGTTTTTCACGATTTCGGAGGATTTAAAAAAAAAGGTGAAAATCACGCAAAAGCGAAAGGCTATAGTCCATGGTGTCGGAGGGCATACTAGTATGTCGTTTTTCACGATTTTGGAGGATTTAAAAAAAAGGTGAAAATCACGCAAAAGCGAAAGGCTATAGTCCATGGTGTCGGAGGGCATACTATAGTATGTCGTTTTTCACGATTTCGGAGGATTTAAAAAAAAGGTGAAAATCACGCAAAAGCGAAAGGCTATAGTCCATGGTGTCGGAGGGCATACTAGTATGTCGTTTTTCACGATTTTGGAGGATTTAAAAAAAAGGTGAAAATCACGCAAAAGCGAAAGGCTATAGTCCATGGTCTCGGACCGCATACTAGTATGTCGTTTTTCACGATTTCGGAGGATTAAAAAAAAAAAGGTGAAAATCACGCAAAAGCGAAAGGCTATAGTCCATGGTGTCGGAGGGCATACTATAGTATGTCGTTTTTCACGATTTCGGAGGATTTGAAAAAAAGGTGAAAATCACGCAAAAGCGAAAGGCTATAGTCCATGGTCTCGGACCGCATACTAGTATGTAGTTTTTCACGATTTCGGAGGATTTAAAAAAAAAAAAGGTGACAATCACGCAAAAGCGAAAGGCTATAGTCCATGGTGTCGGAGGGCATACTATAGTATGTCGTTTTTCACGATTTCGGAGGATTTGAAAAAAAGGTGAAAATCACGCAAAAGCGAAAGGCTATAGTCCATGGTGTCGGAGGGCATACTATAGTATGTCGTTTATCACGATTTCGGAGGATTTGAAAAAAAGGTGAAAATCACGCAAAAGCGAAAGGCTATAGTCCATGGTGTCGGTGGGCATACTATAGTATGTCGTTTTTCACGATTTCGGAGGATTTAAAAAAAAAGGTGAAAATCACGCAAAAGCGAAAGGCTATAGTCCATGGTGTCGGAGGGCATACTATAGTATGTGGTTTTTCACGATTTCGGAGGATTTAAAAAAAAGGTGAAAATCACGCAAAAGCGAAAGGCTATAGTCCATGGTGTCGGAGGGCATACTATAGTATGTGGTTTTTCACGATTTCGGAGGATTTAAAAAAAAGGTGAAAATCACGCAAAAGCGAAAGGCTATAGTCCATGGTGTCGGAGGGCATACTATAGTATGTCGTTTATCACGATTTCGGAGGATTTGAAAAAAAGGTGAAAATCACGCAAAAGCGAAAGGCTATAGTCCATGGTGTCGGTGGGCATACTATAGTATGTCGTTTTTCACGATTTCGGAGGATTTAAAAAAAAAGGTGAAAATCACGCAAAAGCGAAAGGCTATAGTCCATGGTCTCGGACCGCATACTAGTATGTCGTTTTTCACGATTTCGGAGGATTTAAAAAAAAAGGTGAAAATCACGCAAAAGCGAAAGGCTATAGTCCATGGTGTCGGAGGGCATACTATAGTATGTCGTTTTTCACGATTTCGGAGGATTTAAAAAAAAAGGTGAAAATCACGCAAAAGCGAAAGGCTATAGTCCATGGTGTCGGAGGGCATACTATAGTATGTGGTTTTTCACGATTTCGGAGGATTTAAAAAAAAAGGTGAAAATCACGCAAAAGCGAAAGGCTATAGTCCATGGTGTCGGAGGGCATACTAGTATGTCGTTTTTCACGATTTTGGAGGATTTTAAAAAAAGGTGAAAATCACGCAAAAGCGAAAGGCTATAGTCCATGGTGTCGGAGGGCATACTATAGTATGTCGTTTTTCACGATTTCGGAGGATTTAAAAAAAAAGGTGAAAATCACGCAAAAGCGAAAGGCTATAGTCCAAGGTCTCGGACCGCATACTAGTATGTCGTTTTTCACGATTTCGGAGGATTCAAAAAAAAAAGGTGAAAATCACGCAAAAGCGAAAGGCTATAGTCCATGGTGTCGGAGGGCATACTATAGTATGTCGTTTTTCACGATTTCGGAGGATTTAAAAAAAAAAGTGAAAATCACGCAAAAGCGAAAGGCTATAGTCCATGGTGTCGGAGGGCATACTAGTATGTCGTTTTTCACGATTTTGGAGGATTTTAAAAAAAGGTGAAAATCACGCAAAAGCGAAAGGCTATAGTCCATGGTGTCGGAGGGCATACTATAGTATGTCGTTTTTCACGATTTCGGAGGATTTAAAAAAAAAAGGTGAAAATCACGCAAAAGCGAAAGGCTATAGTCCATGGTGTCGGAGGGCATACTATAGTATGTGGTTTTTCACGATTTCGGAGGATTTAAAAAAAAAGGTGAAAATCACGCAAAAGCGAAAGGCTATAGTCCATGGTGTCGGAGGGCATACTAGTATGTCGTTTTTCACGATTTTGGAGGATTTTAAAAAAAGGTGAAAATCACGCAAAAGCGAAAGGCTATAGTCCATGGTGTCGGAGGGCATACTATAGTATGTCGTTTTTCACGATTTCGGAGGATTTAAAAAAAAAGGTGAAAATCACGCAAAAGCGAAAGGCTATAGTCCATGGTCTCGGACCGCATACTAGTATGTCGTTTTTCACGATTTCGGAGGATTCAAAAAAAAAAGGTGAAAATCACGCAAAAGCGAAAGGCTATAGTCCATGGTGTCGGAGGGCATACTATAGTATGTCGTTTTTCACGATTTCGGAGGATTTAAAAAAAAAAGTGAAAATCACGCAAAAGCGAAAGGCTATAGTCCATGGTGTCGGAGGGCATACTATAGTATGTCGTTTTTCACGATTTCGGAGGATTTGAAAAAAAGGTGAAAATCACGCAAAAGCGAAAGGCTATAGTCCATGGTCTCGGACCGCATACTAGTATGTCGTTTTTCACGATTTCGGAGGATTTTAAAAAAAAAAAGGTGACAATCACGCAAAAGCGAAAGGCTATAGTCCATGGTGTCGGAGGGCATACTATAGTATGTCGTTTTTCACGATTTCGGAGGATTTGAAAAAAAGGTGAAAATCACGCAAAAGCGAAAGGCTATAGTCCATGGTGTCGGAGGGCATACTATAGTATGTCGTTTATCACGATTTCGGAGGATTTGAAAAAAAGGTGAAAATCACGCAAAAGCGAAAGGCTATAGTCCATGGTGTCGGTGGGCATACTATAGTATGTCGTTTTTCACGATTTCGGAGGATTTAAAAAAAAAGGTGAAAATCACGCAAAAGCGAAAGGCTATAGTCCATGGTGTCGGAGGGCATACTATAGTATGTGGTTTTTCACGATTTCGGAGGATTTAAAAAAAAGGTGAAAATCACGCAAAAGCGAAAGGCTATAGTCCATGGTGTCGGAGGGCATACTATAGTATGTGGTTTTTCACGATTTCGGAGGATTTAAAAAAAAGGTGAAAATCACGCAAAAGCGAAAGGCTATAGTCCATGGTGTCGGAGGGCATACTATAGTATGTCGTTTATCACGATTTCGGAGGATTTGAAAAAAAGGTGAAAATCACGCAAAAGCGAAAGGCTATAGTCCATGGTGTCGGTGGGCATACTATAGTATGTCGTTTTTCACGATTTCGGAGGATTTAAAAAAAAAGGTGAAAATCACGCAAAAGCGAAAGGCTATAGTCCATGGTCTCGGACCGCATACTAGTATGTCGTTTTTCACGATTTCGGAGGATTTAAAAAAAAAGGTGAAAATCACGCAAAAGCGAAAGGCTATAGTCCATGGTGTCGGAGGGCATACTATAGTATGTCGTTTTTCACGATTTCGGAGGATTTAAAAAAAAAGGTGAAAATCACGCAAAAGCGAAAGGCTATAGTCCATGGTGTCGGAGGGCATACTAGTATGTCGTTTTTCACGATTTTGGAGGATTTAAAAAAAAGGTGAAAATCACGCAAAAGCGAAAGGCTATAGTCCATGGTGTCGGAGGGCATACTATAGTATGTCGTTTTTCACGATTTCGGAGGATTTAAAAAAAAAGGTGAAAATCACGCAAAAGCGAAAGGCTATAGTCCAAGGTCTCGGACCGCATACTAGTATGTCGTTTTTCACGATTTCGGAGGATTCAAAAAAAAAAGGTGAAAATCACGCAAAAGCAAAAGGCTATAGTCCATGGTGTCGGAGGGCATACTATAGTATGTTGTTTTTCACGATTTTGGAGGATTTGAAAAAAAGGTGAAAATCACGCAAAAGCGAAAGGCTATAGTCCATGGTGTCGGAGAGCATACTATAGTATGTCGTTTTTAACGATTTCGGAGGATTTAAAAAAAAAGGTGAAAATCACGCAAAAGCGAAAGGCTATAGTCCATGGTCTCGGACCGCATACTAGTATGTCGTTTTTCACGATTTCGGAGGATTTAAAAAAAAGGTGAAAATCACGCAAAAGCGAAAGGCTATAGTCCATGGTGTCGGAGGGCATACTATAGTATGTCGTTTTTCACGATTTCGGAGGATTTTAAAAAAAAAGGTGAAAATCACGCAAAAGCGAAAGGCTATAGTCCATGGTGTCGGAGGGCATACTATAGTATGTGGTTTTTCACGATTTCGGAGGATTTAAAAAAAAGGTGAAATCACGCAAAAGCGAAAGGCTATAGTCCATGGTGTCGGAGGGCATACTATAGTATGTCGTTTTTTCACGATTTCGGAGGATTTGAAAAAAAGGTGAAAATCACGCAAAAGCGAAAGGCTATAGTCCATGGTGTCGGAGGGCATACTATAGTATGTCGTTTTTCACGATTTCGGAGGATTTAAAAAAAAAAGGTGAAAATCACGCAAAAGCGAAAGGCTATAGTCCATGGTGTCGGAGGGCATACTATAGTATGTGGTTTTTCACGATTTCGGAGGATTTAAAAAAAAAGGTGAAAATCACGCAAAAGCGAAAGGCTATAGTCCATGGTGTCGGAGGGCATACTATAGTATGTCGTTTTTCACGATTTCGGAGGATTTTTAAAAAAAAGGTGAAAATCACGCAAAAGCGAAAGGCTATAGTCCATGGTGTCGGAGGGCATACTATAGTATGTGGTTTTTCACGATTTCGGAGGATTTAAAAAAAAGGTGAAATCACGCAAAAGCGAAAGGCTATAGTCCATGGTGTCGGAGGGCATACTATAGTATGTCGTTTTTTCACGATTTCGGAGGATTTGAAAAAAAGGTGAAAATCACGCAAAAGCGAAAGGCTATAGTCCATGGTCTCGGACCGCATACTAGTATGTCGTTTTTCACGATTTCGGAGGATTTCAAAAAAAAAAAGGTGACAATCACGCAAAAGCGAAAGGCTATAGTCCATGGTGTCGGAGGGCATACTATAGTATGTCGTTTATCACGATTTCGGAGGATTTGAAAAAAAGGTGAAAATCACGCAAAAGCGAAAGGCTATAGTCCATGGTGTCGGTGGGCATACTATAGTATGTCGTTTTTCACGATTTCGGAGGATTTAAAAAAAAAGGTGAAAATCACGCAAAAGCGAAAGGCTATAGTCCATGGTGTCGGAGGGCATACTATAGTATGTGGTTTTTCACGATTTCGGAGGATTTAAAAAAAAGGTGAAAATCACGCAAAAGCGAAAGGCTATAGTCCATGGTGTCGGAGGGCATACTATAGTATGTGGTTTTTCACGATTTCGGAGGATTTAAAAAAAAGGTGAAAATCACGCAAAAGCGAAAGGCTATAGTCCATGGTGTCGGAGGGCATACTATAGTATGTCGTTTATCACGATTTCGGAGGATTTGAAAAAAAGGTGAAAATCACGCAAAAGCGAAAGGCTATAGTCCATGGTGTCGGTGGGCATACTATAGTATGTCGTTTTTCACGATTTCGGAGGATTTAAAAAAAAAGGTGAAAATCACGCAAAAGCGAAAGGCTATAGTCCATGGTCTCGGACCGCATACTAGTATGTCGTTTTTCACGATTTCGGAGGATTTAAAAAAAAAAGGTGAAAATCACGCAAAAGCGAAAGGCTATAGTCCATGGTGTCGGAGGGCATACTATAGTATGTGGTTTTTCACGATTTCGGAGGATTTAAAAAAAAAGGTGAAAATCACGCAAAAGCGAAAGGCTATAGTCCATGGTGTCGGAGGGCATACTATAGTATGTCGTTTTTCACGATTTCGGAGGATTTGAAAAAAAGGTGAAAATCACGCAAAAGCGAAAGGCTATAGTCCATGGTGTCGGAGAGCATACTATAGTATGTCGTTTTTAACGATTTCGGAGGATTTAAAAAAAAGGTGAAAATCACGCAAAAGCGAAAGGCTATAGTCCATGGTGTCGGAGGGCATACTATAGTATGTCGTTTATCACGATTTCGGAGGATTTGAAAAAAAGGTGAAAATCACGCAAAAGCGAAAGGCTATAGTCCATGGTGTCGGAGGGCATACTATAGTATGTCGTTTTTCACGATTTCGGAGGATTTAAAAAGAAAAGGTGAAAATCACGCAAAAGCGAAAGGCTATAGTCCATGCTGTCGGAGGGCATACTATAGTATGTGGTTTTTCACGATTTCGGAGGATTTTAAAAAAAGGTGAAAATCACGCAAAAGCGAAAGGCTATAGTCCATGGTGTCGGAGGGCATACTATAGTATGTCGTTTATCAAGATTTCAGAGGATTTGAAAAAAAGGTGAAAATCACGCAAAAGCGAAAGGCTATAGTCCATGGTGTCGGAGGGCATACTATAGTATGTCGTTTTTCACGATTTCGGAGGATTTAAAAAAAAAAGGTGAAAATCACGCAAAAGCGAAAGGCTATAGTCCATGGTGTCGGAGGGCATACTATAGTATGTGGTTTTTCACGATTTCGGAGGATTTAAAAAAAAAGGTGAAAATCACGCAAAAGCGAAAGGCTATAGTCCATGGTGTCGGAGGGCATACTATAGTATGTCGTTTTTCACGATTTCGGAGGATTTGAAAAAAAGGTGAAAATCACGCAAAAGCGAAAGGCTATAGTCCATGGTGTCGGAGGGCATACTATAGTATGTCGTTTATCACGATTTCGGAGGATTTGAAAAAAAGGTGAAAATCACGCAAAAGCGAAAGGCTATAGTCCATGGTGTCGGTGGGCATACTATAGTATGTCGTTTTTCACGATTTCGGAGGATTTAAAAAAAAAGGTGAAAATCACGCAAAAGCGAAAGGCTATAGTCCATGGTCTCGGACCGCATACTAGTATGTCGTTTTTCACGATTTCGGAGGATTTAAAAAAAAAGGTGAAAATCACGCAAAAGCGAAAGGCTATAGTCCATGGTGTCGGAGGGCATACTATAGTATGTCGTTTTTCACGATTTCGGAGGATTTAAAAAAAAAAGGTGAAAATCACGCAAAAGCGAAAGGCTATAGTCCATGGTGTCGGAGGGCATACTATAGTATGTGGTTTTTCACGATTTCGGAGGATTTAAAAAAAAAAGGTGAAAATCACGCAAAAGCGAAAGGCTATAGTCCATGGTGTCGGAGGGCATAGTATGTCGTTTTTCACGATTTCGGAGGATTTAAAAAAAAGGTGAAAATCACGCAAAAGCGAAAGGCTATAGTCCATGGTGTCGGAGGGCATACTATAGTATGTCGTTTTTCACGATTTCGGAGGATTTAAAAAAAAAGGTGAAAATCACGCAAAAGCGAAAGGCTATAGTCCATGGTGTCGGAGGGCATACTATAGTATGTCGTTTTTCACGATTTCGGAGGATTTAAAAAAAAAAGGTGAAAATCACGCAAAAGCGAAAGGCTATAGTCCATGGTGTCGGAGGGCATACTATAGTATGTGGTTTTTCACGATTTCGGAGGATTTAAAAAAAAAAGGTGAAAATCACGCAAAAGCGAAAGGCTATAGTCCATGGTGTCGGAGGGCATAGTATGTCGTTTTTCACGATTTCGGAGGATTTAAAAAAAAGGTGAAAATCACGCAAAAGCGAAAGGCTATAGTCCATGGTGTCGGAGGGCATACTATAGTATGTCGTTTTTCACGATTTCGGAGGATTTAAAAAAAAAGGTGAAAATCACGCAAAAGCGAAAGGCTATAGTCCATGGTCTCGGACCGCATACTAGTATGTCGTTTTTCACGATTTCGGAGGATTCAAAAAAAAAAGGTGAAAATCACGCAAAAGCGAAAGGCTATAGTCCATGGTGTCGGAGGGCATACTATAGTATGTCGTTTTTCACGATTTCGGAGGATTTAAAAAAAAAAGGTGAAAATCACGCAAAAGCGAAAGGCTATAGTCCATGGTGTCGGAGGGCATACTATAGTATGTGGTTTTTCACGATTTCGGAGGATTTAAAAAAAAAGGTGAAAATCACGCAAAAGCGAAAGGCTATAGTCCATGGTGTCGGAGGGCATACTAGTATGTCGTTTTTCACGATTTTGGAGGATTTAAAAAAAAGGTGAAAATCACGCAAAAGCGAAAGGCTATAGTCCATGGTGTCGGAGGGCATACTATAGTATGTCGTTTTTCACGATTTCGGAGGATTTAAAAAAAAGGTGAAAATCACGCAAAAGCGAAAGGCTATAGTCCATGGTGTCGGAGGGCATACTAGTATGTCGTTTTTCACGATTTTGGAGGATTTAAAAAAAAGGTGAAAATCACGCAAAAGCGAAAGGCTATAGTCCATGGTCTCGGACCGCATACTAGTATGTCGTTTTTCACGATTTCGGAGGATTAAAAAAAAAAAGGTGAAAATCACGCAAAAGCGAAAGGCTATAGTCCATGGTGTCGGAGGGCATACTATAGTATGTCGTTTTTCACGATTTCGGAGGATTTGAAAAAAAGGTGAAAATCACGCAAAAGCGAAAGGCTATAGTCCATGGTCTCGGACCGCATACTAGTATGTCGTTTTTCACGATTTCGGAGGATTTAAAAAAAAAAAAGGTGACAATCACGCAAAAGCGAAAGGCTATAGTCCATGGTGTCGGAGGGCATACTATAGTATGTCGTTTTTCACGATTTCGGAGGATTTGAAAAAAAGGTGAAAATCACGCAAAAGCGAAAGGCTATAGTCCATGGTGTCGGAGGGCATACTATAGTATGTCGTTTATCACGATTTCGGAGGATTTGAAAAAAAGGTGAAAATCACGCAAAAGCGAAAGGCTATAGTCCATGGTGTCGGTGGGCATACTATAGTATGTCGTTTTTCACGATTTCGGAGGATTTAAAAAAAAAGGTGAAAATCACGCAAAAGCGAAAGGCTATAGTCCATGGTGTCGGAGGGCATACTATAGTATGTGGTTTTTCACGATTTCGGAGGATTTAAAAAAAAGGTGAAAATCACGCAAAAGCGAAAGGCTATAGTCCATGGTGTCGGAGGGCATACTATAGTATGTGGTTTTTCACGATTTCGGAGGATTTAAAAAAAAGGTGAAAATCACGCAAAAGCGAAAGGCTATAGTCCATGGTGTCGGAGGGCATACTATAGTATGTCGTTTATCACGATTTCGGAGGATTTGAAAAAAAGGTGAAAATCACGCAAAAGCGAAAGGCTATAGTCCATGGTGTCGGTGGGCATACTATAGTATGTCGTTTTTCACGATTTCGGAGGATTTAAAAAAAAAGGTGAAAATCACGCAAAAGCGAAAGGCTATAGTCCATGGTCTCGGACCGCATACTAGTATGTCGTTTTTCACGATTTCGGAGGATTTAAAAAAAAAGGTGAAAATCACGCAAAAGCGAAAGGCTATAGTCCATGGTGTCGGAGGGCATACTATAGTATGTCGTTTTTCACGATTTCGGAGGATTTAAAAAAAAAGGTGAAAATCACGCAAAAGCGAAAGGCTATAGTCCATGGTGTCGGAGGGCATACTATAGTATGTGGTTTTTCACGATTTCGGAGGATTTAAAAAAAAAGGTGAAAATCACGCAAAAGCGAAAGGCTATAGTCCATGGTGTCGGAGGGCATACTAGTATGTCGTTTTTCACGATTTTGGAGGATTTAAAAAAAAGGTGAAAATCACGCAAAAGCGAAAGGCTATAGTCCATGGTGTCGGAGGGCATACTATAGTATGTCGTTTTTCACGATTTCGGAGGATTTAAAAAAAAAGGTGAAAATCACGCAAAAGCGAAAGGCTATAGTCCAAGGTCTCGGACCGCATACTAGTATGTCGTTTTTCACGATTTCGGAGGATTCAAAAAAAAAAGGTGAAAATCACGCAAAAGCGAAAGGCTATAGTCCATGGTGTCGGAGGGCATACTATAGTATGTCGTTTTTCACGATTTCGGAGGATTTAAAAAAAAAAGTGAAAATCACGCAAAAGCGAAAGGCTATAGTCCATGGTGTCGGAGGGCATACTAGTATGTCGTTTTTCACGATTTTGGAGGATTTAAAAAAAAGGTGAAAATCACGCAAAAGCGAAAGGCTATAGTCCATGGTGTCGGAGGGCATACTATAGTATGTCGTTTTTCACGATTTCGGAGGATTTAAAAAAAAAAGGTGAAAATCACGCAAAAGCGAAAGGCTATAGTCCATGGTGTCGGAGGGCATACTATAGTATGTGGTTTTTCACGATTTCGGAGGATTTAAAAAAAAAGGTGAAAATCACGCAAAAGCGAAAGGCTATAGTCCATGGTGTCGGAGGGCATACTAGTATGTCGTTTTTCACGATTTTGGAGGATTTTAAAAAAAGGTGAAAATCACGCAAAAGCGAAAGGCTATAGTCCATGGTGTCGGAGGGCATACTATAGTATGTCGTTTTTCACGATTTCGGAGGATTTAAAAAAAAAGGTGAAAATCACGCAAAAGCGAAAGGCTATAGTCCATGGTCTCGGACCGCATACTAGTATGTCGTTTTTCACGATTTCGGAGGATTCAAAAAAAAAAGGTGAAAATCACGCAAAAGCGAAAGGCTATAGTCCATGGTGTCGGAGGGCATACTATAGTATGTCGTTTTTCACGATTTCGGAGGATTTAAAAAAAAAAGTGAAAATCACGCAAAAGCGAAAGGCTATAGTCCATGGTGTCGGAGGGCATACTATAGTATGTCGTTTTTCACGATTTCGGAGGATTTGAAAAAAAGGTGAAAATCACGCAAAAGCGAAAGGCTATAGTCCATGGTCTCGGACCGCATACTAGTATGTCGTTTTTCACGATTTCGGAGGATTTAAAAAAAAAAAAGGTGACAATCACGCAAAAGCGAAAGGCTATAGTCCATGGTGTCGGAGGGCATACTATAGTATGTCGTTTTTCACGATTTCGGAGGATTTGAAAAAAAGGTGAAAATCACGCAAAAGCGAAAGGCTATAGTCCATGGTGTCGGAGGGCATACTATAGTATGTCGTTTATCACGATTTCGGAGGATTTGAAAAAAAGGTGAAAATCACGCAAAAGCGAAAGGCTATAGTCCATGGTGTCGGTGGGCATACTATAGTATGTCGTTTTTCACGATTTCGGAGGATTTAAAAAAAAAGGTGAAAATCACGCAAAAGCGAAAGGCTATAGTCCATGGTGTCGGAGGGCATACTATAGTATGTGGTTTTTCACGATTTCGGAGGATTTAAAAAAAAGGTGAAAATCACGCAAAAGCGAAAGGCTATAGTCCATGGTGTCGGAGGGCATACTATAGTATGTGGTTTTTCACGATTTCGGAGGATTTAAAAAAAAGGTGAAAATCACGCAAAAGCGAAAGGCTATAGTCCATGGTGTCGGAGGGCATACTATAGTATGTCGTTTATCACGATTTCGGAGGATTTGAAAAAAAGGTGAAAATCACGCAAAAGCGAAAGGCTATAGTCCATGGTGTCGGTGGGCATACTATAGTATGTCGTTTTTCACGATTTCGGAGGATTTAAAAAAAAAGGTGAAAATCACGCAAAAGCGAAAGGCTATAGTCCATGGTCTCGGACCGCATACTAGTATGTCGTTTTTCACGATTTCGGAGGATTTAAAAAAAAAGGTGAAAATCACGCAAAAGCGAAAGGCTATAGTCCATGGTGTCGGAGGGCATACTATAGTATGTCGTTTTTCACGATTTCGGAGGATTTAAAAAAAAAGGTGAAAATCACGCAAAAGCGAAAGGCTATAGTCCATGGTGTCGGAGGGCATACTATAGTATGTGGTTTTTCACGATTTCGGAGGATTTAAAAAAAAAGGTGAAAATCACGCAAAAGCGAAAGGCTATAGTCCATGGTGTCGGAGGGCATACTAGTATGTCGTTTTTCACGATTTTGGAGGATTTAAAAAAAAGGTGAAAATCACGCAAAAGCGAAAGGCTATAGTCCATGGTGTCGGAGGGCATACTATAGTATGTCGTTTTTCACGATTTCGGAGGATTTAAAAAAAAAGGTGAAAATCACGCAAAAGCGAAAGGCTATAGTCCAAGGTCTCGGACCGCATACTAGTATGTCGTTTTTCACGATTTCGGAGGATTCAAAAAAAAAAGGTGAAAATCACGCAAAAGCGAAAGGCTATAGTCCATGGTGTCGGAGGGCATACTATAGTATGTCGTTTTTCACGATTTCGGAGGATTTAAAAAAAAAAAGTGAAAATCACGCAAAAGCGAAAGGCTATAGTCCATGGTGTCGGAGGGCATACTAGTATGTCGTTTTTCACGATTTTGGAGGATTTAAAAAAAAGGTGAAAATCACGCAAAAGCGAAAGGCTATAGTCCATGGTGTCGGAGGGCATACTATAGTATGTCGTTTTTCACGATTTCGGAGGATTTAAAAAAAAAAGGTGAAAATCACGCAAAAGCGAAAGGCTATAGTCCATGGTGTCGGAGGGCATACTATAGTATGTGGTTTTTCACGATTTCGGAGGATTTAAAAAAAAAGGTGAAAATCACGCAAAAGCGAAAGGCTATAGTCCATGGTGTCGGAGGGCATACTAGTATGTCGTTTTTCACGATTTTGGAGGATTTTAAAAAAAGGTGAAAATCACGCAAAAGCGAAAGGCTATAGTCCATGGTGTCGGAGGGCATACTATAGTATGTCGTTTTTCACGATTTCGGAGGATTTAAAAAAAAAGGTGAAAATCACGCAAAAGCGAAAGGCTATAGTCCATGGTCTCGGACCGCATACTAGTATGTCGTTTTTCACGATTTCGGAGGATTCAAAAAAAAAAGGTGAAAATCACGCAAAAGCGAAAGGCTATATTCCATGGTGTCGGAGGGCATACTATAGTATGTCGTTTTTCACGATTTCGGAGGATTTAAAAAAAAAAGTGAAAATCACGCAAAAGCGAAAGGCTATAGTCCATGGTGTCGGAGGGCATACTATAGTATGTGGTTTTTCACGATTTCGGAGGATTTAAAAAAAAAGGTGAAAATCACGCAAAAGCGAAAGGCTATAGTCCATGGTGTCGGAGGGCATACTAGTATGTCGTTTTTCACGATTTTGGAGGATTTAAAAAAAAGGTGAAAATCACGCAAAAGCGAAAGGCTATAGTCCATGGTGTCGGAGGGCATACTATAGTATGTCGTTTTTCACGATTTCGGAGGATTTAAAAAAAAGGTGAAAATCACGCAAAAGCGAAAGGCTATAGTCCATGGTGTCGGAGGGCATACTAGTATGTCGTTTTTCACGATTTTGGAGGATTTAAAAAAAAGGTGAAAATCACGCAAAAGCGAAAGGCTATAGTCCATGGTCTCGGACCGCATACTAGTATGTCGTTTTTCACGATTTCGGAGGATTCAAAAAAAAAAGGTGAAAATCACGCAAAAGCGAAAGGCTATAGTCCATGGTGTCGGAGGGCATACTATAGTATGTCGTTTTTCACGATTTCGGAGGATTTAAAAAAAAAAGGTGAAAATCACGCAAAAGCGAAAGGCTATAGTCCATGGTGTTGGAGGGCATACTATAGTATGTGGTTTTTCACGATTTCGGAGGATTTAAAAAAAAAGGTGAAAATCACGCAAAAGCGAAAGGCTATAGTCCATGGTGTCGGAGGGCATACTAGTATGTCGTTTTTCACGATTTTGGAGGATTTAAAAAAAAGGTGAAAATCACGCAAAAGCGAAAGGCTATAGTCCATGGTGTCGGAGGGCATACTATAGTATGTCGTTTTTCACGATTTCGGAGGATTTAAAAAAAAGGTGAAAATCACGCAAAAGCGAAAGGCTATAGTCCATGGTGTCGGAGGGCATACTATAGTATGTCGTTTTTCACGATTTCGGAGGATTTAAAAAAAAAGGTGAAAATCACGCAAAAGCGAAAGGCTATAGTCCATGGTCTCGGACCGCATACTAGTATGTCGTTTTTCACGATTTCGGAGGATTAAAAAAAAAAAGGTGAAAATCACGCAAAAGCGAAAGGCTATAGTCCATGGTGTCGGAGGGCATACTATAGTATGTGGTTTTTCACGATTTCGGAGGATTTAAAAAAAAAGGTGAAAATCACGCAAAAGCGAAAGGCTATAGTCCATGGTGTCGGAGGGCATACTAGTATGTCGTTTTTCACGATTTTGGAGGATTTAAAAAAAAGGTGAAAATCACGCAAAAGCGAAAGGCTATAGTCCATGGTGTCGGAGGGCATACTATAGTATGTCGTTTATCACGATTTCGGAGGATTTGAAAAAAAGGTGAAAATCACGCAAAAGCGAAAGGCTATAGTCCATGGTGTCGGAGGGCATACTATAGTATGTCGTTTTTCACGATTTCGGAGGATTTAAAAAGAAAAGGTGAAAATCACGCAAAAGCGAAAGGCTATAGTCCATGCTGTCGGAGGGCATACTATAGTATGTGGTTTTTCACGATTTCGGAGGATTTAAAAAAAAAGGTGAAAATCACGCAAAAGCGAAAGGCTATAGTCCATGGTGTCGGAGGGCATACTATAGTATGTCGTTTTTCACGATTTCGGAGGATTTGAAAAAAAGGTGAAAATCACGCAAAAGCGAAAGGCTATAGTCCATGGTCTCGGACCGCATACTAGTATGTCGTTTTTCACGATTTCGGAGGATTTAAAAAAAAAAAGGTGACAATCACGCAAAAGCGAAAGGCTATAGTCCATGGTGTCGGAGGGCATACTATAGTATGTCGTTTTTCACGATTTCGGAGGATTTGAAAAAAAGGTGAAAATCACGCAAAAGCGAAAGGCTATAGTCCATGGTGTCGGAGGGCATACTATAGTATGTCGTTTATCACGATTTCGGAGGATTTGAAAAAAAGGTGAAAATCACGCAAAAGCGAAAGGCTATAGTCCATGGTGTCGGTGGGCATACTATAGTATGTCGTTTTTCACGATTTCGGAGGATTTAAAAAAAAAGGTGAAAATCACGCAAAAGCGAAAAGCTATAGTCCATGGTCTCGGACCGCATACTAGTATGTCGTTTTTCACGATTTCGGAGGATTCAAAAAAAAAAGGTGAAAATCACGCAAAAGCGAAAGGCTATAGTCCATGGTGTCGGAGGGCATACTATAGTATGTCGTTTTTCACGATTTCGGAGGATTTAAAAAAAAAAGGTGAAAATCACGCAAAAGCGAAAGGCTATAGTCCATGGTGTCGGAGGGCATACTATAGTATGTGGTTTTTCACGATTTCGGAGGATTTAAAAAAAAAGGTGAAAATCACGCAAAAGCGAAAGGCTATAGTCCATGGTGTCGGAGGGCATACTAGTATGTCGTTTTTCACGATTTTGGAGGATTTAAAAAAAAGGTGAAAATCACGCAAAAGCGAAAGGCTATAGTCCATGGTGTCGGAGGGCATACTATAGTATGTCGTTTTTCACGATTTCGGAGGATTTAAAAAAAAGGTGAAAATCACGCAAAAGCGAAAGGCTATAGTCCATGGTGTCGGAGGGCATACTATAGTATGTCGTTTTTCACGATTTCGGAGGATTCAAAAAAAAAAGGTGAAAATCACGCAAAAGCGAAAGGCTATAGTCCATGGTGTCGGAGGGCATACTATAGTATGTCGTTTTTCACGATTTCGGAGGATTTAAAAAAAAGGTGAAAATCACGCAAAAGCGAAAGGCTATAGTCCATGGTGTCGGAGGGCATACTATAGTATGTCGTTTTTCACGATTTCGGAGGATTTAAAAAAAAAGGTGAAAATCACGCAAAAGCGAAAGGCTATAGTCCATGGTCTCGGACCGCATACTAGTATGTCGTTTTTCACGATTTCGGAGGATTTTAAAAAAAAAGGTGAAAATCACGCAAAAGCGAAAGGCTATAGTCCATGGTCTCGGACCGCATACTAGTATGTCGTTTTTCACGATTTCGGAGGATTTAAAAAAAAAGGTGAAAATCACGCAAAAGCGAAAGGCTATAGTCCATGGTGTCGGAGGGCATACTATAGTATGTCGTTTTTCACGATTTCGGAGGATTTAAAAAAAAAAGGTGAAAATCACGCAAAAGCGAAAGGCTATAGTCCATGGTGTCGGAGGGCATACTATAGTATGTGGTTTTTCACGATTTCGGAGGATTAAAAAAAAAAGGTGAAAATCACGCAAAAGCGAAAGGCTATAGTCCATGGTGTCGGAGGGCATACTAGTATGTCGTTTTTCACGATTTTGGAGGATTTAAAAAAAAGGTGAAAATCACGCAAAAGCGAAAGGCTATAGTCCATGGTGTCGGAGGGCATACTATAGTATGTCGTTTTTCACGATTTCGGAGGATTTAAAAAAAAAGGTGAAAATCACGCAAAAGCGAAAGGCTATAGTCCATGGTCTCGGACCGCATACTAGTATGTCGTTTTTCACGATTTCGGAGGATTTAAAAAAAAAGGTGAAAATCACGCAAAAGCGAAAGGCTATAGTCCATGGTCTCGGACCGCATACTAGTATGTCGTTTTTCACGATTTCGGAGGATTTAAAAAAAAAGGTGAAAATCACGCAAAAGCGAAAGGCTATAGTCCATGGTGTCGGAGGGCATACTATAGTATGTCGTTTTTCACGATTTCGGAGGATTTAAAAAAAAAAAGGTGAAAATCACGCAAAAGCGAAAGGCTATAGTCCATGGTGTCGGAGGGCATACTATAGTATGTGGTTTTTCACGATTTCGGAGGATTTAAAAAAAAAGGTGAAAATCACGCAAAAGCGAAAGGCTATAGTCCATGGTGTCGGAGGGCATACTATAGTATGTCGTTTATCACGATTTCGGAGGATTTGAAAAAAAGGTGAAAATCACGCAAAAGCGAAAGGCTATAGTCCATGGTGTCGGAGGGCATACTATAGTATGTCGTTTTTCACGATTTCGGAGGATTTAAAAAAAAAGGTGAAAATCACGCAAAAGCGAAAGGCTATAGTCCATGGTCTCGGACCGCATACTAGTATGTCGTTTTTCACGATTTCGGAGGATTTTAAAAAAAAAGGTGAAAATCACGCAAAAGCGAAAGGCTATAGTCCATGGTCTCGGACCGCATACTAGTATGTCGTTTTTCACGATTTCGGAGGATTTTTTTAAAAAAAAGGTGAAAATCACGCAAAAGCGAAAGGCTATAGTCCATGGTGTCGGAGGGCATACTATAGTATGTCGTTTTTCACGATTTCGGAGGATTTTTTAAAAAAAAGGTGAAAATCACGCAAAAGCGAAAGGCTATAGTCCATGGTGTCGGAGGGCATACTATAGTATGTGGTTTTTCACGATTTCGGAGGATTTAAAAAAAAAGGTGAAAATCACGCAAAAGCGAAAGGCTATAGTCCATGGTCTCGGACCGCATACTAGTATGTCGTTTTTCACGATTTCGGAGGATTTAAAAAAAAGGTGAAAATCACGCAAAAGCGAAAGGCTATAGTCCATGGTGTCGGAGGGCATACTATAGTATGTGGTTTTTCACGATTTCGGAGGATTTAAAAAAAAAGTGAAAATCACGCAAAAGCGAAAGGCTATAGTCCATGGTGTCGGAGGGCATACTATAGTATGTCGTTTTTCACGATTTCGGAGGATTTGAAAAAAAGGTGAAAATCACGCAAAAGCAAAAGGCTATAGTCCATGGTCTCTGACCGCATACTAGTATGTCGTTTTTCACGATTTTGGAGGATTTAAAAAAAAAGGTGAAAATCACGCAAAAGCGAAAGGCTATAGTCCATGGTGTCGGAGGGCATACTATAGTATGTCGTTTTTCACGATTTCGGAGGATTTAAAAAAAAAGGTGAATATCACGCAAAAGCGAAAGGCTATAGTCCATGGTGTCGGAGGGCATACTATAGTATGTCGTTTTTCACGATTTCGGAGGATTTGAAAAAAAGGTGAAAATGACGCAAAAGCAAAAGGCTATAGTCCATGGTCTCGGACCGCATACTAGTATGTCGTTTTCCACGATTTCGGAGGATTTAAAAAAAAAAGGTGACAATCACGCAAAAGCGAAAGGCTATAGTCCATGGTGTCGGAGGGCATACTATAGTATGTCGTTTTTCACGATTTCGGAGGATTTGAAAAAAAGGTGAAAATCACGCAAAAGCGAAAGGCTATAGTCCATGGTGTCGGAGGGCATACTATAGTATGTCGTTTATCACGATTTCGGAGGATTTGAAAAAAAGGTGAAAATCACGCAAAAGCGAAAGGCTATAGTCCATGGTGTCGGAGGGCATACTATAGTATGTCGTTTTTCACGATTTCGGAGGATTTAAAAAAAAAGGTGAAAATCACGCAAAAGCGAAAGGCTATAGTCCATGGTCTCGGACCGCATACTAGTATGTCGTTTTTCACGATTTCGGAGGATTTAAAAAAAAAGGTGAAAATCACGCAAAAGCGAAAGGCTATAGTCCATGGTCTCGGACCGCATACTAGTATGTCGTTTTTCACGATTTCGGAGGATTAAAAAAAAAAAGGTGAAAATCACGCAAAAGCGAAAGGCTATAGTCCATGGTGTCGGAGGGCATACTATAGTATGTCGTTTTTCACGATTTCGGAGGATTTAAAAAAAAAAGGTGAAAATCACGCAAAAGCGAAAGGCTATAGTCCATGGTGTCGGAGGGCATAATATAGTATGTGGTTTTTCACGATTTCGGAGGATTTAAAAAAAAAGGTGAAAATCACGCAAAAGCGAAAGGCTATAGTCCATGGTGTCGGAGGGCATACTATAGTATGTCGTTTTTCACGATTTCGGAGGATTTGAAAAAAGGTGAAAATCACGCAAAAGCAAAAGGCTATAGTCCATGGTCTCGGACCGCATACTAGTATGTAGTTTTTCACGATTTTGGAGGATTTAAAAAAAAGGTGAAAATCACGCAAAAGCGAAAGGCTATAGTCCATGGTGTCGGAGGGCATACTATAGTATGTCGTTTTTCACGATTTCGGAGGATTTAAAAAAAAGGTGAAAATCACGCAAAAGCGAAAGGCTATAGTCCATGGTGTCGGAGGGCATACTATAGTATGTCGTTTTTCACGATTTCGGAGGATTTGAAAAAAAGGTGAAAATCACGCAAAAGCAAAAGGCTATAGTCCATGGTCTCGGACCGCATACTAGTATGTCGTTTTTCACGATTTCGGAGGATTTTTAAAAAAAAAGGTGACAATCACGCAAAAGCGAAAGGCTATAGTCCATGGTGTCGGAGGGCATACTATAGTATGTCGTTTTTCACGATTTCGGAGGATTTGAAAAAAAGGTGAAAATCACGCAAAAGCGAAAGGCTATAGTCCATGGTGTCGGAGGGCATACTATAGTATGTCGTTTATCACGATTTCGGAGGATTTGAAAAAAAGGTGAAAATCACGCAAAAGCGAAAGGCTATAGTCCATGGTGTCGGTGGGCATACTATAGTATGTCGTTTTTCACGATTTCGGAGGATTTAAAAAAAAAAGGTGAAAATCACGCAAAAGCGAAAGGCTATAGTCCATGGTCTCGGACCGCATACTAGTATGTCGTTTTTCACGATTTCGGAGGATTTTAAAAAAAAGGTGAAAATCACGCAAAAGCGAAAGGCTATAGTCCATGGTCTCGGACCGCATACTAGTATGTCGTTTTTCACGATTTCGGAGGATTTAAAAAAAAAGGTGAAAATCACGCAAAAGCGAAAGGCTATAGTCCATGGTGTCGGAGGGCATACTAGTATGTCGTTTTTCACGATTTTGGAGGATTTAAAAAAAAGGTGAAAATCACGCAAAAGCGAAAGGCTATAGTCCATGGTGTCGGAGGGCATACTATAGTATGTCGTTTTTCACGATTTCGGAGGATTTAAAAAAAAGGTGAAAATCACGCAAAAGCGAAAGGCTATAGTCCATGGTGTCAGAGGGCATACTAGTATGTCGTTTTTCACGATTTTGGAGGATTTAAAAAAAAGGTGAAAATCACGCAAAAGCGAAAGGCTATAGTCCATGGTCTCGGACCGCATACTAGTATGTCGTTTTTCACGATTTCGGAGGATTCAAAAAAAAAACGTGAAAATCACGCAAAAGCGAAAGGCTATAGTCCATGGTGTCGGAGGGCATACTATAGTATGTCGTTTTTCACGATTTCGGAGGATTTAAAAAAAAAAGGTGAAAATCACGCAAAAGCGAAAGGCTATAGTCCATGGTGTTGGAGGGCATACTATAGTATGTGGTTTTTCACGATTTCGGAGGATTTTAAAAAAAAGGTGAAAATCACGCAAAAGCGAAAGGCTATAGTCCATGGTGTCGGAGGGCATACTAGTATGTCGTTTTTCACGATTTTGGAGGATTTAAAAAAAAGGTGAAAATCACGCAAAAGCGAAAGGCTATAGTCCATGGTGTCGGAGGGCATACTATAGTATGTCGTTTTTCACGATTTCGGAGGATTTAAAAAAAAGGTGAAAATCACGCAAAAGCGAAAGGCTATAGTCCATGGTGTCGGAGGGCATACTATAGTATGTCGTTTTTCACGATTTCGGAGGATTTAAAAAAAAAGGTGAAAATCACGCAAAAGCGAAAGGCTATAGTCCATGGTCTCGGACCGCATACTAGTATGTCGTTTTTCACGATTTCGGAGGATTAAAAAAAAAAAGGTGAAAATCACGCAAAAGCGAAAGGCTATAGTCCATGGTGTCGGAGGGCATACTATAGTATGTGGTTTTTCACGATTTCGGAGGATTTAAAAAAAAAGGTGAAAATCACGCAAAAGCGAAAGGCTATAGTCCATGGTGTCGGAGGGCATACTAGTATGTCGTTTTTCACGATTTTGGAGGATTTCAAAAAAAGGTGAAAATCACGCAAAAGCGAAAGGCTATAGTCCATGGTGTCGGAGGGCATACTATAGTATGTCGTTTATCACGATTTCGGAGGATTTGAAAAAAAGGTGAAAATCACGCAAAAGCGAAAGGCTATAGTCCATGGTGTCGGAGGGCATACTATAGTATGTCGTTTTTCACGATTTCGGAGGATTTAAAAAGAAAAGGTGAAAATCACGCAAAAGCGAAAGGCTATAGTCCATGCTGTCGGAGGGCATACTATAGTATGTGGTTTTTCACGATTTCGGAGGATTTAAAAAAAAAGGTGAAAATCACGCAAAAGCGAAAGGCTATAGTCCATGGTGTCGGAGGGCATACTATAGTATGTCGTTTTTCACGATTTCGGAGGATTTGAAAAAAAGGTGAAAATCACGCAAAAGCGAAAGGCTATAGTCCATGGTCTCGGACCGCATACTAGTATGTCGTTTTTCACGATTTCGGAGGATTTTTAAAAAAAAAGGTGACAATCACGCAAAAGCGAAAGGCTATAGTCCATGGTGTCGGAGGGCATACTATAGTATGTCGTTTTTCACGATTTCGGAGGATTTGAAAAAAAGGTGAAAATCACGCAAAAGCGAAAGGCTATAGTCCATGGTGTCGGAGGGCATACTATAGTATGTCGTTTATCACGATTTCGGAGGATTTGAAAAAAAGGTGAAAATCACGCAAAAGCGAAAGGCTATAGTCCATGGTGTCGGTGGGCATACTATAGTATGTCGTTTTTCACGATTTCGGAGGATTTAAAAAAAAAGGTGAAAATCACGCAAAAGCGAAAGGCTATAGTCCATGGTCTCGGACCGCATACTAGTATGTCGTTTTTCACGATTTCGGAGGATTCAAAAAAAAAAGGTGAAAATCACACAAAAGCGAAAGGCTATAGTCCATGGTGTCGGAGGGCATACTATAGTATGTCGTTTTTCACGATTTCGGAGGATTTAAAAAAAAAAGGTGAAAATCACGCAAAAGCGAAAGGCTATAGTCCATGGTGTCGGAGGGCATACTATAGTATGTGGTTTTTCACGATTTCGGAGGATTTAAAAAAAAAGGTGAAAATCACGCAAAAGCGAAAGGCTATAGTCCATGGTGTCGGAGGGCATACTAGTATGTCGTTTTTCACGATTTTGGAGGATTTAAAAAAAAGGTGAAAATCACGCAAAAGCGAAAGGCTATAGTCCATGGTGTCGGAGGGCATACTATAGTATGTCGTTTTTCACGATTTCGGAGGATTTAAAAAAAAGGTGAAAATCACGCAAAAGCGAAAGGCTATAGTCCATGGTGTCGGAGGGCATACTATAGTATGTCGTTTTTCACGATTTCGGAGGATTTAAAAAAAAAGGTGAAAATCACGCAAAAGCGAAAGGCTATAGTCCATGGTCTCGGACCGCATACTAGTATGTCGTTTTTCACGATTTCGGAGGATTCAAAAAAAAAAGGTGAAAATCACGCAAAAGCGAAAGGCTATAGTCCATGGTGTCGGAGGGCATACTATAGTATGTCGTTTTTCACGATTTCGGAGGATTTAAAAAAAAAAGGTGAAAATCACGCAAAAGCGAAAGGCTATAGTCCATGGTGTCGGAGGGCATACTATAGTATGTGGTTTTTCACGATTTCGGAGGATTTAAAAAAAAAGGTGAAAATCACGCAAAAGCGAAAGGCTATAGTCCATGGTGTCGGAGGGCATACTAGTATGTCGTTTTTCACGATTTTGGAGGATTTAAAAAAAAGGTGAAAATCACGCAAAAGCGAAAGGCTATAGTCCATGGTGTCGGAGGGCATACTATAGTATGTCGTTTTTCACGATTTCGGAGGATTTAAAAAAAAGGTGAAAATCACGCAAAAGCGAAAGGCTATAGTCCATGGTGTCGGAGGGCATACTATAGTATGTCGTTTTTCACGATTTCGGAGGATTTAAAAAAAAAGGTGAAAATCACGCAAAAGCGAAAGGCTATAGTCCATGGTCTCGGACCGCATACTAGTATGTCGTTTTTCACGATTTCGGAGGATTTTAAAAAAAAAGGTGAAAATCACGCAAAAGCGAAAGGCTATAGTCCATGGTCTCGGACCGCATACTAGTATGTCGTTTTTCACGATTTCGGAGGATTTAAAAAAAAAGGTGAAAATCACGCAAAAGCGAAAGGCTATAGTCCATGGTGTCGGAGGGCATACTATAGTATGTCGTTTTTCACGATTTCGGAGGATTTAAAAAAAAAAGGTGAAAATCACGCAAAAGCGAAAGGCTATAGTCCATGGTGTCGGAGGGCATACTATAGTATGTGGTCTTTCACGATTTCGGAGGATTAAAAAAAAAAGTGAAAATCACGCAAAAGCGAAAGGCTATAGTCCATGGTGTCGGAGGGCATACTAGTATGTCGTTTTTCACGATTTTGGAGGATTTAAAAAAAAGGTGAAAATCACGCAAAAGCGAAAGGCTATAGTCCATGGTGTCGGAGGGCATACTATAGTATGTCGTTTTTCACGATTTCGGAGGATTTAAAAAAAAGGTGAAAATCACGCAAAAGCGAAAGGCTATAGTCCATGGTGTCGGAGGGCATACTATAGTATGTCGTTTTTCACGATTTCGGAGGATTTAAAAAAAAAGGTGAAAATCACGCAAAAGCGAAAGGCTATAGTCCATGGTGTCGGAGGGCATACTATAGTATGTGGTTTTTCACGATTTCGGAGGATTTAAAAAAAAAGGTGAAAATCACGCAAAAGCGAAAGGCTATAGTCCATGGTGTCGGAGGGCATACTAGTATGTCGTTTTTCACGATTTTGGAGGATTTAAAAAAAAGGTGAAAATCACGCAAAAGCGAAAGGCTATAGTCCATGGTGTCGGAGGGCATACTATAGTATGTCGTTTTTCACGATTTCGGAGGATTTAAAAAAAAGGTGAAAATCACGCAAAAGCGAAAGGCTATAGTCCATGGTGTCGGAGGGCATACTATAGTATGTCGTTTTTCACGATTTCGGAGGATTTAAAAAAAAAGGTGAAAATCACGCAAAAGCGAAAGGCTATAGTCCATGGTCTCGGACCGCATACTAGTATGTCGTTTTTCACGATTTCGGAGGATTCAAAAAAAAAAGGTGAAAATCACGCAAAAGCGAAAGGCTATAGTCCATGGTGTCGGAGGGCATACTATAGTATGTCGTTTTTCACGATTTCGGAGGATTTAAAAAAAAAAGGTGAAAATCACGCAAAAGCGAAAGGCTATAGTCCATGGTGTCGGAGGGCATACTATAGTATGTGGTTTTTCACGATTTCGGAGGATTTAAAAAAAAAGGTGAAAATCACGCAAAAGCGAAAGGCTATAGTCCATGGTGTCGGAGGGCATACTAGTATGTCGTTTTTCACGATTTTGGAGGATTTAAAAAAAAGGTGAAAATCACGCAAAAGCGAAAGGCTATAGTCCATGGTGTCGGAGGGCATACTATAGTATGTCGTTTTTCACGATTTCGGAGGATTTAAAAAAAAGGTGAAAATCACGCAAAAGCGAAAGGCTATAGTCCATGGTGTCGGAGGGCATACTATAGTATGTCGTTTTTCACGATTTCGGAGGATTTAAAAAAAAAGGTGAAAATCACGCAAAAGCGAAAGGCTATAGTCCATGGTCTCGGACCGCATACTAGTATGTCGTTTTTCACGATTTCGGAGGATTTAAAAAAAAAGGTGAAAATCACGCAAAAGCGAAAGGCTATAGTCCATGGTGTCGGAGGGCATACTATAGTATGTCGTTTTTCACGATTTCGGAGGATTTAAAAAAAAAAGGTGAAAATCACGCAAAAGCGAAAGGCTATAGTCCATGGTGTCGGAGGGCATACTATAGTATGTGGTTTTTCACGATTTCGGAGGATTAAAAAAAAAAGGTGAAAATCACGCAAAAGCGAAAGGCTATAGTCCATGGTGTCGGAGGGCATACTAGTATGTCGTTTTTCACGATTTTGGAGGATTTAAAAAAAAGGTGAAAATCACGCAAAAGCGAAAGGCTATAGTCCATGGTGTCGGAGGGCATACTATAGTATGTCGTTTTTCACGATTTCGGAGGATTTAAAAAAAAGGTGAAAATCACGCAAAAGCGAAAGGCTATAGTCCATGGTGTCGGAGGGCATACTATAGTATGTCGTTTTTCACGATTTCGGAGGATTTAAAAAAAAAGGTGAAAATCACGCAAAAGCGAAAGGCTATAGTCCATGGTCTCGGACCGCATACTAGTATGTCGTTTTTCACGATTTCGGAGGATTTAAAAAAAAAGGTGAAAATCACGCAAAAGCGAAAGGCTATAGTCCATGGTCTCGGACCGCATACTAGTATGTCGTTTTTCACGATTTCGGAGGATTTAAAAAAAAGGTGAAAATCACGCAAAAGCGAAAGGCTATAGTCCATGGTGTCGGAGGGCATACTATAGTATGTGGTTTTTCACGATTTCGGAGGATTTAAAAAAAAAGGTGAAAATCACGCAAAAGCGAAAGGCTATAGTCCATGGTGTCGGAGGGCATACTATAGTATGTCGTTTTTCACGATTTCGGAGGATTTGAAAAAAAGGTGAAAATCACGCAAAAGCAAAAGGCTATAGTCCATGGTCTCGGACCGCATACTAGTATGTCGTTTTTCACGATTTTGGAGGATTTAAAAAAAAAGGTGAAAATCACGCAAAAGCGAAAGGCTATAGTCCATGGTGTCGGAGGGCATACTATAGTATGTCGTTTTTCACGATTTCGGAGGATTTAAAAAAAAAGGTGAATATCACGCAAAAGCGAAAGGCTATAGTCCATGGTGTCGGAGGGCATACTATAGTATGTCGTTTTTCACGATTTCGGAGGATTTGAAAAAAAGGTGAAAATGACGCAAAAGCAAAAGGCTATAGTCCATGGTCTCGGACCGCATACTAGTATGTCGTTTTTCACGATTTCGGAGGATTTAAAAAAAAAAGGTGACAATCACGCAAAAGCGAAAGGCTATAGTCCATGGTGTCGGAGGGCATACTATAGTATGTCGTTTTTCACGATTTCGGAGGATTTGAAAAAAAGGTGAAATCACGCAAAAGCGAAAGGCTATAGTCCATGGTGTCGGAGGGCATACTATAGTATGTCGTTTATCACGATTTCGGAGGATTTGAAAAAAAGGTGAAAATCACGCAAAAGCGAAAGGCTATAGTCCATGGTGTCGGAGGGCATACTATAGTATGTCGTTTTTCACGATTTCGGAGGATTTAAAAAAAAAGGTGAAAATCACGCAAAAGCGAAAGGCTATAGTCCATGGTCTCGGACCGCATACTAGTATGTCGTTTTTCACGATTTCGGAGGATTTAAAAAAAAAGGTGAAAATCACGCAAAAGCGAAAGGCTATAGTCCATGGTCTCGGACCGCATACTAGTATGTCGTTTTTCACGATTTCGGAGGATTTAAAAAAAAAAGGTGAAAATCACGCAAAAGCGAAAGGCTATAGTCCATGGTGTCGGAGGGCATACTATAGTATGTCGTTTTTCACGATTTCGGAGGATTTTTTAAAAAAAGGTGAAAATCACGCAAAAGCGAAAGGCTATAGTCCATGGTCTCGGACCGCATACTAGTATGTCGTTTTTCACGATTTCGGAGGATTAAAAAAAAAAAGGTGAAAATCACGCAAAAGCGAAAGGCTATAGTCCATGGTGTCGGAGGGCATACTATAGTATGTCGTTTTTCACGATTTCGGAGGATTTAAAAAAAAAGGTGAAAATCACGCAAAAGCGAAAGGCTATAGTCCATGGTGTCGGAGGGCATACTATAGTATGTGGTTTTTCACGATTTCGGAGGATTTAAAAAAAAAGGTGAAAATCACGCAAAAGCGAAAGGCTATAGTCCATGGTGTCGGAGGGCATACTATAGTATGTCGTTTTTCACGATTTCGGAGGATTTGAAAAAAGGTGAAAATCACGCAAAAGCAAAAGGCTATAGTCCATGGTCTCGGACCGCATACTAGTATGTAGTTTTTCACGATTTTGGAGGATTTAAAAAAAAGGTGAAAATCACGCAAAAGCGAAAGGCTATAGTCCATGGTGTCGGAGGGCATACTATAGTATGTCGTTTTTCACGATTTCGGAGGATTTAAAAAAAAGGTGAAAATCACGCAAAAGCGAAAGGCTATAGTCCATGGTGTCGGAGGGCATACTATAGTATGTCGTTTTTCACGATTTCGGAGGATTTGAAAAAAAGGTGAAAATCACGCAAAAGCAAAAGGCTATAGTCCATGGTCTCGGACCGCATACTAGTATGTCGTTTTTCACGATTTCGGAGGATTTAAAAAAAAAAAGGTGACAATCACGCAAAAGCGAAAGGCTATAGTCCATGGTGTCGGAGGGCATACTATAGTATGTCGTTTTTCACGATTTCGGAGGATTTGAAAAAAAGGTGAAAATCACGCAAAAGCGAAAGGCTATAGTCCATGGTGTCGGAGGGCATACTATAGTATGTCGTTTATCACGATTTCGGAGGATTTGAAAAAAAGGTGAAAATCACGCAAAAGCGAAAGGCTATAGTCCATGGTGTCGGTGGGCATACTATAGTATGTCGTTTTTCACGATTTCGGAGGATTTAAAAAAAAAGGTGAAAATCACGCAAAAGCGAAAGGCTATAGTCCATGGTCTCGGACCGCATACTAGTATGTCGTTTTTCACGATTTCGGAGGATTTTAAAAAAAAGGTGAAAATCACGCAAAAGCGAAAGGCTATAGTCCATGGTCTCGGACCGCATACTAGTATGTCGTTTTTCACGATTTCGGAGGATTTAAAAAAAAAGGTGAAAATCACGCAAAAGCGAAAGGCTATAGTCCATGGTGTCGGAGGGCATACTATAGTATGTCGTTTTTCACGATTTCGGAGGATTTTTAAAAAAAAAGGTGAAAATCACGCAAAAGCGAAAGGCTATAGTCCATGGTGTCGGAGGGCATACTATAGTATGTGGTTTTTCACGATTTCGGAGGATTAAAAAAAAAGGTGAAAATCACGCAAAAGCGAAAGGCTATAGTCCATGGTCTCGGACCGCATACTAGTATGTCGTTTTTCACGATTTCGGAGGATTTAAAAAAAAAAGGTGACAATCACGCAAAAGCGAAAGGCTATAGTCCATGGTGTCGGAGGGCATACTATAGTATGTCGTTTTTCACGATTTCGGAGGATTTGAAAAAAAGGTGAAAATCACGCAAAAGCGAAAGGCTATAGTCCATGGTGTCGGAGGGCATACTATAGTATGTCGTTTATCACGATTTCGGAGGATTTGAAAAAAAGGTGAAAATCACGCAAAAGCGAAAGGCTATAGTCCATGGTGTCGGAGGGCATACTATAGAATGTCGTTTTTCACGATTTCGGAGGATTTAAAAAAAAAAGGTGAAAATCACGCAAAAGCGAAAGGCTATAGTCCATGGTCTCGGACCGCATACTAGTATGTCGTTTTTCACGATTTCGGAGGATTTTAAAAAAAAAGGTGAAAATCACGCAAAAGCGAAAGGCTATAGTCCATGGTCTCGGACCGCATACTAGTATGTCGTTTTTCACGATTACGGAGGATTTAAAAAAAAAAGGTGAAAATCACGCAAAAGCGAAAGGCTATAGTCCATGGTGTCGGAGGGCATACTATAGTATGTGGTTTTTCACGATTTCGGAGGATTTAAAAAAAAGGTGAAAATCACGCAAAAGCGAAAGGCTATAGTCCATGGTCTCGGACCGCATACTAGTATGTCGTTTTTCACGATTTCGGAGGATTTAAAAAAAAGGTGAAAATCACGCAAAAGCGAAAGGCTATAGTCCATGGTGTCGGAGGGCATACTATAGTATGTGGTTTTTCACGATTTCGGAGGATTTAAAAAAAAAGGTGAAAATCACGCAAAAGCGAAAGGCTATAGTCCATGGTGTCGGAGGGCATACTATAGTATGTCGTTTTTCACGATTTCGGAGGATTTGAAAAAAAGGTGAAAATCACGCAAAAGCAAAAGGCTATAGTCCATGGTCTCGGACCGCATACTAGTATGTCGTTTTTCACGATTTCGGAGGATTTAAAAAAAAAAAGGTGACAATCACGCAAAAGCGAAAGGCTATAGTCCATGGTGTCGGAGGGCATACTATAGTATGTCGTTTTTCACGATTTCGGAGGATTTGAAAAAAGGTGAAAATCACGCAAAAGCGAAAGGCTATAGTCCATGGTGTCGGAGGGCATACTATAGTATGTCGTTTTTCACGATTTCGGAGGATTTTAAAAAAAAGGTGAAAATCACGCAAAAGCGAAAGGCTATAGTCCATGGTCTCGGACCGCATACTAGTATGTCGTTTTTCACGATTTCGGAGGATTTAAAAAAAAAAGGTGAAAATCACGCAAAAGCGAAAGGCTATAGTCCATTGTCTCGGACCGCATACTAGTATGTCGTTTTTCACGATTTCGGAGGATTTTTAAAAAAAAGGTGAAAATCACGCAAAAGCGAAAGGCTATAGTCCATGGTGTCGGAGGGCATACTATAGTATGTCGTTTTTCACGATTTCGGAGGATTTAAAAAAAAAAAGGTGAAAATCACGCAAAAGCGAAAGGCTATAGTCCATGGTGTCGGAGGGCATACTATAGTATGTGGTTTTTCACGATTTCGGAGGATTTAAAAAAAAAGGTGAAAATCACGCAAAAGCGAAAGGCTATAGTCCATGGTCTCGGACCGCATACTAGTATGTCGTTTTTCACGATTTCGGAGGATTTAAAAAAAAGGTGAAAATCACGCAAAAGCGAAAGGCTATAGTCCATGGTGTCGGAGGGCATACTATAGTATGTCGTTTTTCACGATTTCGGAGGATTTAAAAAAAAGGTGAAAATCACGCAAAAGCGAAAGGCTATAGTCCATGGTGTCGGAGGGCATACTATAGTATGTCGTTTTTCACGATTTCGGAGGATTTGAAAAAAAGGTGAAAATCACGCAAAAGCAAAAGGCTATAGTCCATGGTCTCGGACCGCATACTAGTATGTCGTTTTTCACGATTTCGGAGGATTTGAAAAAAAGGTGACAATCACGCAAAAGCGAAAGGCTATAGTCCATGGTGTCGGAGGGCATACTATAGTATGTCGTTTATCACGATTTCGGAGGATTTGAAAAAGAGGTGAAAATCACGCAAAAGCGAAAGGCTATAGTCCATGGTGTCGGAGGGCATACTATAGTATGTCGTTTTTCACGATTTCAGAGGATTTTTTTAAAAAAAGGTGAAAATCACGCAAAAGCGAAAGGCTATAGTCCATGGTGTCGGAGGGCATACTATAGTATGTGGTTTTTCACGATTTCGGAGGATTTAAAAAAAAGGTGAAAATCACGCAAAAGCGAAAGGCTATAGTCCATGGTCTCGGACCGCATACTAGTATGTCGTTTTTCACGATTTCGGAGGATTTAAAAAAAAAAGTGACAATCACGCAAAAGCGAAAGGCTATAGTCCATGGTGTCGGAGGGCATACTATAGTATGTCGTTTATCACGATTTCGGAGGATTTGAAAAAAAGGTGAAAATCACGCAAAAGCGAAAGGCTATAGTCCATGGTGTCGGAGGGCATACTATAGTATGTCGTTTATCACGATTTCGGAGGATTTGAAAAAAAGGTGAAAATCACGCAAAAGCGAAAGGCTATAGTCCATGGTGTCGGTGGGCATACTATAGTATGTCGTTTTTCACGATTTCGGAGGATTTAAAAAAAAAGGTGAAAATCACGCAAAAGCGAAAGGCTATAGTCCATGGTCTCGGACCGCATACTAGTATGTCGTTTTTCACGATTTCGGAGGATTTAAAAAAAAGGTGAAAATCACGCAAAAGCGAAAGGCTATAGTCCATGGTGTCGGAGGGCATACTATAGTATGTGGTTTTTCACGATTTCGGAGGATTTAAAAAAAAAGGTGAAAATCACGCAAAAGCGAAAGGCTATAGTCCATGGTGTCAGAGGGCGTACTATAGTATGTCGTTTTTCACGATTTCGGAGGATTTGAAAAAAAGGTGAAAATCACGCAAAAGCAAAAGGCTATAGTCCATGGTCTCGGACCGCATACTAGTATGTCGTTTTTCACGATTTTGGAGGATTTAAAAAAAAGGTGAAAATCACGCAAAAGCGAAAGGCTATAGTCCATGGTGTCGGAGGGCATACTATAGTATGTCGTTTTTCACGATTTCGGAGGATTTAAAAAAAAGGTGAAAATCACGCAAAAGCGAAAGGCTATAGTCCATGGTGTCGGAGGGCATACTATAGTATGTCGTTTTTCACGATTTCGGAGGATTTGAAAAAAAGGTGAAAATCACGCAAAAGCAAAAGGCTATAGTCCATGGTCTCGGACCGCATACTAGTATGTCGTTTTTCACGATTTCGGAGGATTTTTAAAAAAAAGGTGACAATCACGCAAAAGCGAAAGGCTATAGTCCATGGTGTCGGAGGGCATACTATAGTATGTCGTTTATCACGATTTCGGAGGATTTGAAAAAAAGGTGAAAATCACGCAAAAGCGAAAGGCTATAGTCCATGGTCTCGGACCGCATACTATAGTATGTGGTTTTTCACGATTTCGGAGGATTAAAAAAAAAGGTGAAAATCACGCAAAAGCGAAAGGCTATAGTCCATGGTCTCGGACCGCATACTAGTATGTCGTTTTTCACGATTTCGGAGGATTTAAAAAAAAAAGGTGACAATCACGCAAAAGCGAAAGGCTATAGTCCATGGTGTCGGAGGGCATACTATAGTATGTCGTTTTTCACGATTTCGGAGGATTTGAAAAAAAGGTGAAAATCACGCAAAAGCGAAAGGCTATAGTCCATGGTGTCGGAGGGCATACTATAGTATGTCGTTTATCACGATTTCGGAGGATTTGAAAAAAAGGTGAAAATCACGCAAAAGCGAAAGGCTATAGTCCATGGTGTCGGAGGGCATACTATAGTATGTCGTTTTTCACGATTTCGGAGGATTTAAAAAAAAAGGTGAAAATCACGCAAAAGCGAAAGGCTATAGTCCATGGTCTCGGACCGCATACTAGTATGTCGTTTTTCACGATTTCGGAGGATTTTTAAAAAAAAGGTGAAAATCACGCAAAAGCGAAAGGCTATAGTCCATGGTCTCGGACCGCATACTAGTATGTCGTTTTTCACGATTTCGGAGGATTTAAAAAAAAAAGGTGAAAATCACGCAAAAGCGAAAGGCTATAGTCCATGGTGTCGGAGGGCATACTATAGTATGTGGTTTTTCACGATTTCGGAGGATTTAAAAAAAAGGTGAAAATCACGCAAAAGCGAAAGGCTATAGTCCATGGTCTCGGACCGCATACTAGTATGTCGTTTTTCACGATTTCGGAGGATTTAAAAAAAAAGGTGAAAATCACGCAAAAGCGAAAGGCTATAGTCCATGGTGTCGGAGGGCATACTATAGTATGTGGTTTTTCACGATTTCGGAGGATTTTAAAAAAAAGGTGAAAATCACGCAAAAGCGAAAGGCTATAGTCCATGGTGTCGGAGGGCATACTATAGTATGTCGTTTTTCACGATTTCGGAGGATTTGAAAAAAAGGTGAAAATCACGCAAAAGCAAAAGGCTATAGTCCATGGTCTCGGACCGCATACTAGTATGTCGTTTTTCACGATTACGGAGGATTTTAAAAAAAAAGGTGAAAATCACGCAAAAGCGAAAGGCTATAGTCCATGGTGTCGGAGGGCATACTATAGTATGTGGTTTTTCACGATTTCGGAGGATTTAAAAAAAAGGTGAAAATCACGCAAAAGCGAAAGGCTATAGTCCATGGTCTCGGACCGCATACTAGTATGTCGTTTTTCACGATTTCGGAGGATTTAAAAAAAAGGTGAAAATCACGCAAAAGCGAAAGGCTATAGTCCATGGTGTCGGAGGGCATACTATAGTATGTGGTTTTTCACGATTTCGGAGGATTTAAAAAAAAAGGTGAAAATCACGCAAAAGCGAAAGGCTATAGTCCATGGTGTCGGAGGGCATACTATAGTATGTGGTTTTTCACGATTTCGGAGGATTTAAAAAAAAGGTGAAAATCACGCAAAAGCGAAAGGCTATAGTCCATGGTCTCGGACCGCATACTAGTATGTCGTTTTTCACGATTTCGGAGGATTTAAAAAAAAGGTGAAAATCACGCAAAAGCGAAAGGCTATAGTCCATGGTGTCGGAGGGCATACTATAGTATGTGGTTTTTCACGATTTCGGAGGATTTAAAAAAAAAGGTGAAAATCACGCAAAAGCGAAAGGCTATAGTCCATGGTGTCGGAGGGCATACTATAGTATGTCGTTTTTCACGATTTCGGAGGATTTGAAAAAAAGGTGAAAATCACGCAAAAGCAAAAGGCTATAGTCCATGGTCTCGGACCGCATACTAGTATGTCGTTTTTCACGATTTCGGAGGATTTAAAAAAAAAAAGGTGACAATCACGCAAAAGCGAAAGGCTATAGTCCATGGTGTCGGAGGGCATACTATAGTATGTCGTTTTTCACGATTTCGGAGGATTTGAAAAAAGGTGAAAATCACGCAAAAGCGAAAGGCTATAGTCCATGGTGTCGGAGGGCATACTATAGTATGTCGTTTTTCACGATTTCGGAGGATTTAAAAAAAAAGGTGAAAATCACGCAAAAGCGAAAGGCTATAGTCCATGGTCTCGGACCGCATACTAGTATGTCGTTTTTCACGATTTCGGAGGATTTAAAAAAAAAGGTGAAAATCACGCAAAAGCGAAAGGCTATAGTCCATTGTCTCGGACCGCATACTAGTATGTCGTTTTTCACGATTTCGGAGGATTTTTAAAAAAAAGGTGAAAATCACGCAAAAGCGAAAGGCTATAGTCCATGGTGTCGGAGGGCATACTATAGTATGTCGTTTTTCACGATTTCGGAGGATTTAAAAAAAAAAAGGTGAAAATCACGCAAAAGCGAAAGGCTATAGTCCATGGTGTCGGAGGGCATACTATAGTATGTGGTTTTTCACGATTTCGGAGGATTTAAAAAAAAAGGTGAAAATCACGCAAAAGCGAAAGGCTATAGTCCATGGTCTCGGACCGCATACTAGTATGTCGTTTTTCACGATTTCGGAGGATTTAAAAAAAAGGTGAAAATCACGCAAAAGCGAAAGGCTATAGTCCATGGTGTCGGAGGGCATACTATAGTATGTCGTTTTTCACGATTTCGGAGGATTTAAAAAAAAGGTGAAAATCACGCAAAAGCGAAAGGCTATAGTCCATGGTGTCGGAGGGCATACTATAGTATGTCGTTTTTCACGATTTCGGAGGATTTGAAAAAAAGGTGAAAATCACGCAAAAGCAAAAGGCTATAGTCCATGGTCTCGGACCGCATACTAGTATGTCGTTTTTCACGATTTCGGAGGATTTGAAAAAAAGGTGACAATCACGCAAAAGCGAAAGGCTATAGTCCATGGTGTCGGAGGGCATACTATAGTATGTCGTTTATCACGATTTCGGAGGATTTGAAAAAGAGGTGAAAATCACGCAAAAGCGAAAGGCTATAGTCCATGGTGTCGGAGGGCATACTATAGTATGTCGTTTTTCACGATTTCAGAGGATTTTTTTAAAAAAAGGTGAAAATCACGCAAAAGCGAAAGGCTATAGTCCATGGTGTCGGAGGGCATACTATAGTATGTGGTTTTTCACGATTTCGGAGGATTTAAAAAAAAGGTGAAAATCACGCAAAAGCGAAAGGCTATAGTCCATGGTCTCGGACCGCATACTAGTATGTCGTTTTTCACGATTTCGGAGGATTTAAAAAAAAAAGGTGACAATCACGCAAAAGCGAAAGGCTATAGTCCATGGTGTCGGAGGGCATACTATAGTATGTCGTTTATCACGATTTCGGAGGATTTGAAAAAAAGGTGAAAATCACGCAAAAGCGAAAGGCTATAGTCCATGGTGTCGGAGGGCATACTATAGTATGTCGTTTATCACGATTTCGGAGGATTTGAAAAAAAGGTGAAAATCACGCAAAAGCGAAAGGCTATAGTCCATGGTGTCGGTGGGCATACTATAGTATGTCGTTTTTCACGATTTCGGAGGATTTAAAAAAAAAGGTGAAAATCACGCAAAAGCGAAAGGCTATAGTCCATGGTCTCGGACCGCATACTAGTATGTCGTTTTTCACGATTTCGGAGGATTTAAAAAAAAGGTGAAAATCACGCAAAAGCGAAAGGCTATAGTCCATGGTGTCGGAGGGCATACTATAGTATGTGGTTTTTCACGATTTCGGAGGATTTAAAAAAAAAGGTGAAAATCACGCAAAAGCGAAAGGCTATAGTCCATGGTGTCGGAGGGCGTACTATAGTATGTCGTTTTTCACGATTTCGGAGGATTTGAAAAAAAGGTGAAAATCACGCAAAAGCAAAAGGCTATAGTCCATGGTCTCGGACCGCATACTAGTATGTCGTTTTTCACGATTTTGGAGGATTTAAAAAAAAAGGTGAAAATCACGCAAAAGCGAAAGGCTATAGTCCATGGTGTCGGAGGGCATAATATAGTATGTCGTTTTTCACGATTTCGGAGGATTTAAAAAAAAGGTGAAAATCACGCAAAAGCGAAAGGCTATAGTCCATGGTGTCGGAGGGCATACTATAGTATGTCGTTTTTCACGATTTCGGAGGATTTGAAAAAAAGGTGAAAATCACGCAAAAGCAAAAGGCTATAGTCCATGGTCTCGGACCGCATACTAGTATGTCGTTTTTCACGATTTCGGAGGATTTTAAAAAAAAAGGTGACAATCACGCAAAAGCGAAAGGCTATAGTCCATGGTGTCGGAGGGCATACTATAGTATGTCGTTTTTCACGATTTCGGAGGATTTGAAAAAAAGGTGAAAATCACGCAAAAGCGAAAGGCTATAGTCCATGGTGTCGGAGGGCATACTATAGTATGTCGTTTATCACGATTTCGGAGGATTTGAAAAAAAGGTGAAAATCACGCAAAAGCGAAAGGCTATAGTCCATGGTCTCGGACCGCATACTAGTATGTCGTTTTTCACGATTTCGGAGGATTTAAAAAAAAAGGTGAAAATCACGCAAAAGCGAAAGGCTATAGTCCATGGTCTCGGACCGCATACTAGTATGTCGTTTTTCACGATTTCGGAGGATTTAAAAAAAAAAGGTGAAAATCACGCAAAAGCGAAAGGCTATAGTCCATGGTGTCGGAGGGCATACTATAGTATGTCGTTTTTCACGATTTCGGAGGATTTAAAAAAAAAGGTGAAAATCACGCAAAAGCGAAAGGCTATAGTCCATGGTCTCGGACCGCATACTAGTATGTCGTTTTTCACGATTTCGGAGGATTTAAAAAAAAAAGGTGAAAATCACGCAAAAGCGAAAGGCTATAGTCCATGGTGTCGGAGGGCATACTATAGTATGTCGTTTTTCACGATTTCGGAGGATTTAAAAAAAAAGGTGAAAATCACGCAAAAGCGAAAGGCTATAGTCCATGGTGTCGGAGGGCATACTATAGTATGTCGTTTTTCACGATTTCGGAGGATTTAAAAAAAAAAAGGTGAAAATCACGCAAAAGCGAAAGGCTATAGTCCATGGTGTCGGAGGGCATACTATAGTATGTGGTTTTTCACGATTTCGGAGGATTAAAAAAAAAGGTGAAAATCACGCAAAAGCGAAAGGCTATAGTCCATGGTCTCGGACCGCATACTAGTATGTCGTTTTTCACGATTTCGGAGGATTTAAAAAAAAAAGGTGACAATCACGCAAAAGCGAAAGGCTATAGTCCATGGTGTCGGAGGGCATACTATAGTATGTCGTTTTTCACGATTTCGGAGGATTTGAAAAAAAGGTGAAAATCACGCAAAAGCGAAAGGCTATAGTCCATGGTGTCGGAGGGCATACTATAGTATGTCGTTTATCACGATTTCGGAGGATTTGAAAAAAAGGTGAAAATCACGCAAAAGCGAAAGGCTATAGTCCATGGTGTCGGAGGGCATACTATAGTATGTCGTTTTTCACGATTTCGGAGGATTTTAAAAAAAAGGTGAAAATCACGCAAAAGCGAAAGGCTATAGTCCATGGTCTCGGACCGCATACTAGTATGTCGTTTTTCACGATTTCGGAGGATTTTTAAAAAAAAGGTGAAAATCACGCAAAAGCGAAAGGCTATAGTCCATGGTCTCGGACCGCATACTAGTATGTCGTTTTTCACGATTTCGGAGGATTTAAAAAAAAAAGGTGAAAATCACGCAAAAGCGAAAGGCTATAGTCCATGGTGTCGGAGGGCATACTATAGTATGTCGTTTTTCACGATTTCGGAGGATTTTTAAAAAAAAAGGTGAAAATCACGCAAAAGCGAAAGGCTATAGTCCATGGTGTCGGAGGGCATACTATAGTATGTGGTTTTTCACGATTTCGGAGGATTTAAAAAAAAGGTGAAAATCACGCAAAAGCGAAAGGCTATAGTCCATGGTCTCGGACCGCATACTAGTATGTCGTTTTTCACGATTTCGGAGGATTTAAAAAAAAAGGTGAAAGTCACGCAAAAGCGAAAGGCTATAGTCCATGGTGTCGGAGGGCATACTATAGTATGTGGTTTTTCACGATTTCGGAGGATTTAAAAAAAAAGGTGAAAATCACGCAAAAGCGAAAGGCTATAGTCCATGGTGTCGGAGGGCATACTATAGTATGTCGTTTTTCACGATTTCGGAGGATTTGAAAAAAAGGTGAAAATCACGCAAAAGCAAAAGGCTATAGTCCATGGTCTCGGACCGCATACTAGTATGTCGTTTTTCACGATTTTGGAGGATTTAAAAAAAAAGGTGAAAATCACGCAAAAGCGAAAGGCTATAGTCCATGGTGTCGGAGGGCATACTATAGTATGTCGTTTTTCACGATTTCGGAGGATTTAAAAAAAAGGTGAAAATCACGCAAAAGCGAAAGGCTATAGTCCATGGTGTCGGAGGGCATACTATAGTATGTCGTTTTTCACGATTTCGGAGGATTTGAAAAAAAGGTGAAAATCACGCAAAAGCAAAAGGCTATAGTCCATGGTCTCGGACCGCATACTAGTATGTCGTTTTTCACGATTTCGGAGGATTTTTAAAAAAAAGGTGACAATCACGCAAAAGCGAAAGGCTATAGTCCATGGTGTCGGAGGGCATACTATAGTATGTCGTTTTTCACGATTTCGGAGGATTTGAAAAAAAGGTGAAAATCACGCAAAAGCGAAAGGCTATAGTCCATGGTCTCGGACCGCATACTAGTATGTCGTTTTTCACGATTTCGGAGGATTTAAAAAAAAAAGGTGACAATCACGCAAAAGCGAAAGGCTATAGTCCATGGTGTCGGAGGGCATACTATAGTATGTCGTTTTTCACGATTTCGGAGGATTTGAAAAAAAGGTGAAAATCACGCAAAAGCGAAAGGCTATAGTCCATGGTGTCGGAGGGCATACTATAGTATGTCGTTTATCACGATTTCGGAGGATTTGAAAAAAAGGTGAAAATCACGCAAAAGCGAAAGGCTATAGTCCATGGTGTCGGAGGGCATACTATAGTATGTCGTTTTTCACGATTTCGGAGGATTTAAAAAAAAAGGTGAAAATCACGCAAAAGCGAAAGGCTATAGTCCATGGTCTCGGACCGCATACTAGTATGTCGTTTTTCACGATTTCGGAGGATTTTAAAAAAAAAGGTGAAAATCACGCAAAAGCGAAAGGCTATAGTCCATGGTCTCGGACCGCATACTAGTATGTAGTTTTTCACGATTTCGGAGGATTTAAAAAAAAAAGGTGAAAATCACGCAAAAGCGAAAGGCTATAGTCCATGGTGTCGGAGGGCATACTATAGTATGTCGTTTTTCACGATTTCGGAGGATTTTTAAAAAAAAAGGTGAAAATCACGCAAAAGCGAAAGGCTATAGTCCATGGTGTCGGAGGGCATACTATAGTATGTGGTTTTTCACGATTTCGGAGGATTTAAAAAAAAAGGTGAAAATCACGCAAAAGCGAAAGGCTATAGTCCATGGTCTCGGACCGCATACTAGTATGTCGTTTTTCACGATTTCGGAGGATTTAAAAAAAAGGTGAAAATCACGCAAAAGCGAAAGGCTATAGTCCATGGTGTCGGAGGGCATACTATAGTATGTGGTTTTTCACGATTTCGGAGGATTTAAAAAAAAAGGTGAAAATCACGCAAAAGCGAAAGGCTATAGTCCATGGTGTCGGAGGGCATACTATAGTATGTCGTTTTTCACGATTTTGGAGGATTTAAAAAAAAGGTGAAAATCACGCAAAAGCGAAAGGCTATAGTCCATGGTGTCGGAGGGCATACTATAGTATGTCGTTTTTCACGATTTCGGAGGATTTGAAAAAAAGGTGAAAATCACGCAAAAGCAAAAGGCTATAGTCCATGGTCTCGGACCGCATACTAGTATGTCGTTTTTCACGATTTCGGAGGATTTTTAAAAAAAAGGTGACAATCACGCAAAAGCGAAAGGCTATAGTCCATGGTGTCGGAGGGCATACTATAGTATGTCGTTTTTCACGATTTCGGAGGATTTGAAAAAAAGGTGAAAATCACGCAAAAGCGAAAGGCTATAGTCCATGGTGTCGGAGTGCATACTATAGTATGTGGTTTTTCACGATTTCGGAGGATTTAAAAAAAAGGTGAAAATCACGCAAAAGCGAAAGGCTATAGTCCATGGTCTCGGACCGCATACTAGTATGTCGTTTTTCACGATTTCGGAGGATTTAAAAAAAAAGGTGAAAATCACGCAAAAGCGAAAGGCTATAGTCCATGGTGTCGGAGGGCATACTATAGTATGTGGTTTTTCACGATTTCGGAGGATTTAAAAAAAAAAGGTGAAAATCACGCAAAAGCGAAAGGCTATAGTCCATGGTGTCGGAGGGCATACTATAGTATGTCGTTTTTCACGATTTCGGAGGATTTGAAAAAAAGGTGAAAATCACGCAAAAGCAAAAGGCTATAGTCCATGGTCTCGGACCGCATACTAGTATGTCGTTTTTCACGATTTTGGAGGATTTAAAAAAAAAGGTGAAAATCACGCAAAAGCGAAAGGCTATAGTCCATGGTGTCGGAGGGCATACTATAGTATGTCGTTTTTCACGATTTCGGAGGATTTAAAAAAAAGGTGAAAATCACGCAAAAGCGAAAGGCTATAGTCCATGGTGTCGGAGGGCATACTATAGTATGTCGTTTTTCACGATTTCGGAGGATTTGAAAAAAAGGTGAAAATCACGCAAAAGCAAAAGGCTATAGTCCATGGTCTCGGACCGCATACTAGTATGTCGTTTTTCACGATTTCGGAGGATTTTTAAAAAAAAGGTGACAATCACGCAAAAGCGAAAGGCTATAGTCCATGGTGTCGGAGGGCATACTATAGTATGTCGTTTTTCACGATTTCGGAGGATTTGAAAAAAAGGTGAAAATCACGCAAAAGCGAAAGGCTATAGTCCATGGTGTCGGAGGGCATACTATAGTATGTCGTTTATCACGATTTCGGAGGATTTGAAAAAAAGGTGAAAATCACGCAAAAGCGAAAGGCTATAGTCCATGGTGTCGGAGGGCATACTATAGTATGTCGTTTTTCACGATTTCGGAGGATTTAAAAAAAAAAGGTGAAAATCACGCAAAAGCGAAAGGCTATAGTCCATGGTCTCGGACCGCATACTAGTATGTCGTTTTTCACGATTTTGGAGGATTTTAAAAAAAAAGGTGAAAATCACGCAAAAGCGAAAGGCTATAGTCCATGGTGTCGGAGGGCATACTATAGTATGTCGTTTTTCACGATTTCGGAGGATTTAAAAAAAAAAAGGTGAAAATCACGCAAAAGCGAAAGGCTATAGTCCATGGTGTCGGAGGGCATACTATAGTATGTGGTTTTTCACGATTTCGGAGGATTAAAAAAAAAGGTGAAAATCACGCAAAAGCGAAAGGCTATAGTCCATGGTCTCGGACCGCATACTAGTATATCGTTTTTCACGATTTCGGAGGATTTAAAAAAAAGGTGAAAATCACGCACAAGCGAAAGGCTATAGTCCATGGTGTCGGAGGGCATACTATAGTATGTCGTTTTTCACGATTTCGGAGGATTTAAAAAAAAGGTGAAAATCACGCAAAAGCGAAAGGCTATAGTCCATGGTGTCGGAGGGCATACTATAGTATGTCGTTTTTCACGATTTCGGAGGATTTGAAAAAAAGGTGAAAATCACGCAAAAGCAAAAGGCTATAGTCCATGGTCTCGGACCGCATACTAGTATGTCGTTTTTCACGATTTCGGAGGATTTGAAAAAAAGGTGACAATCACGCAAAAGCGAAAGGCTATAGTCCATGGTGTCGGAGGGCATACTATAGTATGTCGTTTATCACGATTTCGGAGGATTTAAAAAAAAGGTGAAAATCACGCAAAAGCAAAAGGCTATAGTCCATGGTCTCGGACCGCATACTAGTATGTCGTTTTTCACGATTTCGGAGGATTTTTAAAAAAAAGGTGACAATCACGCAAAAGCGAAAGGCTATAGTCCATGGTGTCGGAGGGCATACTATAGTATGTCGTTTTTCACGATTTCGGAGGATTTGAAAAAAAGGTGAAAATCACGCAAAAGCGAAAGGCTATAGTCCATGGTGTCGGAGGGCATACTATAGTATGTCGTTTATCACGATTTCGGAGGATTTGAAAAAAAGGTGAAAATCACGCAAAAGCGAAAGGCTATAGTCCATGGTGTCGGAGGGCATACTATAGTATGTCGTTTTTCACGATTTCGGAGGATTTAAAAAAAAAAGGTGAAAATCACGCAAAAGCGAAAGGCTATAGTCCATGGTCTCGGACCGCATACTAGTATGTCGTTTTTCACGATTTTGGAGGATTTAAAAAAAAAGGTGAAAATCACGCAAAAGCGAAAGGCTATAGTCCATGGTCTCGGACCGCATACTAGTATGTCGTTTTTCACGATTTCGGAGGATTTTTTAAAAAAAAGGTGAAAATCACGCAAAAGCGAAAGGCTATAGTCCATGGTGTCGGAGGGCATACTATAGTATGTCGTTTTTCACGATTTCGGAGGATTTAAAAAAAAAAAGGTGAAAATCACGCAAAAGCGAAAGGCTATAGTCCATGGTGTCGGAGGGCATACTATAGTATGTGGTTTTTCACGATTTCGGAGGATTAAAAAAAAAGGTGAAAATCACGCAAAAGCGAAAGGCTATAGTCCATGGTCTCGGACCGCATACTAGTATATCGTTTTTCACGATTTCGGAGGATTTAAAAAAAAGGTGAAAATCACGCAAAAGCGAAAGGCTATAGTCCATGGTGTCGGAGGGCATACTATAGTATGTCGTTTTTCACGATTTCGGAGGATTTAAAAAAAAGGTGAAAATCACGCAAAAGCGAAAGGCTATAGTCCATGGTGTCGGAGGGCATACTATAGTATGTCGTTTTTCACGATTTCGGAGGATTTGAAAAAAAGGTGAAAATCACGCAAAAGCAAAAGGCTATAGTCCATGGTCTCGGACCGCATATTAGTATGTCGTTTTTCACGATTTCGGAGGATTTGAAAAAAAGGTGACAATCACGCAAAAGCGAAAGGCTATAGTCCATGGTGTCGGAGGGCATACTATAGTATGTCGTTTATCACGATTTCGGAGGATTTGAAAAAAAGGTGAAAATCACGCAAAAGCGAAAGGCTATAGTCCATGGTGTCGGAGGGCATACTATAGTATGTCGTTTTTCACGATTTCGGAGGATTTTTAAAAAAAAAGGTGAAAATCACGCAAAAGCGAAAGGCTATAGTCCATGGTGTCGGAGGGCATACTATAGTATGTGGTTTTTCACGATTTCGGAGGATTTAAAAAAAAGGTGAAAATCACGCAAAAGCGAAAGGCTATAGTCCATGGTCTCGGACCGCATACTAGTATGTCGTTTTTCACGATTTCGGAAGATTTAAAAAAAAAAGGTGACAATCACGCAAAAGCGAAAGGCTATAGTCCATGGTGTCGGAGGGCATACTATAGTATGTCGTTTTTCACGATTTCGGAGGATTTGAAAAAAAGGTGAAAATCACGCAAAAGCGAAAGGCTATAGTCCATGGTGTCGGAGGGCATACTATAGTATGTCGTTTTTCACGATTTCGGAGGATTTGAAAAAAGGTGAAAATCACGCAAAAGCAAAAGGCTATAGTCCATGGTCTCGGACCGCATACTAGTATGTCGTTTTTCACGATTTTGGAGGATTTAAAAAAAAAGGTGAAAATCACGCAAAAGCGAAAGGCTATAGTCCATGGTGTCGGAGGGCATACTATAGTATGTCGTTTTTCACGATTTGGGAGGATTTAAAAAAAAGGTGAAAATCACGCAAAAGCGAAAGGCTATAGTCCATGGTGTCGGAGGGCATACTATAGTATGTCGTTTTTCACGATTTCGGAGGATTTGAAAAAAAGTTAAAATCACGCAAAAGCGAAAGGCTATAGTCCATGGTGTCGGAGGGCATACTATAGTATGTCGTTTATCACGATTTCGGAGGATTTGAAAAAAAGGTGAAAATCACGCAAAAGCGAAAGGCTATAGTCCATGGTGTCGGAGGGCATACTATAGTATGTGGTTTTTCACGATTTCGGAGGATTTAAAAAAAAAGGTGAAAATCACGCAAAAGCGAAAGGCTATAGTCCATGGTGTCGGAGGGCATACTATAGTATGTCGTTTTTCACGATTTCGGAGGATTTGAAAAAAGGTGAAAATCACGCAAAAGCAAAAGGCTATAGTTCATGGTCTCGGACCGCATACTAGTATGTCGTTTTTCACGATTTTGGAGGATTTAAAAAAAAGGTGAAAATCACGCAAAAGCTAAAGGCTATAGTCCATGGTGTCGGAGGGCATACTATAGTATGTCGTTTTTCACGATTTCGGAGGATTTAAAAAAAAGGTGAAAATCACGCAAAAGCGAAAGGCTATAGTCCATGGTGTCGGAGGGCATACTATAGTATGTCGTTTTTCACGATTTCGGAGGATTTGAAAAAAAGGTGAAAATCACGCAAAAGCAAAAGGCTATAGTCCATGGTCTCGGACCGCATACTAGTATGTCATTTTTCACGATTTCGGAGGATTTTTAAAAAAAAGGTGACAATCACGCAAAAGCGAAAGGCTATAGTCCATGGTGTCGGAGGGCATACTATAGTATGTCGTTTTTCACGATTTCGGAGGATTTGAAAAAAAGGTGAAAATCACGCAAAAGCAAAAGGCTATAGTCCATGGTCTCGGACCGCATACTAGTATGTCATTTTTCACGATTTCGGAGGATTTTTTAAAAAAAAGGTGAAAATCACGCAAAAGCGAAAGGCTATAGTCCATGGTGTCGGAGGGCATACTATAGTATGTCGTTTTTCACGATTTCGGAGGATTTAAAAAAAAGGTGAAAATCACGCAAAAGCGAAAGGCTATAGTCCATGGTGTCGGAGGGCATACTATAGTATGTCGTTTTTCACGATTTCGGAGGATTTGAAAAAAAGGTGAAAATCACGCAAAAGCAAAAGGCTATAGTCCATGGTCTCGGACCGCATACTAGTATGTCATTTTTCACGATTTCGGAGGATTTTTAAAAAAAAGGTGACAATCACGCAAAAGCGAAAGGCTATAGTCCATGGTGTCGGAGGGCATACTATAGTATGTCGTTTTTCACGATTTCGGAGGATTTGAAAAAAAGGTGAAAATCACGCAAAAGCAAAAGGCTATAGTCCATGGTCTCGGACCGCATACTAGTATGTCATTTTTCACGATTTCGGAGGATTTTTTAAAAAAAAGGTGAAAATCACGCAAAAGCGAAAGGCTATAGTCCATGGTGTCGGAGGGCATACTATAGTATGTCGTTTTTCACGATTTCGGAGGATTTAAAAAAAAAAAGGTGAAAATCACGCAAAAGCGAAAGGCTATAGTCCATGGTGTCGGAGGGCATACTATAGTATGTGGTTTTTCACGATTTCGGAGGATTTAAAAAAAAGGTGAAAATCACGCAAAAGCGAAAGGCTATAGTCCATGGTGTCGGAGGGCATACTATAGTATGTGGTTTTTCACGATTTCGGAGGATTTAAAAAAAAGGTGAAAATCACGCAAAAGCGAAAGGCTATAGTCCATGGTCTCGGACCGCATACTAGTATATCGTTTTTCACGATTTCGGAGGATTTAAAAAAAAGGTGAAAATCACGCAAAAGCGAAAGGCTATAGTCCATGGTGTCGGAGGGCATACTATAGTATGTCGTTTTTCACGATTTCGGAGGATTTAAAAAAAAGGTGAAAATCACGCAAAAGCGAAAGGCTATAGTCCATGGTGTCGGAGGGCATACTATAGTATGTCGTTTTTCACGATTTCGGAGGATTTGAAAAAAAGGTGAAAATCACGCAAAAGCAAAAGGCTATAGTCCATGGTCTCGGACCGCATACTAGTATGTCGTTTTTCACGATTTCGGAGGATTTGAAAAAAAGGTGACAATCACGCAAAAGCGAAAGGCTATAGTCCATGGTGTCGGAGGGCATACTATAGTATGTCGTTTATCACGATTTCGGAGGATTTGAAAAAAAGGTGAAAATCACGCAAAAGCGAAAGGCTATAGTCCATGGTGTCGGAGGGCATACTATAGTATGTCGTTTTTCACGATTTCGGAGGATTTTTAAAAAAAAAGGTGAAAATCACGCAAAAGCGAAAGGCTATAGTCCATGGTGTCGGAGGGCATACTATAGTATGTGGTTTTTCACGATTTCGGAGGATTTAAAAAAAAGGTGAAAATCACGCAAAAGCGAAAGGCTATAGTCCATGGTCTCGGACCGCATACTAGTATGTCGTTTTTCACGATTTCGGAGGATTTAAAAAAAAAAAGGTGACAATCACGCAAAAGCGAAAGGCTATAGTCCATGGTGTCGGAGGGCATACTATAGTATGTCGTTTTTCACGATTTCGGAGGATTTGAAAAAAAGGTGAAAATCACGCAAAAGCGAAAGGCTATAGTCCATGGTGTCGGAGGGCATACTATAGTATGTAGTTTATCACGATTTCGGAGGATTTGAAAAAAAGGTGAAAATCACGCAAAAGCGAAAGGCTATAGTCCATGGTGTCGGAGGGCATACTATAGTATGTCGTTTATCACGATTTCGGAGGATTTGAAAAAAAGGTGAAAATCACGCAAAAGCGAAAGGCTATAGTCCATGGTGTCGGAGGGCATACTATAGTATGTCGTTTATCACGATTTCGGAGGATTTGAAAAAAAGGTGAAAATCACGCAAAAGCGAAAGGCTATAGTCCATGGTGTCGGTGGGCATACTATAGTATGTCGTTTTTCACGATTTCGGAGGATTTAAAAAAAAAGGTGAAAATCACGCAAAAGCGAAAGGCTATAGTCCATGGTCTCGGACCGCATACTAGTATGTCGTTTTTCACGATTTCGGAGGATTAAAAAAAAAAAGGTGAAAATCACGCAAAAGCGAAAGGCTATAGTCCATGGTGTCGGAGGGCATACTATAGTATGTCGTTTTTCACGATTTCGGAGGATTTAAAAAAAAAAAGGTGAAAATCACGCAAAAGCGAAAGGCTATAGTCCATGGTGTCGGAGGGCATACTATAGTATGTGGTTTTTCACGATTTCGGAGGATTTTAAAAAAAAGGTGAAAATCACGCAAAAGCGAAAGGCTATAGTCCATGGTGTCGGAGGGCATACTATAGTATGTCGTTTTTCACGATTTGGGAGGATTTAAAAAAAAGGTGAAAATCACGCAAAAGCGAAAGGCTATAGTCCATGGTGTCGGAGGGCATACTATAGTATGTCGTTTTTCACGATTTCGGAGGATTTGAAAAAAAGGTGAAAATCACGCAAAAGCGAAAGGCTATAGTCCATGGTGTCGGAGGGCATACTATAGTATGTCGTTTATCACGATTTCGGAGGATTTGAAAAAAAGGTGAAAATCACGCAAAAGCGAAAGGCTATAGTCCATGGTGTCGGAGGGCATACTATAGTATGTGGTTTTTCACGATTTCGGAGGATTTAAAAAAAAAGGTGAAAATCACGAAAAAGCGAAAGGCTATAGTCCATGGTGTCGGAGGGCATACTATAGTATGTCGTTTTTCACGATTTCGGAGGATTTGAAAAAAGGTGAAAATCACGCAAAAGCAAAAGGCTATAGTCCATGGTCTCGGACCGCATACTAGTATGTCGTTTTTCACGATTTTGGAGGATTTAAAAAAAAAGGTGAAAATCACGCAAAAGCGAAAGGCTATAGTCCATGGTGTCGGAGGGCATACTATAGTATGTCGTTTTTCACGATTTCGGAGGATTTAAAAAAAAGGTGAAAATCACGCAAAAGCGAAAGGCTATAGTCCATGGTGTCGGAGGGCATACTATAGTATGTCGTTTTTCACGATTTCGGAGGATTTGAAAAAAAGGTGAAAATCACGCAAAAGCAAAAGGCTATAGTCCATGGTCTCGGACCGCATACTAGTATGTCATTTTTCACGATTTCGGAGGATTTTTAAAAAAAAGGTGACAATCACGCAAAAGCGAAAGGCTATAGTCCATGGTGTCGGAGGGCATACTATAGTATGTCGTTTTTCACGATTTCGGAGGATTTGAAAAAAAGGTGAAAATCACGCAAAAGCGAAAGGCTATAGTCCATGGTGTCGGTGGGCATACTATAGTATGTCGTTTTTCACGATTTCGGAGGATTTAAAAAAAAGGTGAAAATCACGCAAAAGCGAAAGGCTATAGTCCATGGTGTCGGAGGGCATACTATAGTATGTCGTTTTTCACGATTTCGGAGGATTTGAAAAAAAGGTGAAAATCACGCAAAAGCAAAAGGCTATAGTCCATGGTCTCGGACCGCATACTAGTATGTCATTTTTCACGATTTCGGAGGATTTAAAAAAAAAAGGTGACAATCACGCAAAAGCGAAAGGCTATAGTCCATGGTGTCGGAGGGCATACTATAGTATGTCGTTTTTCACGATTTCGGAGGATTTGAAAAAAAGGTGAAAATCACGCAAAAGCGAAAGGCTATAGTCCATGGTGTCGGAGGGCATACTATAGTATGTCGTTTATCACGATTTCGGAGGATTTGAAAAAAAGGTGAAAATCACGCAAAAGCGAAAGGCTATAGTCCATGGTGTCGGAGGGCATACTATAGTATGTCGTTTTTCACGATTTCGGAGGATTTAAAAAAAAAGGTGAAAATCACGCAAAAGCGAAAGGCTATAGTCCATGGTCTCGGACCGCATACTAGTATGTCGTTTTTCACGATTTCGGAGGATTTTTTAAAAAAAAGGTGAAAATCACGCAAAAGCGAAAGGCTATAGTCCATGGTCTCGGACCGCATACTAGTCGTTTTTCACGATTTCGGAGGATTTTAAAAAAAAAGGTGAAAATCACGCAAAAGCGAAAGGCTATAATCCATGGTGTCGGAGGGCATACTATAGTATGTCGTTTTTCACGATTTCGGAGGATTTAAAAAAAAAAAGGTGAAAATCACGCAAAAGCGAAAGGCTATAGTCCATGGTGTCGTAGGGCATACTATAGTATGTGGTTTTTCACGATTTCGGAGGATTTAAAAAAAAAGGTGAAAATCACGCAAAAGCGAAAGGCTATAGTCCATGGTCTCGGACCGCATACTAGTATGTCGTTTTTCACGATTTCGGAGGATTAAAAAAAAAGGTGAAAATCACGCAAAAGCGAAAGGCTATAGTCCATGGTGTCGGAGGGCATACTATAGTATGTCGTTTTTCACGATTTCGGAGGATTTAAAAAAAAAAGGTGAAAATCACGCAAAAGCGAAAGGCTATAATCCATGGTGTCGGAGGGCATACTATAGTATGTCGTTTTTCACGATTTCGGAGGATTTAAAAAAAAAAAGGTGAAAATCACGCAAAAGCGAAAGGCTATAGTCCATGGTGTCGTAGGGCATACTATAGTATGTGGTTTTTCACGATTTCGGAGGATTTAAAAAAAAAGGTGAAAATCACGCAAAAGCGAAAGGCTATAGTCCATGGTCTCGGACCGCATACTAGTATGTCGTTTTTCACGATTTCGGAGGATTTAAAAAAAAGGTGAAAATCACGCAAAAGCGAAAGGCTATAGTCCATGGTGTCGGAGGGCATACTATAGTATGTGGTTTTTCACGATTTCGGAGGATTTAAAAAAAAAGGTGAAAATCACGCAAAAGCGAAAGGCTATAGTCCATGGTCTCGGACCGCATACTAGTATGTCGTTTTTCACGATTTCGGAGGATTAAAAAAAAAGGTGAAAATCACGCAAAAGCGAAAGGCTATAGTCCATGGTGTCGGAGGGCATACTATAGTATGTCGTTTTTCACGATTTCGGAGGATTTAAAAAAAAAAGGTGAAAATCACGCAAAAGCGAAAGGCTATAATCCATGGTGTCGGAGGGCATACTATAGTATGTCGTTTTTCACGATTTCGGAGGATTTAAAAAAAAAAAGGTGAAAATCACGCAAAAGCGAAAGGCTATAGTCCATGGTGTCGTAGGGCATACTATAGTATGTGGTTTTTCACGATTTCGGAGGATTTAAAAAAAAAGGTGAAAATCACGCAAAAGCGAAAGGCTATAGTCCATGGTCTCGGACCGCATACTAGTATGTCGTTTTTCACGATTTCGGAGGATTTAAAAAAAAGGTGAAAATCACGCAAAAGCGAAAGGCTATAGTCCATGGTGTCGGAGGGCATACTATAGTATGTGGTTTTTCACGATTTCGGAGGATTTAAAAAAAAAGGTGAAAATCACGCAAAAGCGAAAGGCTATAGTCCATGGTGTCGGAGGGCATACTATAGTATGTCGTTTTTCACGATTTCGGAGGATTTAAAAAAAAGGTGAAAATCACGCAAAAGCGAAAGGCTATAGTCCATGGTGTCGGAGGGCATACTATAGTATGTCGTTTTTCACGATTTCGGAGGATTTGAAAAAAAGGTGAAAATCACGCAAAAGCAAAAGGCTATAGTCCATGGTCTCGGACCGCATACTAGTATGTCGTTTTTCACGATTTCGGAGGATTTTTAAAAAAAAGGTGACAATCACGCAAAAGCGAAAGGCTATAGTCCATGGTGTCGGAGGGCATACTATAGTATGTCGTTTTTCACGATTTCGGAGGATTTGAAAAAAAGGTGAAAATCACGCAAAAGCGAAAGGCTATAGTCCATGGTGTCGGAGGGCATACTATAGTATGTGGTTTTTCACGATTTCGGAGGATTTAAAAAAAAGGTGAAAATCACGCAAAAGCGAAAGGCTATAGTCCATGGTCTCGGACCGCATACTAGTATGTCGTTTTTCACGATTTCGGAGGATTTAAAAAAAAAAGGTGAAAATCACGCAAAAGCGAAAGGCTATAGTCCATGGTGTCGGAGGGCATACTATAGTATGTGGTTTTTCACGATTTCGGAGGATTTAAAAAAAAAGGTGAAAATCACGCAAAAGCGAAAGGCTATAGTCCATGGTGTCGGAGGGCATACTATAGTATGTCGTTTTTCACGATTTCGGAGGATTTGAAAAAAAGGTGAAAATCACGCAAAGGCAAAAGGCTATAGTCCATGGTCTCGGACCGCATACTAGTATGTCGTTTTTCACGATTTTGGAGGATTTAAAAAAAAAGGTGAAAATCACGCAAAAGCGAAAGGCTATAGTCCATGGTGTCGGAGGGCATACTATAGTATGTCGTTTTTCACGATTTCGGAGGATTTAAAAAAAAGGTGAAAATCACGCAAAAGCGAAAGGCTATAGTCCATGGTGTCGGAGGGCATACTATAGTATGTCGTTTTTCACGATTTCGGAGGATTTGAAAAAAAGGTGAAAATCACGCAAAAGCAAAAGGCTATAGTCCATGGTCTCGGACCGCATACTAGTATGTCGTTTTTCACGATTTCGGAGGATTTAAAAAAAAAAAGGTGACAATCACGCAAAAGCGAAAGGCTATAGTCCATGGTGTCGGAGGGCATACTATAGTATGTCGTTTTTCACGATTTCGGAGGATTTGAAAAAAAGGTGAAAATCACGCAAAAGCGAAAGGCTATAGTCCATGGTGTCGGAGGGCATACTATAGTATGTCGTTTATCACGATTTCGGAGGATTTGAAAAAAAGGTGAAAATCACGCAAAAGCGAAAGGCTATAGTCCATGGTGTCGGAGGGCATACTATAGTATGTGGTTTTTCACGATTTCGGAGGATTTAAAAAAAAGGTGAAAATCACGCAAAAGCGAAAGGCTATAGTCCATGGTCTCGGACCGCATACTAGTATGTCGTTTTTCACGATTTCGGAGGATTTAAAAAAAAAAAGGTGACAATCACGCAAAAGCGAAAGGCTATAGTCCATGGTGTCGGAGGGCATACTATAGTATGTCGTTTTTCACGATTTCGGAGGATTTGAAAAAAAGGTGAAAATCACGCAAAAGCGAAAGGCTATAGTCCATGGTGTCGGAGGGCATACTATAGTATGTCGTTTATCACGATTTCGGAGGATTTGAAAAAAAGGTGAAAATCACGCAAAAGCGAAAGGCTATAGTCCATGGTGTCGGAGGGCATACTATAGTATGTCGTTTATCACGATTTCGGAGGATTTGAAAAAAAGGTGAAAATCACGCAAAAGCGAAAGGCTATAGTCCATGGTGTCGGTGGGCATACTATAGTATGTCGTTTTTCACGATTTCGGAGGATTTAAAAAAAAAGGTGAAAATCACGCAAAAGCGAAAGGCTATAGTCCATGGTCTCGGACCGCATACTAGTATGTCGTTTTTCACGATTTCGGAGGATTAAAAAAAAAAAGGTGAAAATCACGCAAAAGCGAAAGGCTATAGTCCATGGTGTCGGAGGGCATACTATAGTATGTGGTTTTTCACGATTTCGGAGGATTTAAAAAAAAAGGTGAAAATCACGCAAAAGCGAAAGGCTATAGTCCATGGTGTCGGAGGGCATACTATAGTATGTCGTTTTTCACGATTTCGGAGGATTTGAAAAAAGGTGAAAATCACGCAAAAGCAAAAGGCTATAGTCCATGGTCTCGGACCGCATACTAGTATGTCGTTTTTCACGATTTTGGAGGATTTAAAAAAAAAGGTGAAAATCACGCAAAAGCGAAAGGCTATAGTCCATGGTGTCGGAGGGCATACTATAGTATGTCGTTTTTCACGATTTCGGAGGATTTGAAAAAAGGTGAAAATCACGCAAAAGCGAAAGGCTATAGTCCATGGTGTCGGAGGGCATACTATAGTATGTGGTTTTTCACGATTTCGGAGGATTTAAAAAAAAAGGTGAAAATCACGCAAAAGCGAAAGGCTATAGTCCATGGTGTCGGAGGGCATACTATAGTATGTCGTTTTTCACGATTTCGGAGGATTTGAAAAAAGGTGAAAATCACGCAAAAGCAAAAGGCTATAGTCCATGGTCTCGGACCGCATACTAGTATGTCGTTTTTCACGATTTTGGAGGATTTAAAAAAAAAGGTGAAAATCACGCAAAAGCGAAAGGCTATAGTCCATGGTGTCGGAGGGCATACTATAGTATGTGGTTTTTCACGATTTCGGAGGATTTAAAAAAAAAGGTGAAAATCACGCAAAAGCGAAAGGCTATAGTCCATGGTGTCGGAGGGCATACTATAGTATGTCGTTTTTCACGATTTCGGAGGATTTGAAAAAAGGTGAAAATCACGCAAAAGCGAAAGGCTATAGTCCATGGTGTCGGAGGGCATACTATAGTATGTCGTTTATCACGATTTCGGAGGATTTGAAAAAAAGGTGAAAATCACGCAAAAGCGAAAGGCTATAGTCCATGGTGTCGGAGGGCATACTATAGTATGTGGTTTTTCACGATTTCGGAGGATTTAAAAAAAAGGTGAAAATCACGCAAAAGCGAAAGGCTATAGTCCATGGTCTCGGACCGCATACTAGTATATCGTTTTTCACGATTTCGGAGGATTTAAAAAAAAGGTGAAAATCACGCAAAAGCGAAAGGCTATAGTCCATGGTGTCGGAGGGCATACTATAGTATGTCGTTTTTCACGATTTCGGAGGATTTAAAAAAAAGGTGAAAATCACGCAAAAGCGAAAGGCTATAGTCCATGGTGTCGGAGGGCATACTATAGTATGTCGTTTTTCACGATTTCGGAGGATTTGAAAAAAAGGTGAAAATCACGCAAAAGCAAAAGGCTATAGTCCATGGTCTCGGACCGCATACTAGTATGTCGTTTTTCACGATTTCGGAGGATTTGAAAAAAAGGTGACAATCACGCAAAAGCGAAAGGCTATAGTCCATGGTGTCGAAGGGCATACTATAGTATGTCGTTTATCACGATTTCGGAGGATTTGAAAAAAAGGTGAAAATCACGCAAAAGCGAAAGGCTATAGTCCATGGTGTCGGAGGGCATACTATAGTATGTCGTTTTTCACGATTTCGGAGGATTTAAAAAAAAAAAAGGTGAAAATCACGCAAAAGCGAAAGGCTATAGTCCATGGTGTCGGAGGGCATACTAAAGTATGTGGTTTTTCACGATTTCGGAGGATTTAAAAAAAAGGTGAAAATCACGCAAAAGCGAAAGGCTATAGTCCATGGTCTCGGACCGCATACTAGTATGTCGTTTTTCACGATTTCGGAGGATTTAAAAAAAAGGTGAAAATCACGCAAAAGCGAAAGGCTATAGTCCATGGTGTCGGAGGGCATACTATAGTATGTCGTTTATCACGATTTCGGAGGATTTGAAAAAAAGGTGAAAATCACGCAAAAGCGAAAGGCTATAGTCCATGGTGTCGAAGGGCATACTATAGTATGTCGTTTATCACGATTTCGGAGGATTTGAAAAAAAGGTGAAAATCACGCAAAAGCGAAAGGCTATAGTCCATGGTGTCGGAGGGCATACTATAGTATGTCGTTTTTCACGATTTCGGAGGATTTTTAAAAAAAAAGGTGAAAATCACGCAAAAGCGAAAGGCTATAGTCCATGGTGTCGGAGGGCATACTATAGTATGTGGTTTTTCACGATTTCGGAGGATTTAAAAAAAAGGTGAAAATCACGCAAAAGCGAAAGGCTATAGTCCATGGTCTCGGACCGCATACTAGTATGTCGTTTTTCACGATTTCGGAGGATTTAAAAAAAAAAAGGTGACAATCACGCAAAAGCGAAAGGCTATAGTCCATGGTGTCGGAGGGCATACTATAGTATGTCGTTTTTCACGATTTCGGAGGATTTGAAAAAAAGGTGAAAATCACGCAAAAGCGAAAGGCTATAGTCCATGGTGTCGGAGGGCATACTATAGTATGTCGTTTATCACGATTTCGGAGGATTTGAAAAAAAGGTGAAAATCACGCAAAAGCGAAAGGCTATAGTCCATGGTGTCGGAGGGCATACTATAGTATGTCGTTTATCACGATTTCGGAGGATTTGAAAAAAAGGTGAAAATCACGCAAAAGCGAAAGGCTATAGTCCATGGTGTCGGTGGGCATACTATAGTATGTCGTTTTTCACGATTTCGGAGGATTTAAAAAAAAAGGTGAAAATCACGCAAAAGCGAAAGGCTATAGTCCATGGTCTCGGACCGCATACTAGTATGTCGTTTTTCACGATTTCGGAGGATTAAAAAAAAAAAGGTGAAAATCACGCAAAAGCGAAAGGCTATAGTCCATGGTGTCGGAGGGCATACTATAGTATGTCGTTTTTCACGATTTCGGAGGATTTAAAAAAAAAAGGTGAAAATCACGCAAAAGCGAAAGGCTATAGTCCATGGTGTCGGAGGGCATACTATAGTATGTGGTTTTTCACGATTTCGGAGGATTTAAAAAAAAAGGTGAAAATCACGCAAAAGCGAAAGGCTATAGTCCATGGTGTCGGAGGGCATACTATAGTATGTCGTTTTTCACGATTTCGGAGGATTTGAAAAAAGGTGAAAATCACGCAAAAGCAAAAGGCTATAGTCCATGGTCTCGGACCGCATACTAGTATGTCGTTTTTCACGATTTTGGAGGATTTAAAAAAAAGGTGAAAATCACGCAAAAGCGAAAGGCTATAGTCCATGGTGTCGGAGGGCATACTATAGTATGTCGTTTTTCACGATTTCGGAGGATTTAAAAAAAAGGTGAAAATCACGCAAAAGCGAAAGGCTATAGTCCATGGTGTCGGAGGGCATACTATAGTATGTCGTTTTTCACGATTTCGGAGGATTTGAAAAAAAGGTGAAAATCACGCAAAAGCGAAAGGCTATAGTCCATGGTGTCGGAGGGCATACTATAGTATGTCGTTTATCACGATTTCGGAGGATTTGAAAAAAAGGTGAAAATCACGCAAAAGCGAAAGGCTATAGTCCATGGTGTCGGAGGGCATACTATAGTATGTGGTTTTTCACGATTTCGGAGGATTTAAAAAAAAAGGTGAAAATCACGCAAAAGCGAAAGGCTATAGTCCATGGTGTCGGAGGGCATACTATAGTATGTCGTTTTTCACGATTTCGGAGGATTTGAAAAAAGGTGAAAATCACGCAAAAGCAAAAGGCTATAGTCCATGGTCTCGGACCGCATACTAGTATGTCGTTTTTCACGATTTTGGAGGATTTAAAAAAAAGGTGAAAATCACGCAAAAGCGAAAGGCTATAGTCCATGGTGTCGGAGGGCATACTATAGTATGTCGTTTTTCACGATTTCGGAGGATTTAAAAAAAAGGTGAAAATCACGCAAAAGCGAAAGGCTATAGTCCATGGTGTCGGAGGGCATACTATAGTATGTCGTTTTTCACGATTTCGGAGGATTTGAAAAAAAGGTGAAAATCACGCAAAAGCAAAAGGCTATAGTCCATGGTCTCGGACCGCATACTAGTATGTCATTTTTCACGATTTCGGAGGATTTTTAAAAAAAAAGGTGACAATCACGCAAAAGCGAAAGGCTATAGTCCATGGTGTCGGAGGGCATACTATAGTATGTCGTTTTTCACGATTTCGGAGGATTTGAAAAAAAGGTGAAAATCACGCAAAAGCGAAAGGCTATAGTCCATGGTGTCGGTGGGCATACTATAGTATGTCGTTTTTCACGATTTCGGAGGATTTAAAAAAAAGGTGAAAATCACGCAAAAGCGAAAGGCTATAGTCCATGGTGTCGGAGGGCATACTATAGTATGTCGTTTTTCACGATTTCGGAGGATTTGAAAAAAAGGTGAAAATCACGCAAAAGCAAAAGGCTATAGTCCATGGTCTCGGACCGCATACTAGTATGTCATTTTTCACGATTTCGGAGGATTTAAAAAAAAAAGGTGACAATCACGCAAAAGCGAAAGGCTATAGTCCATGGTGTCGGAGGGCATACTATAGTATGTCGTTTTTCACGATTTCGGAGGATTTGAAAAAAAGGTGAAAATCACGCAAAAGCGAAAGGCTATAGTCCATGGTGTCGGAGGGCATACTATAGTATGTCGTTTATCACGATTTCGGAGGATTTGAAAAAAAGGTGAAAATCACGCAAAAGCGAAAGGCTATAGTCCATGGTGTCGGAGGGCATACTATAGTATGTCGTTTTTCACGATTTCGGAGGATTTAAAAAAAAAGGTGAAAATCACGCAAAAGCGAAAGGCTATAGTCCATGGTCTCGGACCGCATACTAGTATGTCGTTTTTCACGATTTCGGAGGATTTTTAAAAAAAAGGTGAAAATCACGCAAAAGCGAAAGGCTATAGTCCATGGTCTCGGACCGCATACTAGTATGTCGTTTTTCACGATTTCGGAGGATTTAAAAAAAAAAGGTGAAAATCACGCAAAAGCGAAAGGCTATAATCCATGGTGTCGGAGGGCATACTATAGTATGTCGTTTTTCACGATTTCGGAGGATTTTTAAAAAAAAAGGTGAAAATCACGCAAAAGCGAAAGGCTATAGTCCATGGTGTCGTAGGGCATACTATAGTATGTGGTTTTTCACGATTTCGGAGGATTTAAAAAAAAAGTGAAAATCACGCAAAAGCGAAAGGCTATAGTCCATGGTCTCGGACCGCATACTAGTATGTCGTTTTTCACGATTTCGGAGGATTTAAAAAAAAGGTGAAAATCACGCAAAAGCGAAAGGCTATAGTCCATGGTGTCGGAGGGCATACTATAGTATGTGGTTTTTCACGATTTCGGAGGATTTAAAAAAAAAGGTGAAAATCACGCAAAAGCGAAAGGCTATTGTCCATGGTGTCGGAGGGCATACTATAGTATGTCGTTTTTCACGATTTCGGAGGATTTAAAAAAAAGGTGAAAATCACGCAAAAGCGAAAGGCTATAGTCCATGGTGTCGGAGGGCATACTATAGTATCTCGTTTTTCACGATTTCGGAGGATTTGAAAAAAAGGTGAAAATCACGCAAAAGCAAAAGGCTATAGTCCATGGTCTCGGACCGCATACTAGTATGTCGTTTTTCACGATTTCGGAGGATTTTTAAAAAAAAGGTGACAATCACGCAAAAGCGAAAGGCTATAGTCCATGGTGTCGGAGGGCATACTATAGTATGTCGTTTTTCACGATTTCGGAGGATTTGAAAAAAAGGTGAAAATCACGCAAAAGCGAAAGGCTATAGTCCATGGTGTCGGAGGGCATACTATAGTATGTGGTTTTTCACGATTTCGGAGGATTTAAAAAAAAGGTGAAAATCACGCAAAAGCGAAAGGCTATAGTCCATGGTCTCGGACCGCATACTAGTATGTCGTTTTTCACGATTTCGGAGGATTTAAAAAAAAGGTGAAAATCACGCAAAAGCGAAAGGCTATAGTCCATGGTGTCGGAGGGCATACTATAGTATGTGGTTTTTCACGATTTCGGAGGATTTAAAAAAAAAGGTGAAAATCACGCAAAAGCGAAAGGCTATAGTCCATGGTGTCGGAGGGCATACTATAGTATGTCGTTTTTCACGATTTCGGAGGATTTGAAAAAAAGGTGAAAATCACGCAAAGGCAAAAGGCTATAGTCCATGGTCTCGGACCGCATACTAGTATGTCGTTTTTCACGATTTTGGAGGATTTAAAAAAAAAGGTGAAAATCACGCAAAAGCGAAAGGCTATAGTCCATGGTGTCGGAGGGCATACTATAGTATGTCGTTTTTCACGATTTCGGAGGATTTAAAAAAAAGGTGAAAATCACGCAAAAGCGAAAGGCTATAGTCCATGGTGTCGGAGGGCATACTATAGTATGTCGTTTTTCACGATTTCGGAGGATTTGAAAAAAAGGTGAAAATCACGCAAAAGCAAAAGGCTATAGTCCATGGTCTCGGACCGCATACTAGTATGTCGTTTTTCACGATTTCGGAGGATTTTTAAAAAAAAGGTGACAATCACGCAAAAGCGAAAGGCTATAGTCCATGGTGTCGGAGGGCATACTATAGTATGTCGTTTTTCACGATTTCGGAGGATTTGAAAAAAAGGTGAAAATCACGCAAAAGCGAAAGGCTATAGTCCATGGTGTCGGGGGGCATACTATAGTATGTCGTTTTTCACGATTTCGGAGGATTTAAAAAAAAAGGTGAAAATCACGCAAAAGCGAAAGGCTATAGTCCATGGTCTCGGACCGCATACTAGTATGTCGTTTTTCACGATTTTGGAGGATTTAAAAAAAAAGGTGAAAATCACGCAAAAGCGAAAGGCTATAGTCCATGGTCTCGGACCGCATACTAGTATGTTGTTTTTCACGATTTCGGAGGATTTTTAAAAAAAAAGGTGAAAATCACGCAAAAGCGAAAGGCTATAGTCCATGGTGTCGGAGGGCATACTATAGTATGTCGTTTTTCACGATTTCGGAGGATTTAAAAAAAAAAAGGTGAAAATCACGCAAAAGCGAAAGGCTATAGTCCATGGTGTCGGAGGGCATACTATAGTATGTCGTTTATCACGATTTCGGAGGATTTGAAAAAAAGGTGAAAATCACGCAAAAGCGAAAGGCTATAGTCCATGGTGTCGGAGGGCATACTATAGTATGTCGTTTTTCACGATTTCGGAGGATTTTTAAAAAAAAAGGTGAAAATCACGCAAAAGCGAAAGGCTATAGTCCATGGTGTCGGAGGGCATACTATAGTATGTGGTTTTTCACGATTTCGGAGGATTTAAAAAAAAGGTGAAAATCACGCAAAAGCGAAAGGCTATAGTCCATGGTCTCGGACCGCATACTAGTATGTCGTTTTTCACGATTTCGGAGGATTTAAAAAAAAAGGTGACAATCACGCAAAAGCGAAAGGCTATAGTCCATGGTGTCGGAGGGCATACTATAGTATGTCGTTTTTCACGATTTCGGAGGATTTGAAAAAAAGGTGAAAATCACGCAAAAGCGAAAGGCTATAGTCCATGGTGTCGGAGGGCATACTATAGTATGTCGTTTATCACGATTTCGGAGGATTTGAAAAAAAGGTGAAAATCACGCAAAAGCGAAAGGCTATAGTCCATGGTGTCGGAGGGCATACTATAGTATGTCGTTTATCACGATTTCGGAGGATTTGAAAAAAAGGTGAAAATCACGCAAAAGCGAAAGGCTATAGTCCATGGTCTCGGACCGCATACTAGTATGTCGTTTTTCACGATTTCGGAGGATTAAAAAAAAAAAGGTGAAAATCACGCAAAAGCGAAAGGCTATAGTCCATGGTGTCGGAGGGCATACTATAGTATGTCGTTTTTCACGATTTCGGAGGATTTAAAAAAAAAAGGTGAAAATCACGCAAAAGCGAAAGGCTATAGTCCATGGTGTCGGAGGGCATACTATAGTATGTGGTTTTTCACGATTTCGGAGGATTTAAAAAAAAAGGTGAAAATCACGCAAAAGCGAAAGGCTATAGTCCATGGTGTCGGAGGGCATACTATAGTATGTCGTTTTTCACGATTTCGGAGGATTTGAAAAAAGGTGAAAATCACGCAAAAGCAAAAGGCTATAGTCCATGGTCTCGGACCGCATACTAGTATGTCGTTTTTCACGATTTTGGAGGATTTTAAAAAAAGGTGAAAATCACGCAAAAGCGAAAGGCTATAGTCCATGGTGTCGGAGGGCATACTATAGTATGTCGTTTTTCACGATTTCGGAGGATTTAAAAAAAAAGGTGAAAATCACGCAAAAGCGAAAGGCTATAGTCCATGGTGTCGGAGGGCATACTATAGTATGTCGTTTTTCACGATTTCGGAGGATTTGAAAAAAAGGTGAAAATCACGCAAAAGCAAAAGGCTATAGTCCATGGTCTCGGACCGCATACTAGTATGTCGTTTTTCACGATTTCGGAGGATTTTTAAAAAAAAGGTGACAATCACGCAAAAGCGAAAGGCTATAGTCCATGGTGTCGGAGGGCATACTATAGTATGTCGTTTTTCACGATTTCGGAGGATTTGAAAAAAAGGTGAAAATCACGCAAAAGCGAAAGGCTATAGTCCATGGTGTCGGAGGGCATACTATAGTATGTCGTTTATCACGATTTCGGAGGATTTGAAAAAAAGGTGAAAATCACGCAAAAGCGAAAGGCTATAGTCCATGGTGTCGGAGGGCATACTATAGTATGTGGTTTTTCACGATTTCGGAGGATTTTAAAAAAAAAGGTGAAAATCACGCAAAAGCGAAAGGCTATAGTCCATGGTGTCGGAGGGCATACTATAGTATGTCGTTTTTCACGATTTCGGAGGATTTGAAAAAAGGTGAAAATCACGCAAAAGCAAAAGGCTATAGTCCATGGTCTCGGACCGCATACTAGTATGTCGTTTTTCACGATTTTGGAGGATTAAAAAAAAAGGTGAAAATCACGCAAAAGCGAAAGGCTATAGTCCATGGTGTCGGAGGGCATACTATAGTATGTCGTTTTTCACGATTTCGGAGGATTTAAAAAAAAGGTGAAAATCACGCAAAAGCGAAAGGCTATAGTCCATGGTGTCGGAGGGCATACTATTGTATGTCGTTTTTCACGATTTCGGAGGATTTGAAAAAAAGGTGAAAATCACGCAAAAGCAAAAGGCTATAGTCCATGGTCTCGGACCGCATACTAGTATGTCGTTTTTCACGATTTCGGAGGATTTTTAAAAAAAAGGTGACAATCACGCAAAAGCGAAAGGCTATAGTCCATGGTGTCGGAGGGCATACTATAGTATGTCGTTTTTCACGATTTCGGAGGATTTGAAAAAAAGGTGAAAATCACGCAAAAGCGAAAGGCTATAGTCCATGGTGTCGGGGGGCATACTATAGTATGTCGTTTTTCACGATTTCGGAGGATTTAAAAAAAAAGGTGAAAATCACGCAAAAGCGAAAGGCTATAGTCCATGGTCTCGGACCGCATACTAGTATGTCGTTTTTCACGATTTTGGAGGATTTAAAAAAAAAGGTGAAAATCACGCAAAAGCGAAAGGCTATAGTCCATGGTCTCGGACCGCATACTAGTATGTCGTTTTTCACGATTTCGGAGGATTTTTTAAAAAAAAGGTGAAAATCACGCAAAAGCGAAAGGCTATAGTCCATGGTGTCGGAGGGCATACTATAGTATGTCGTTTTTCACGATTTCGGAGGATTTAAAAAAAAAAAGGTGAAAATCACGCAAAAGCGAAAGGCTATAGTCCATGGTGTCGGAGGGCATACTATAGTATGTCGTTTATCACGATTTCGGAGGATTTGAAAAAAAGGTGAAAATCACGCAAAAGCGAAAGGCTATAGTCCATGGTGTCGGAGGGCATACTATAGTATGTCGTTTTTCACGATTTCGGAGGATTTTTTAAAAAAAAGGTGAAAATCACGCAAAAGCGAAAGGCTATAGTCCATGGTGTCGGAGGGCATACTATAGTATGTGGTTTTTCACGATTTCGGAGGATTTAAAAAAAAGGTGAAAATCACGCAAAAGCGAAAGGCTATAGTCCATGGTCTCGGACCGCATACTAGTATGTCGTTTTTCACGATTTCGGAGGATTTAAAAAAAAAGGTGACAATCACGCAAAAGCGAAAGGCTATAGTCCATGGTGTCGGAGGGCATACTATAGTATGTCGTTTTTCACGATTTCGGAGGATTTGAAAAAAAGGTGAAAATCACGCAAAAGCGAAAGGCTATAGTCCATGGTGTCGGAGGGCATACTATAGTATGTCGTTTATCACGATTTCGGAGGATTTGAAAAAAAGGTGAAAATCACGCAAAAGCGAAAGGCTATAGTCCATGGTGTCGGAGGGCATACTATAGTATGTCGTTTATCACGATTTCGGAGGATTTGAAAAAAAGGTGAAAATCACGCAAAAGCGAAAGGCTATAGTCCATGGTCTCGGACCGCATACTAGTATGTCGTTTTTCACGATTTCGGAGGATTAAAAAAAAAAAGGTGAAAATCACGCAAAAGCGAAAGGCTATAGTCCATGGTGTCGGAGGGCATACTATAGTATGTCGTTTTTCACGATTTCGGAGGATTTAAAAAAAAAAGGTGAAAATCACGCAAAAGCGAAAGGCTATAGTCCATGGTGTCGGAGGGCATACTATAGTATGTGGTTTTTCACGATTTCGGAGGATTTAAAAAAAAAGGTGAAAATCACGCAAAAGCGAAAGGCTATAGTCCATGGTGTCGGAGGGCATACTATAGTATGTCGTTTTTCACGATTTCGGAGGATTTGAAAAAAGGTGAAAATCACGCAAAAGCAAAAGGCTATAGTCCATGGTCTCGGACCGCATACTAGTATGTCGTTTTTCACGATTTTGGAGGATTTTAAAAAAAGGTGAAAATCACGCAAAAGCGAAAGGCTATAGTCCATGGTGTCGGAGGGCATACTATAGTATGTCGTTTTTCACGATTTCGGAGGATTTAAAAAAAAAGGTGAAAATCACGCAAAAGCGAAAGGCTATAGTCCATGGTGTCGGAGGGCATACTATAGTATGTCGTTTTTCACGATTTCGGAGGATTTGAAAAAAAGGTGAAAATCACGCAAAAGCAAAAGGCTATAGTCCATGGTCTCGGACCGCATACTAGTATGTCGTTTTTCACGATTTCGGAGGATTTTTAAAAAAAAGGTGACAATCACGCAAAAGCGAAAGGCTATAGTCCATGGTGTCGGAGGGCATACTATAGTATGTCGTTTTTCACGATTTCGGAGGATTTGAAAAAAAGGTGAAAATCACGCAAAAGCGAAAGGCTATAGTCCATGGTGTCGGAGGGCATACTATAGTATGTCGTTTATCACGATTTCGGAGGATTTGAAAAAAAGGTGAAAATCACGCAAAAGCGAAAGGCTATAGTCCATGGTGTCGGAGGGCATACTATAGTATGTGGTTTTTCACGATTTCGGAGGATTTTAAAAAAAAGGTGAAAATCACGCAAAAGCGAAAGGCTATAGTCCATGGTGTCGGAGGGCATACTATAGTATGTCGTTTTTCACGATTTCGGAGGATTTGAAAAAAGGTGAAAATCACGCAAAAGCAAAAGGCTATAGTCCATGGTCTCGGACCGCATACTAGTATGTCGTTTTTCACGATTTTGGAGGATTAAAAAAAAAGGTGAAAATCACGCAAAAGCGAAAGGCTATAGTCCATGGTGTCGGAGGGCATACTATAGTATGTCGTTTTTCACGATTTCGGAGGATTTAAAAAAAAGGTGAAAATCACGCAAAAGCGAAAGGCTATAGTCCATGGTGTCGGAGGGCATACTATTGTATGTCGTTTTTCACGATTTCGGAGGATTTGAAAAAAAGGTGAAAATCACGCAAAAGCAAAAGGCTATAGTCCATGGTCTCGGACCGCATACTAGTATGTCATTTTTCACGATTTCGGAGGATTTTTAAAAAAAAGGTGACAATCACGCAAAAGCGAAAGGCTATAGTCCATGGTGTCGGAGGGCATACTATAGTATGTCGTTTTTCACGATTTCGGAGGATTTGAAAAAAAGGTGAAAATCACGCAAAAGCGAAAGGCTATTATAGTCCATGGTGTCGGAGGGCATACTATAGTATGTCGTTTTTCACGATTTCGGAGGATTTAAAAAAAAAAGGTGAAAATCACGCAAAAGCGAAAGGCTATAGTCCATGGTGTCGGAGGGCATACTATAGTATGTGGTTTTTCACGATTTCGGAGGATTTAAAAAAAAAGGTGAAAATCACGCAAAAGCGAAAGGCTATAGTCCATGGTGTCGGAGGGCATACTATAGTATGTCGTTTTTCACGATTTCGGAGGATTTGAAAAAAGGTGAAAATCACGCAAAAGCAAAAGGCTATAGTCCATGGTCTCGGACCGCATACTAGTATGTCGTTTTTCACGATTTTGGAGGATTTAAAAAAAAGGTGAAAATCACGCAAAAGCGAAAGGCTATAGTCCATGGTGTCGGAGGGCATACTATAGTATGTCGTTTTTCACGATTTCGGAGGATTTAAAAAAAAAGGTGAAAATCACGCAAAAGCGAAAGGCTATAGTCCATGGTGTCGGAGGGCATACTATAGTATGTCGTTTTTCACGATTTCGGAGGATTTGAAAAAAAGGTGAAAATCACGCAAAAGCAAAAGGGTATAGTCCATGGTCTCGGACCGCATACTAGTATGTCGTTTTTCACGATTTCGGAGGATTTTTAAAAAAAAGGTGACAATCACGCAAAAGCGAAAGGCTATAGTCCATGGTGTCGGAGGGCATACTATAGTATGTCGTTTTTCACGATTTCGGAGGATTTGAAAAAAAGGTGAAAATCACGCAAAAGCGAAAGGCTATAGTCCATGGTGTCGGAGGGCATACTATAGTATGTCGTTTATCACGATTTCGGAGGATTTGAAAAAAAGGTGAAAATCACGCAAAAGCGAAAGGCTATAGTCCATGGTGTCGGAGGGCATACTATAGTATGTCGTTTTTCACGATTTCGGAGGATTTAAAAAAAAGGTGAAAATCACGCAAAAGCGAAAGGCTATAGTCCATGGTGTCGGAGGGCATACTATAGTATGTCGTTTTTCACGATTTCGGAGGATTTGAAAAAAAGGTGAAAATCACGCAAAAGCGAAAGGCTATAGTCCATGGTGTCGGAGGGCATACTATAGTATGTCGTTTATCACGATTTCGGAGGATTTGAAAAAAAGGTGAAAATCACGCAAAAGCGAAAGGCTATAGTCCATGGTGTCGGAGGGCATACTATAGTATGTGGTTTTTCACGATTTCGGAGGATTTAAAAAAAAAGGTGAAAATCACGCAAAAGCGAAAGGCTATAGTCCATGGTGTCGGAGGGCATACTATAGTATGTCGTTTTTCACGATTTCGGAGGATTTGAAAAAAGGTGAAAATCACGCAAAAGCAAAAGGCTATAGTCCATGGTCTCGGACCGCATACTAGTATGTCGTTTTTCACGATTTTGGAGGATTTAAAAAAAAGGTGAAAATCACGCAAAAGCGAAAGGCTATAGTCCATGGTGTCGGAGGGCATACTATAGTATGTCGTTTTTCACGATTTCGGAGGATTTAAAAAAAAGGTGAAAATCACGCAAAAGCGAAAGGCTATAGTCCATGGTGTCGGAGGGCATACTATAGTATGTCGTTTTTCACGATTTCGGAGGATTTGAAAAAAAGGTGAAAATCACGCAAAAGCAAAAGGCTATAGTCCATGGTCTCGGACCGCATACTAGTATGTCATTTTTCACGATTTCGGAGGATTTAAAAAAAAAAGGTGACAATCACGCAAAAGCGAAAGGCTATAGTCCATGGTGTCGGAGGGCATACTATAGTATGTCGTTTTTCACGATTTCGGAGGATTTGAAAAAAAGGTGAAAATCACGCAAAAGCGAAAGGCTATAGTCCATGGTGTCGGTGGGCATACTATAGTATGTCGTTTTTCACGATTTCGGAGGATTTAAAAAAAAGGTGAAAATCACGCAAAAGCGAAAGGCTATAGTCCATGGTGTCGGAGGGCATACTATAGTATGTCGTTTTTCACGATTTCGGAGGATTTGAAAAAAAGGTGAAAATCACGCAAAAGCAAAAGGCTATAGTCCATGGTCTCGGACCGCATACTAGTATGTCATTTTTCACGATTTCGGAGGATTTAAAAAAAAAAGGTGACAATCACGCAAAAGCGAAAGGCTATAGTCCATGGTGTCGGAGGGCATACTATAGTATGTCGTTTTTCACGATTTCGGAGGATTTGAAAAAAAGGTGAAAATCACGCAAAAGCGAAAGGCTATAGTCCATGGTGTCGGAGGGCATACTATAGTATGTCGTTTATCACGATTTCGGAGGATTTGAAAAAAAGGTGAAAATCACGCAAAAGCGAAAGGCTATAGTCCATGGTGTCGGAGGGCATACTATAGTATGTCGTTTTTCACGATTTCGGAGGATTTAAAAAAAAAGGTGAAAATCACGCAAAAGCGAAAGGCTATAGTCCATGGTCTCGGACCGCATACTAGTATGTCGTTTTTCACGATTTCGGAGGATTTTTAAAAAAAAGGTGAAAATCACGCAAAAGCGAAAGGCTATAGTCCATGGTCTCGGACCGCATACTAGTATGTCGTTTTTCACGATTTCGGAGGATTTAAAAAAAAAAGGTGAAAATCACGCAAAAGCGAAAGGCTATAATCCATGGTGTCGGAGGGCATACTATAGTATGTCGTTTTTCACGATTTCGGAGGATTTGAAAAAAAGGTGAAAATCACGCAAAAGCAAAAGGCTATAGTCCATGGTGTCGGAGGGCATACTATAGTATGTCGTTTTTCACGATTTCGGAGGATTTAAAAAAAAGGTGAAAATCACGCAAAAGCGAAAGGCTATAGTCCATGGTGTCGGAGGGCATACTATAGTATGTCGTTTTTCACGATTTCGGAGGATTTGAAAAAAAGGTGAAAATCACGCAAAAGCAAAAGGCTATAGTCCATGGTCTCGGACCGCATACTAGTATGTCATTTTTCACGATTTCGGAGGATTTTTAAAAAAAAGGTGACAATCACGCAAAAGCGAAAGGCCATAGTCCATGGTGTCGGAGGGCATACTATAGTATGTCGTTTTTCACGATTTCGGAGGATTTGAAAAAAAGGTGAAAATCACGCAAAAGCGAAAGGCTATAGTCCATGGTGTCGGTGGGCATACTATAGTATGTCGTTTTTCACGATTTCGGAGGATTTAAAAAAAAGGTGAAAATCACGCAAAAGCGAAAGGCTATAGTCCATGGTGTCGGAGGGCATACTATAGTATGTCGTTTTTCACGATTTCGGAGGATTTGAAAAAAAGGTGAAAATCACGCAAAAGCAAAAGGCTATAGTCCATGGTCTCGGACCGCATACTAGTATGTCATTTTTCACGATTTCGGAGGATTTAAAAAAAAAAGGTGACAATCACGCAAAAGCGAAAGGCTATAGTCCATGGTGTCGGAGGGCATACTATAGTATGTCGTTTTTCACGATTTCGGAGGATTTGAAAAAAAGGTGAAAATCACGCAAAAGCGAAAGGCTATAGTCCATGGTGTCGGAGGGCATACTATAGTATGTCGTTTATCACGATTTCGGAGGATTTGAAAAAAAGGTGAAAATCACGCAAAAGCGAAAGGCTATAGTCCATGGTGTCGGAGGGCATACTATAGTATGTCGTTTTTCACGATTTCGGAGGATTTAAAAAAAAAGGTGAAAATCACGCAAAAGCGAAAGGCTATAGTCCATGGTCTCGGACCGCATACTAGTATGTCGTTTTTCACGATTTCGGAGGATTTAAAAAAAAAAGGTGAAAATCACGCAAAAGCGAAAGGCTATAGTCCATGGTCTCGGACCGCATACTAGTATGTCGTTTTTCACGATTTCGGAGGATTTAAAAAAAAAAGGTGAAAATCACGCAAAAGCGAAAGGCTATAATCCATGGTGTCGGAGGGCATACTATAGTATGTCGTTTTTCACGATTTCGGAGGATTTTTAAAAAAAAAGGTGAAAATCACGCAAAAGCGAAAGGCTATAGTCCATGGTGTCGTAGGGCATACTATAGTATGTGGTTTTTCACGATTTCGGAGGATTTAAAAAAAAAGTGAAAATCACGCAAAAGCGAAAGGCTATAGTCCATGGTCTCGGACCGCATACTAGTATGTCGTTTTTCACGATTTCGGAGGATTTAAAAAAAAGGTGAAAATCACGCAAAAGCGAAAGGCTATAGTCCATGGTGTCGGAGGGCATACTATAGTATGTGGTTTTTCACGATTTCGGAGGATTTAAAAAAAAAGGTGAAAATCACGCAAAAGCGAAAGGCTATAGTCCATGGTGTCGGAGGGCATACTATAGTATGTCGTTTTTCACGATTTCGGAGGATTTAAAAAAAAGGTGAAAATCACGCAAAAGCGAAAGGCTATAGTCCATGGTGTCGGAGGGCATACTATAGTATCTCGTTTTTCACGATTTCGGAGGATTTGAAAAAAAGGTGAAAATCACGCAAAAGCAAAAGGCTATAGTCCATGGTCTCGGACCGCATACTAGTATGTCGTTTTTCACGATTTCGGAGGATTTTAAAAAAAAAGGTGACAATCACGCAAAAGCGAAAGGCTATAGTCCATGGTGTCGGAGGGCATACTATAGTATGTCGTTTTTCACGATTTCGGAGGATTTGAAAAAAAGGTGAAAATCACGCAAAAGCGAAAGGCTATAGTCCATGGTGTCGGAGGGCATACTATAGTATGTGGTTTTTCACGATTTCGGAGGATTTAAAAAAAAGGTGAAAATCACGCAAAAGCGAAAGGCTATAGTCCATGGTCTCGGACCGCATACTAGTATGTCGTTTTTCACGATTTCGGAGGATTTAAAAAAAAGGTGAAAATCACGCAAAAGCGAAAGGCTATAGTCCATGGTGTCGGAGGGCATACTATAGTATGTGGTTTTTCACGATTTCGGAGGATTTAAAAAAAAAGGTGAAAATCACGCAAAAGCGAAAGGCTATAGTCCATGGTGTCGGAGGGCATACTATAGTATGTCGTTTTTCACGATTTCGGAGGATTTGAAAAAAAGGTGAAAATCACGCAAAGGCAAAAGGCTATAGTCCATGGTCTCGGACCGCATACTAGTATGTCGTTTTTCACGATTTTGGAGGATTTAAAAAAAAAGGTGAAAATCACGCAAAAGCGAAAGGCTATAGTCCATGGTGTCGGAGGGCATACTATAGTATGTCGTTTTTCACGATTTCGGAGGATTTAAAAAAAAGGTGAAAATCACGCAAAAGCGAAAGGCTATAGTCCATGGTGTCGGAGGGCATACTATAGTATGTCGTTTTTCACGATTTCGGAGGATTTGAAAAAAAGGTGAAAATCACGCAAAAGCAAAAGGCTATAGTCCATGGTCTCGGACCGCATACTAGTATGTCGTTTTTCACGATTTCGGAGGATTTTTAAAAAAGGTGAAAATCACGCAAAAGCGAAAGGCTATAGTCCATGGTGTCGGGGGGCATACTATAGTATGTCGTTTTTCACGATTTCGGAGGATTTAAAAAAAAAGGTGAAAATCACGCAAAAGCGAAAGGCTATAGTCCATGGTCTCGGACCGCATACTAGTATGTCGTTTTTCACGATTTTGGAGGATTTAAAAAAAAAGGTGAAAATCACGCAAAAGCGAAAGGCTATAGTCCATGGTCTCGGACCGCATACTAGTATGTCGTTTTTCACGATTTCGGAGGATTTTAAAAAAAAAAGGTGAAAATCACGCAAAAGCGAAAGGCTATAGTCCATGGTGTCGGAGGGCATACTATAGTATGTCGTTTTTCACGATTTCGGAGGATTTAAAAAAAAAAAGGTGAAAATCACGCAAAAGCGAAAGGCTATAGTCCATGGTGTCGGAGGGCATACTATAGTATGTCGTTTATCACGATTTCGGAGGATTTGAAAAAAAGGTGAAAATCACGCAAAAGCGAAAGGCTATAGTCCATGGTGTCGGAGGGCATACTATAGTATGTCGTTTTTCACGATTTCGGAGGATTTTAAAAAAAAAAGGTGAAAATCACGCAAAAGCGAAAGGCTATAGTCCATGGTGTCGGAGGGCATACTATAGTATGTGGTTTTTCACGATTTCGGAGGATTTAAAAAAAAGGTGAAAATCACGCAAAAGCGAAAGGCTATAGTCCATGGTCTCGGACCGCATACTAGTATGTCGTTTTTCACGATTTCGGAGGATTTAAAAAAAAAGGTGACAATCACGCAAAAGCGAAAGGCTATAGTCCATGGTGTCGGAGGGCATACTATAGTATGTCGTTTTTCACGATTTCGGAGGATTTGAAAAAAAGGTGAAAATCACGCAAAAGCGAAAGGCTATAGTCCATGGTGTCGGAGGGCATACTATAGTATGTCGTTTATCACGATTTCGGAGGATTTGAAAAAAAGGTGAAAATCACGCAAAAGCGAAAGGCTATAGTCCATGGTGTCGGAGGGCATACTATAGTATGTCGTTTATCACGATTTCGGAGGATTTGAAAAAAAGGTGAAAATCACGCAAAAGCGAAAGGCTATAGTCCATGGTCTCGGACCGCATACTAGTATGTCGTTTTTCACGATTTCGGAGGATTAAAAAAAAAAAGGTGAAAATCACGCAAAAGCGAAAGGCTATAGTCCATGGTGTCGGAGGGCATACTATAGTATGTCGTTTTTCACGATTTCGGAGGATTTAAAAAAAAAAGGTGAAAATCACGCAAAAGCGAAAGGCTATAGTCCATGGTGTCGGAGGGCATACTATAGTATGTGGTTTTTCACGATTTCGGAGGATTTAAAAAAAAAGGTGAAAATCACGCAAAAGCGAAAGGCTATAGTCCATGGTGTCGGAGGGCATACTATAGTATGTCGTTTTTCACGATTTCGGAGGATTTGAAAAAAGGTGAAAATCACGCAAAAGCAAAAGGCTATAGTCCATGGTCTCGGACCGCATACTAGTATGTCGTTTTTCACGATTTTGGAGGATTTAAAAAAAAGGTGAAAATCACGCAAAAGCGAAAGGCTATAGTCCATGGTGTCGGAGGGCATACTATAGTATGTCGTTTTTCACGATTTCGGAGGATTTAAAAAAAAAGGTGAAAATCACGCAAAAGCGAAAGGCTATAGTCCATGCTGTCGGAGGGCATACTATAGTATGTCGTTTTTCACGATTTCGGAGGATTTGAAAAAAAGGTGAAAATCACGCAAAAGCAAAAGGCTATAGTCCATGGTCTCGGACCGCATACTAGTATGTCGTTTTTCACGATTTCGGAGGATTTTTAAAAAAAAGGTGACAATCACGCAAAAGCGAAAGGCTATAGTCCATGGTGTCGGAGGGCATACTATAGTATGTCGTTTTTCACGATTTCGGAGGATTTGAAAAAAAGGTGAAAATCACGCAAAAGCGAAAGGCTATAGTCCATGGTGTCGGAGGGCATACTATAGTATGTCGTTTATCACGATTTCGGAGGATTTGAAAAAAAGGTGAAAATCACGCAAAAGCGAAAGGCTATAGTCCATGGTGTCGGAGGGCATACTATAGTATGTGGTTTTTCACGATTTCGGAGGATTTTAAAAAAAAGGTGAAAATCACGCAAAAGCGAAAGGCTATAGTCCATGGTGTCGGAGGGCATACTATAGTATGTCGTTTTTCACGATTTCGGAGGATTTGAAAAAAGGTGAAAATCACGCAAAAGCAAAAGGCTATAGTCCATGGTCTCGGACCGCATACTAGTATGTCGTTTTTCACGATTTTGGAGGATTAAAAAAAAAGGTGAAAATCACGCAAAAGCGAAAGGCTATAGTCCATGGTGTCGGAGGGCATACTATAGTATGTCGTTTTTCACGATTTCGGAGGATTTAAAAAAAAGGTGAAAATCACGCAAAAGCGAAAGGCTATAGTCCATGGTGTCGGAGGGCATACTATTGTATGTCGTTTTTCACGATTTCGGAGGATTTGAAAAAAAGTGAAAATCACGCAAAAGCAAAAGGCTATAGTCCATGGTCTCGGACCGCATACTAGTATGTCATTTTTCACGATTTCGGAGGATTTTTAAAAAAAAGGTGACAATCACGCAAAAGCGAAAGGCTATAGTCCATGGTGTCGGAGGGCATACTATAGTATGTCGTTTTTCACGATTTCGGAGGATTTGAAAAAAAGGTGAAAATCACGCAAAAGCGAAAGGCTATAGTCCATGGTGTCGGAGGGCATACTATAGTATGTCGTTTTTCACGATTTCGGAGGATTTAAAAAAAAAGGTGAAAATCACGCAAAAGCGAAAGGCTATAGTCCATGGTGTCGGAGGGCATACTATAGTATGTCGTTTTTCACGATTTCGGAGGATTTGAAAAAAAGGTGAAAATCACGCAAAAGCAAAAGGCTATAGTCCATGGTCTCGGACCGCATACTAGTATGTCATTTTTCACGATTTCGGAGGATTTTTAAAAAAAAGGTGACAATCACGCAAAAGCGAAAGGCTATAGTCCATGGTGTCGGAGGGCATACTATAGTATGTCGTTTTTCACGATTTCGGAGGATTTGAAAAAAAGGTGAAAATCACGCAAAAGCGAAAGGCTATAGTCCATGGTGTCGGAGGGCATACTATAGTATGTCGTTTATCACGATTTCGGAGGATTTGAAAAAAAGGTGAAAATCACGCAAAAGCGAAAGGCTATAGTCCATGGTCTCGGACCGCATACTAGTATGTCGTTTTTCACGATTTCGGAGGATTTAAAAAAAAAAGGTGAAAATCACGCAAAAGCGAAAGGCTATAATCCATGGTGTCGGAGGGCATACTATAGTATGTCGTTTTTCACGATTTCGGAGGATTTTAAAAAAAAAAGGTGAAAATCACGCAAAAGCGAAAGGCTATAGTCCATGGTGTCGGAGGGCATACTATAGTATGTGGTTTTTCACGATTTCGGAGGATTTAAAAAAAAGGTGAAAATCACGCAAAAGCGAAAGGCTATAGTCCATGGTCTCGGACCGCATACTAGTATGTAGTTTTTCACGATTTCGGAGGATTTAAAAAAAAGGTGAAAATCACGCAAAAGCGAAAGGCTATAGTCCATGGTGTCGGAGGGCATACTATAGTATGTGGTTTTTCACGATTTCGGAGGATTTAAAAAAAAAGGTGAAAATCACGCAAAAGCGAAAGGCTATAGTCCATGGTGTCGGAGGGCATACTATAGTATGTCGTTTTTCACGATTTCGGAGGATTTAAAAAAAAGGTGAAAATCACGCAAAAGCGAAAGGCTATAGTCCATGGTGTCGGAGGGCATACTATAGTATGTCGTTTTTCACGATTTCGGAGGATTTGAAAAAAAGGTGAAAATCACGCAAAAGCAAAAGGCTATAGTCCATGGTCTCGGACCGCATACTAGTATGTCGTTTTTCACGATTTCGGAGGATTTTTTAAAAAAAGGTGACAATCACGCAAAAGCGAAAGGCTATAGTCCATGGTGTCGGAGGGCATACTATAGTATGTCGTTTTTCACGATTTCGGAGGATTTGAAAAAAAGGTGAAAATCACGCAAAAGCGAAAGGCTATAGTCCATGGTGTCGGAGGGCATACTATAGTATGTGGTTTTTCACGATTTCGGAGGATTTAAAAAAAAAAGGTGAAAATCACGCAAAAGCGAAAGGCTATAGTCCATGGTCTCGGACCGCATACTAGTATGTCGTTTTTCACGATTTCGGAGGATTTAAAAAAAAGGTGAAAATCACGCAAAAGCGAAAGGCTATAGTCCATGGTGTCGGAGGGCATACTATAGTATGTGGTTTTTCACGATTTCGGAGGATTTAAAAAAAAAGGTGAAAATCACGCAAAAGCGAAAGGCTATAGTCCATGGTGTCGGAGGGCATACTATAGTATGTCGTTTTTCACGATTTCGGAGGATTTGAAAAAAAGGTGAAAATCACGCAAAAGCAAAAGGCTATAGTCCATGGTCTCGGACCGCATACTAGTATGTAGTTTTTCACGATTTTGGAGGATTTAAAAAAAAAGGTGAAAATCACGCAAAAGCGAAAGGCTATAGTCCATGGTGTCGGAGGGCATACTATAGTATGTCGTTTTTCACGATTTCGGAGGATTTAAAAAAAAGGTGAAAATCACGCAAAAGCGAAAGGCTATAGTCCATGGTGTCGGAGGGCATACTATGGTATGTCGTTTTTCACGATTTCGGAGGATTTGAAAAAAAGGTGAAAATCACGCAAAAGCAAAAGGCTATAGTCCATGGTCTCGGACCGCATACTAGTATGTCGTTTTTCACGATTTCGGAGGATTTTTAAAAAAAAGGTGACAATCACGCAAAAGCGAAAGGCTATAGTCCATGGTGTCGGAGGGCATACTATAGTATGTCGTTTTTCACGATTTCGGAGGATTTGAAAAAAAGGTGAAAATCACGCAAAAGCGAAAGGCTATAGTCCATGGTGTCGGAGGGCATACTATAGTATGTCGTTTATCACGATTTCGGAGGATTTGAAAAAAAGGTGAAAATCACGCAAAAGCGAAAGGCTATAGTCCATGGTCTCGGACCGCATACTAGTATGTCGTTTTTCACGATTTCGGAGGATTTAAAAAAAAAAGGTGAAAATCACGCAAAAGCGAAAGGCTATAATCCATGGTGTCGGAGGGCATACTATAGTATGTCGTTTTTCACGATTTCGGAGGATTTTAAAAAAAAAAGGTGAAAATCACGCAAAAGCGAAAGGCTATAGTCCATGGTGTCGGAGGGCATACTATAGTATGTGGTTTTTCACGATTTCGGAGGATTTAAAAAAAAGGTGAAAATCACGCAAAAGCGAAAGGCTATAGTCCATGGTCTCGGACCGCATACTAGTATGTCGTTTTTCACGATTTCGGAGGATTTAAAAAAAAGGTGAAAATCACGCAAAAGCGAAAGGCTATAGTCCATGGTGTCGGAGGGCATACTATAGTATGTGGTTTTTCACGATTTCGGAGGATTTAAAAAAAAAGGTGAAAATCACGCAAAAGCGAAAGGCTATAGTCCATGGTGTCGGAGGGCATACTATAGTATGTCGTTTTTCACGATTTCGGAGGATTTAAAAAAAAGGTGAAAATCACGCAAAAGCGAAAGGCTATAGTCCATGGTGTCGGAGGGCATACTATAGTATGTCGTTTTTCACGATTTCGGAGGATTTGAAAAAAAGGTGAAAATCACGCAAAAGCAAAAGGCTATAGTCCATGGTCTCGGACCGCATACTAGTATGTCGTTTTTCACGATTTCGGAGGATTTTTTAAAAAAAGGTGACAATCACGCAAAAGCGAAAGGCTATAGTCCATGGTGTCGGAGGGCATACTATAGTATGTCGTTTTTCACGATTTCGGAGGATTTGAAAAAAAGGTGAAAATCACGCAAAAGCAAAAGGCTATAGTCCATGGTCTCGGACCGCATACTAGTATGTAGTTTTTCACGATTTTGGAGGATTTAAAAAAAAAGGTGAAAATCACGCAAAAGCGAAAGGCTATAGTCCATGGTGTCGGAGGGCATACTATAGTATGTCGTTTTTCACGATTTCGGAGGATTTAAAAAAAAGGTGAAAATCACGCAAAAGCGAAAGGCTATAGTCCATGGTGTCGGAGGGCATACTATGGTATGTCGTTTTTCACGATTTCGGAGGATTTGAAAAAAAGGTGAAAATCACGCAAAAGCAAAAGGCTATAGTCCATGGTCTCGGACCGCATACTAGTATGTCGTTTTTCACGATTTCGGAGGATTTTTAAAAAAAAGGTGACAATCACGCAAAAGCGAAAGGCTATAGTCCATGGTGTCGGAGGGCATACTATAGTATGTCGTTTTTCACGATTTCGGAGGATTTGAAAAAAAGGTGAAAATCACGCAAAAGCGAAAGGCTATAGTCCATGGTGTCGGAGGGCATACTATAGTATGTCGTTTTTCACGATTTCGGAGGATTTAAAAAAAAAGGTGAAAATCACGCAAAAGCGAAAGGCTATAGTCCATGGTCTCGGACCGCATACTAGTATGTCGTTTTTCACGATTTTGGAGGATTTAAAAAAAAAGGTGAAAATCACGCAAAAGCGAAAGGCTATAGTCCATGGTGTCGGAGGGCATACTATAGTATGTCGTTTTTCACGATTTCGGAGGATTTAAAAAAAAAAAGGTGAAAATCACGCAAAAGCGAAAGGCTATAGTCCATGGTGTCGGAGGGCATACTATAGTATGTGGTTTTTCACGATTTCGGAGGATTTAAAAAAAAGGTGAAAATCACGCAAAAGCGAAAGGCTATAGTCCATGGTCTCGGACCGCATACTAGTATATCGTTTTTCACGATTTCGGAGGATTTAAAAAAAAGGTGAAAATCACGCAAAAGCGAAAGGCTATAGTCCATGGTGTCGGAGGGCATACTATAGTATGTCGTTTTTCACGATTTCGGAGGATTTAAAAAAAAGGTGAAAATCACGCAAAAGCGAAAGGCTATAGTCCATGGTGTCGGAGGGCATACTATAGTATGTCGTTTTTCACGATTTCGGAGGATTTTTAAAAAAAAAGGTGAAAATCACGCAAAAGCAAAAGGCTATAGTCCATGGTCTCGGACCGCATACTAGTATATCGTTTTTCACGATTTCGGAGGATTTAAAAAAAAGGTGAAAATCACGCAAAAGCAAAAGGCTATAGTCCATGGTCTCGGACCGCATACTAGTATGTCGTTTTTCACGATTTCGGAGGATTTGAAAAAAAGGTGACAATCACGCAAAAGCGAAAGGCTATAGTCCATGGTGTCGGAGGGCATACTATAGTATGTCGTTTATCACGATTTCGGAGGATTTGAAAAAAAGGTGAAAATCACGCAAAAGCGAAAGGCTATAGTCCATGGTGTCGGAGGGCATACTATAGTATGTCGTTTTTCACGATTTCGGAGGATTTTTAAAAAAAAAGGTGAAAATCACGCAAAAGCGAAAGGCTATAGTCCATGGTCTCGGACCGCATACTAGTATATCGTTTTTCACGATTTCGGAGGATTTAAAAAAAAGGTGAAAATCACGCAAAAGCGAAAGGCTATAGTCCATGGTGTCGGAGGGCATACTATAGTATGTCGTTTTTCACGATTTCGGAGGATTTAAAAAAAAGGTGAAAATCACGCAAAAGCGAAAGGCTATAGTCCATGGTGTCGGAGGGCATACTATAGTATGTCGTTTTTCACGATTTCGGAGGATTTGAAAAAAAGGTGAAAATCACGCAAAAGCAAAAGGCTATAGTCCATGGTCTCGGACCGCATACTAGTATGTCGTTTTTCACGATTTCGGAGGATTTGAAAAAAAGGTGACAATCACGCAAAAGCGAAAGGCTATAGTCCATGGTGTCGGAGGGCATACTATAGTATGTCGTTTATAACGATTTCGGAGGATTTGAAAAAAAGGTGAAAATCACGCAAAAGCGAAAGGCTATAGTCCATGGTGTCGGAGGGCATACTATAGTATGTCGTTTTTCACGATTTCGGAGGATTTAAAAAAAAAAAGGTGAAAATCACGCAAAAGCGAAAGGCTATAGTCCATGGTGTCGGAGGGCATACTATAGTATGTGGTTTTTCACGATTTCGGAGGATTTAAAAAAAAGGTGAAAATCACGCAAAAGCGAAAGGCTATAGTCCATGGTCTCGGACCGCATACTAGTATGTCGTTTTTCACGATTTCGGAGGATTTAAAAAAAAAAGGTGACAATCACGCAAAAGCGAAAGGCTATAGTCCATGGTGTCGGAGGGCATACTATAGTATGTCGTTTTTCACGATTTCGGAGGATTTGAAAAAAAGGTGAAAATCACGCAAAAGCGAAAGGCTATAGTCCATGGTGTCGGAGGGCATACTATAGTATGTCGTTTATCACGATTTCGGAGGATTTGAAAAAAAGGTGAAAATCACGCAAAAGCGAAAGGCTATAGTCCATGGTGTCGGAGGGCATACTATAGTATGTCGTTTATCACGATTTCGGAGGATTTGAAAAAAAGGTGAAAATCACGCAAAAGCGAAAGGCTATAGTCCATGGTGTCGGTGGGCATACTATAGTATGTCGTTTTTCACGATTTCGGAGGATTTAAAAAAAAAAGGTGAAAATCACGCAAAAGCGAAAGGCTATAGTCCATGGTCTCGGACCGCATACTAGTATGTCGTTTTTCACGATTTCGGAGGATTAAAAAAAAAAAGGTGAAAATCACGCAAAAGCGAAAGGCTATAGTCCATGGTGTCGGAGGGCATACTATAGTATGTCGTTTTTCACGATTTCGGAGGATTTAAAAAAAAAAGGTGAAAATCACGCAAAAGCGAAAGGCTATAGTCCATGGTGTCGGAGGGCATACTATAGTATGTGGTTTTTCACGATTTCGGAGGATTTAAAAAAAAAGGTGAAAATCACGCAAAAGCGAAAGGCTATAGTCCATGGTGTCGGAGGGCATACTATAGTATGTCGTTTTTCACGATTTCGGAGGATTTGAAAAAAGGTGAAAATCACGCAAAAGCAAAAGGCTATAGTCCATGGTCTCGGACCGCATACTAGTATGTCGTTTTTCACGATTTTGGAGGATTTAAAAAAAAGGTGAAAATCACGCAAAAGCGAAAGGCTATAGTCCATGGTGTCGGAGGGCATACTATAGTATGTCGTTTTTCACGATTTCGGAGGATTTAAAAAAAAGGTGAAAATCACGCAAAAGCGAAAGGCTATAGTCCATGGTGTCGGAGGGCATACTATAGTATGTCGTTTTTCACGATTTCGGAGGATTTGAAAAAAAGGTGAAAATCACGCAAAAGCAAAAGGCTATAGTCCATGGTCTCGGACCGCATACTAGTATGTCGTTTTTCACGATTTCGGAGGATTTAAAAAAAAAAGGTGACAATCACGCAAAAGCGAAAGGCTATAGTCCATGGTGTCGGAGGGCATACTATAGTATGTCGTTTTTCACGATTTCGGAGGATTTGAAAAAAAGGTGAAAATCACGCAAAAGCGAAAGGCTATAGTCCATGGTGTCGGAGGGCATACTATAGTATGTCGTTTATCACGATTTCGGAGGATTTGAAAAAAAGGTGAAAATCACGCAAAAGCGAAAGGCTATAGTCCATGGTGTCGGAGGGCATACTATAGTATGTGGTTTTTCACGATTTCGGAGGATTTAAAAAAAAAGGTGAAAATCACGCAAAAGCGAAAGGCTATAGTCCATGGTGTCGGAGGGCATACTATAGTATGTCGTTTTTCACGATTTCGGAGGATTTGAAAAAAGGTGAAAATCACGCAAAAGCAAAAGGCTATAGTCCATGGTCTCGGACCGCATACTAGTATGTCGTTTTTCACGATTTTGGAGGATTTAAAAAAAAGGTGAAAATCACGCAAAAGCGAAAGGCTATAGTCCATGGTGTCGGAGGGCATACTATAGTATGTCGTTTTTCACGATTTCGGAGGATTTAAAAAAAAAGGTGAAAATCACGCAAAAGCGAAAGGCTATAGTCCATGGTGTCGGAGGGCATACTATAGTATGTCGTTTTTCACGATTTCGGAGGATTTGAAAAAAAGGTGAAAATCACGCAAAAGCAAAAGGCTATAGTCCATGGTCTCGGACCGCATACTAGTATGTCGTTTTTCACGATTTCGGAGGATTAAAAAAAAAAAGGTGAAAATCACGCAAAAGCGAAAGGCTATAGTCCATGGTGTCGGAGGGCATACTATAGGATCTAGTGACAGCTGTGATGTGTGTTCAAAACACACATCACAGCTGTCACTAGATCCTGTAGGTTTACACTCTACAACATACGACGAATTAGACCGTTCCTCACCCAGGAGTCAGCCCAGCTCCTAATCCAGACAACAGTCTTGTCAAAACTTGACTATTGCAACTCCCTCCTTACTGGCCTACCGGCATGTGCACTTAAGCCCCTCCAACTGATCCAAAATGCCGCAGCACGCTTGGTCTTCAACCAGCCAAAATTCTCACACGTCTCCCCCCTTCTCCGCTCGCTCCATTGGCTCCCGGTCGCTGCCCGCACAGAATACAAAACTCTGATGCTGGCATTCAAAGCAACCAAAGGCATGGCCCCCCCATATCTCACAAGTATGATCGTACCCTACAAACCCTCCCGCTCACTCAGATCAGCCAACGCAGGGAAGCTGGAGGTACCTTCACTAAAAACGCCGGGACAACGCTCCACACGTCCCAAACTCTTCTCCCTTCTGGCTCCAAAACTATGGAATGCACTTCCCATTGCAGTCAGAACTGCAGCCTCACTCCCAATCTTCCGCCGTAGTCTGAAAACCCACCTCTTCAGACTCCACCATGGCCCGTAGCACTTGCCCTAGCCTAGCCCCTTAGATAGCACATTATGTAGACTTAGATAGTATTTTAAACAGACTTATAGCTTGTTATGTAGACAGCTCTAGAATTGCACTTTATGTAGTCATAGCACTTTATAGTACACATGTATAATATATTATATAGTATAGTATGTATAGTTTACATAGATACTCCACTGTTACGTTCTTAGTTTACGCATGATTCATGATAACTACTTTTTATACATGTGATGTATGCCATGCTTTTTGTTTTTGCTTAATGTAAGTCGCTCTGGATTAAGAGCGTCTGCTAAATGCCTAAATTGTAAATTGTAAATTGTATGTCGTTTTTCACGATTTCGGAGGATTTTAAAAAAAAAGGTGAAAATCACGCAAAAGCGAAAGGCTATAGTCCATGGTGTCGGAGGGCATACTATAGTATGTGGTTTTTCACGATTTCGGAGGATTTAAAAAAAAAGGTGAAAATCACGCAAAAGCGAAAGGCTATAGTCCATGGTGTCGGAGGGCATACTATAGTATGTCGTTTTTCACGATTTCGGAGGATTTGAAAAAAGGTGAAAATCACGCAAAAGCAAAAGGCTATAGTCCATGGTCTCGGACCGCATACTAGTATGTCGTTTTTCACGATTTTGGAGGATTTAAAAAAAAGGTGAAAATCACGCAAAAGCGAAAGGCTATAGTCCATGGTGTCGGAGGGCATACTATAGTATGTCGTTTTTCACGATTTCGGAGGATTTTAAAAAAAGGTGAAAATCACGCAAAAGCGAAAGGCTATAGTCCATGGTGTCGGAGGGCATACTATAGTATGTCGTTTTTCACGATTTCGGAGGATTTGAAAAAAAGGTGAAAATCACGCAAAAGCAAAAGGCTATAGTCCATGGTCTCGGACCGCATACTAGTATGTCGTTTTTCACGATTTCGGAGGATTTTTAAAAAAAAGGTGACAATCACGCAAAAGCGAAAGGCTATAGTCCATGGTGTCGGAGGGCATACTATAGTATGTCGTTTTTCACGATTTCGGAGGATTTGAAAAAAAGGTGAAAATCACGCAAAAGCGAAAGGCTATAGTCCATGGTGTCGGAGGGCATACTATAGTATGTCGTTTATCACGATTTCGGAGGATTTGAAAAAAAGGTGAAAATCACGCAAAAGCGAAAGGCTATAGTCCATGGTGTCGGAGGGCATACTATAGTATGTCGTTTTTCACGATTTCGGAGGATTTAAAAAAAAAGGTGAAAATCACGCAAAAGCGAAAGGCTATAGTCCATGGTCTCGGACCGCATACTAGTATGTCGTTTTGCACGATTTCGGAGGATTTAAAAAAAAAAAGGTGAAAATCACGCAAAAGCGAAAGGCTATAGTCCATGGTGTCGGAGGGCATACTATAGTATGTCGTTTTTCACGATTTCGGAGGATTTGAAAAAAAAAAAGGTGAAAATCACGCAAAAGCGAAAGGCTATAGTCCATGGTGTCGGAGGGCATACTATAGTATGTGGTTTTTCACGATTTCGGAGGATTAAAAAAAAAGGTGAAAATCACGCAAAAGCGAAAGGCTATAGTCCATGGTCTCGGACCGCATACTAGTATGTCGTTTTTCACGATTTCGGAGGATTTTTAAAAAAAAGGTGACAATCACGCAAAAGCGAAAGGCTATAGTCCATGGTGTCGGAGGGCATACTATAGTATGTCGTTTTTCACGATTTCGGAGGATTTGAAAAAAAGGTGAAAATCACGCAAAAGCGAAAGGCTATAGTCCATGGTGTCGGAGGGCATACTATAGTATGTCGTTTATCACGATTTCGGAGGATTTGAAAAAAAGGTGAAAATCACGCAAAAGCGAAAGGCTATAGTCCATGGTGTCGGAGGGCATACTATAGTATGTCGTTTTTCACGATTTCGGAGGATTTAAAAAAAAAGGTGAAAATCACGCAAAAGCGAAAGGCTATAGTCCATGGTCTCGGACCGCATACTAGTATGTCATTTTTCACGATTTCGGAGGATTTTAAAAAAAGGTGAAAATCACGCAAAAGCGAAAGGCTATAGTCCATGGTCTCGGACCGCATACTAGTATGTCGTTTTTCACGATTTCGGAGGATTTTAAAAAAAAAAGGTGAAAATCACGCAAAAGCGAAAGGCTATAGTCCATGGTGTCGGAGGGCATACTATAGTATGTCGTTTTTCACGATTTCGGAGGATTTGAAAAAAGGTGAAAATCACGCAAAAGCAAAAGGCTATAGTCCATGGTCTCGGACCGCATACTAGTATGTCGTTTTTCACGATTTTGGAGGATTTAAAAAAAAGGTGAAAATCACGCAAAAGCGAAAGGCTATAGTCCATGGTGTCGGAGGGCATACTATAGTATGTCGTTTTTCACGATTTCGGAGGATTTAAAAAAAAGGTGAAAATCACGCAAAAGCGAAAGGCTATAGTCCATGGTGTCGGAGGGCATACTATAGTATGTCGTTTTTCACGATTTCGGAGGATTTGAAAAAAAGGTGAAAATCACGCAAAAGCAAAAGGCTATAGTCCATGGTCTCGGACCGCATACTAGTATGTCGTTTTTCACGATTTCGGAGGATTTAAAAAAAAAAAGGTGACAATCACGCAAAAGCGAAAGGCTATAGTCCATGGTGTCGGAGGGCATACTATAGTATGTCGTTTTTCATGATTTCGGAGGATTTGAAAAAAAGGTGAAAATCACGCAAAAGCGAAAGGCTATAGTCCATGGTGTCGGAGGGCATACTATAGTATGTCGTTTATCACGATTTCGGAGGATTTGAAAAAAAGGTGAAAATCACGCAAAAGCGAAAGGCTATAGTCCATGGTGTCGGAGGGCATACTATAGTATGTGGTTTTTCACGATTTCGGAGGATTTAAAAAAAAAGGTGAAAATCACGCAAAAGCGAAAGGCTATAGTCCATGGTGTCGGAGGGCATACTATAGTATGTCGTTTTTCACGATTTCGGAGGATTTGAAAAAAGGTGAAAATCACGCAAAAGCAAAAGGCTATAGTCCATGGTCTCGGACCGCATACTAGTATGTCGTTTTTCACGATTTTGGAGGATTTAAAAAAAAGGTGAAAATCACGCAAAAGCGAAAGGCTATAGTCCATGGTGTCGGAGGGCATACTATAGTATGTCGTTTTTCACGATTTCGGAGGATTTAAAAAAAAGGTGAAAATCACGCAAAAGCGAAAGGCTATAGTCCATGGTGTCGGAGGGCATACTATAGTATGTCGTTTTTCACGATTTCGGAGGATTTGAAAAAAAGGTGAAAATCACGCAAAAGCAAAAGGCTATAGTCCATGGTCTCGGACCGCATACTAGTATGTCATTTTTCACGATTTCGGAGGATTTTAAAAAAAAAGGTGACAATCACGCAAAAGCGAAAGGCTATAGTCCATGGTGTCGGAGGGCATACTATAGTATGTCGTTTTTCACGATTTCGGAGGATTTGAAAAAAAGGTGAAAATCACGCAAAAGCGAAAGGCTATAGTCCATGGTGTCTGTGGGCATACTATAGTATGTCGTTTTTCACGATTTCGGAGGATTTAAAAAAAAGGTGAAAATCACGCAAAAGCGAAAGGCTATAGTCCATGGTGTCTGTGGGCATACTATAGTATGTCGTTTTTCACGATTTCGGAGGATTTGAAAAAAAGGTGAAAATCACGCAAAAGCAAAAGGCTATAGTCCATGGTCTCGGACCGCATACTAGTATGTCATTTTTCACGATTTCGGAGGATTTTTAAAAAAAAGGTGACAATCACGCAAAAGCGAAAGGCTATAGTCCATGGTGTCGGAGGGCATACTATAGTATGTCGTTTTTCACGATTTCGGAGGATTTGAAAAAAAGGTGAAAATCACGCAAAAGCGAAAGGCTATAGTCCATGGTGTCTGTGGGCATACTATAGTATGTCGTTTTTCACGATTTCGGAGGATTTAAAAAAAAAGGTGAAAATCACGCAAAAGCGAAAGGCTATAGTCCATGGTCTCGGACCGCATACTAGTATGTCGTTTTTCACGATTTCGGAGGATTAAAAAAAAAAAGGTGAAAATCACGCAAAAGCGAAAGGCTATAGTCCATGGTGTCGGAGGGCATACTATAGTATGTCGTTTTTCACGATTTCGGAGGATTTAAAAAAAAAAGGTGAAAATCACGCAAAAGCGAAAGGCTATAGTCCATGGTGTCGGAGGGCATACTATAGTATGTGGTTTTTCACGATTTCGGAGGATTTAAAAAAAAAGGTGAAAATCACGCAAAAGCGAAAGGCTATAGTCCATGGTGTCGGAGGGCATACTATAGTATGTAGTTTTTCACGATTTCGGAGGATTTGAAAAAAGGTGAAAATCACGCAAAAGCAAAAGGCTATAGTCCATGGTCTCGGACCGCATACTAGTATGTCGTTTTTCACGATTTTGGAGGATTTAAAAAAAAGGTGAAAATCACGCAAAAGCGAAAGGCTATAGTCCATGGTGTCGGAGGGCATACTATAGTATGTCGTTTTTCACGATTTCGGAGGATTTAAAAAAAAGGTGAAAATCACGCAAAAGCGAAAGGCTATAGTCCATGGTGTCGGAGGGCATACTATAGTATGTCGTTTTTCACGATTTCGGAGGATTTAAAAAAAAGGTGAAAATCACGCAAAAGCAAAAGGCTATAGTCCATGGTCTCGGACCGCATACTAGTATGTCGTTTTTCACGATTTCGGAGGATTTGAAAAAAAGGTGAAAATCACGCAAAAGCGAAAGGCTATAGTCCATGGTGTCGGAGGGCATACTATAGTATGTCGTTTATCACGATTTCGGAGGATTTGAAAAAAAGGTGAAAATCACGCAAAAGCCAAAGGCTATAGTCCATGGTGTCGGAGGGCATACTATAGTATGTCGTTTTTCACGATTTCGGAGGATTTAAAAAAAAAGGTGAAAATCACGCAAAAGCGAAAGGCTATAGTCCATGGTCTCGGACCGCATACTAGTATGTCGTTTTTCACGATTTCGGAGGATTTAAAAAAAAAGGTGAAAATCACGCAAAAGCGAAAGGCTATAGTCCATGGTGTCGGAGGGCATACTATAGTATGTGGTTTTTCACGATTTCGGAGGATTAAAAAAAAAGGTGAAAATCACGCAAAAGCGAAAGGCTATAGTCCATGGTCTCGGACCGCATACTAGTATGTCGTTTTTCACGATTTCGGAGGATTTTAAAAAAAAAGGTGACAATCACGCAAAAGCGAAGGCTATAGTCCATGGTGTCGGAGGGCATACTATAGTATGTCGTTTTTCACGATTTCGGAGGATTTGAAAAAAAGGTGAAAATCACGCAAAAGCGAAAGGCTATAGTCCATGGTGTCGGAGGGCATACTATAGTATGTCGTTTATCACGATTTCGGAGGATTTGAAAAAAAGGTGAAAATCACGCAAAAGCGAAAGGCTATAGTCCATGGTGTCGGAGGGCATACTATAGTATGTCGTTTTTCACGATTTCGGAGGATTTAAAAAAAAAGGTGAAAATCACGCAAAAGCGAAAGGCTATAGTCCATGGTCTCGGACCGCATACTAGTATGTCATTTTTCACGATTTCGGAGGATTTAAAAAAAAAGGTGAAAATCACGCAAAAGCGAAAGGCTATAGTCCATGGTCTCGGACCGCATACTAGTATGTCGTTTTTCACGATTTCGGAGGATTTAAAAAAAAAAGGTGAAAATCACGCAAAAGCGAAAGGCTATAGTCCATGGTGTCGGAGGGCATACTATAGTATGTCGTTTTTCACGATTTCGGAGGATTTTTAAAAAAAAAAGGTGAAAATCACGCAAAAGCAAAAGGCTATAGTCCATGGTCTCGGACCGCATACTAGTATGTCGTTTTTCACGATTTCGGAGGATTTGAAAAAAAGGTGAAAATCACGCAAAAGCGAAAGGCTATAGTCCATGGTGTCGGAGGGCATACTATAGTATGTCGTTTATCACGATTTCGGAGGATTTGAAAAAAAGGTGAAAATCACGCAAAAGCGAAAGGCTATAGTCCATGGTCTCGGACCGCATACTAGTATGTCGTTTTTCACGATTTCGGAGGATTTAAAAAAAAAAGGTGAAAATCACGCAAAAGCGAAAGGCTATAGTCCATGGTGTCGGAGGGCATACTATAGTATGTCGTTTTTCACGATTTCGGAGGATTTTTAAAAAAAAAAAGGTGAAAATCACGCAAAAGCAAAAGGCTATAGTCCATGGTCTCGGACCGCATACTAGTATGTCGTTTTTCACGATTTCGGAGGATTTGAAAAAAAGGTGAAAATCACGCAAAAGCGAAAGGCTATAGTCCATGGTGTCGGAGGGCATACTATAGTATGTCGTTTATCACGATTTCGGAGGATTTGAAAAAAAGGTGAAAATCACGCAAAAGCGAAAGGCTATAGTCCATGGTGTCGGAGGGCATACTATAGTATGTCGTTTTTCACGATTTCGGAGGATTTAAAAAAAAAGGTGAAAATCACGCAAAAGCGAAAGGCTATAGTCCATGGTCTCGGACCGCATACTAGTATGTCGTTTTTCACGATTTCGGAGGATTTAAAAAAAAAGGTGAAAATCACGCAAAAGCGAAAGGCTATAGTCCATGGTGTCGGAGGGCATACTATAGTATGTGGTTTTTCACGATTTCGGAGGATTAAAAAAAAAGGTGAAAATCACGCAAAAGCGAAAGGCTATAGTCCATGGTCTCGGACCGCATACTAGTATGTCGTTTTTCACGATTTCGGAGGATTTTAAAAAAAAAGGTGACAATCACGCAAAAGCGAAAGGCTATAGTCCATGGTGTCGGAGGGCATACTATAGTATGTCGTTTTTCACGATTTCGGAGGATTTGAAAAAAAGGTGAAAATCACGCAAAAGCGAAAGGCTATAGTCCATGGTGTCGGAGGGCATACTATAGTATGTCGTTTTTCACGATTTCGGAGGATTTAAAAAAAAAGGTGAAAATCACGCAAAAGCGAAAGGCTATAGTCCATGGTCTCGGACCGCATACTAGTATGTCATTTTTCACGATTTCGGAGGATTTAAAAAAAAAGGTGAAAATCACGCAAAAGCGAAAGGCTATAGTCCATGGTCTCGGACCGCATACTAGTATGTCGTTTTTCACGATTTCGGAGGATTTAAAAAAAAAAGGTGAAAATCACGCAAAAGCGAAAGGCTATAGTCCATGGTGTCGGAGGGCATACTATAGTATGTCGTTTTTCACGATTTCGGAGGATTTTTTAAAAAAAAAGGTGAAAATCACGCAAAAGCGAAAGGCTATAGTCCATGGTGTCGGAGGGCATACTATAGTATGTGGTTTTTCACGATTTCGGAGGATTTAAAAAAAAGGTGAAAATCACGCAAAAGCGAAAGGCTATAGTCCATGGTCTCGGACCGCATACTAGTATGTCGTTTTTCACGATTTCGGAGGATTTAAAAAAAAAGGTGAAAATCACGCAAAAGCGAAAGGCTATAGTCCATGGTGTCGGAGGGCATACTATAGTATGTGGTTTTTCACGATTTCGGAGGATTTAAAAAAAAAGGTGAAAATCACGCAAAAGCGAAAGGCTATAGTCCATGGTGTCGGAGGGCATACTATAGTATGTCGTTTTTCACGATTTCGGAGGATTTGAAAAAAAGGTGAAAATCACGCAAAAGGCTATAGTCCATGGTCTCGGACCGCATACTAGTATGTCGTTTTTCACGATTTTGGAGGATTTAAAAAAAAAGGTGAAAATCACGCAAAAGCAAAAGGCTATAGTCCATGGTCTCGGACCGCATACTAGTATGTCGTTTTTCACGATTTTGGAGGATTTAAAAAAAAGGTGAAAATCACGCAAAAGCGAAAGGCTATAGTCCATGGTCTCGGACCGCATACTAGTATGTCGTTTTTCACGATTTCGGAGGATTTGAAAAAAGGTGAAAATCACGCAAAAGCGAAAGGCTATAGTCCATGGTGTCGGAGGGCATACTATAGTATGTCGTTTTTCACGATTTCGGAGGATTTTTTAAAAAAAAAGGTGAAAATCACGCAAAAGCGAAAGGCTATAGTCCATGGTGTCGGAGGGCATACTATAGTATGTGGTTTTTCACGATTTCGGAGGATTTAAAAAAAAGGTGAAAATCACGCAAAAGCGAAAGGCTATAGTCCATGGTCTCGGACCGCATACTAGTATGTCGTTTTTCACGATTTCGGAGGATTTAAAAAAAAAGGTGAAAATCACGCAAAAGCGAAAGGCTATAGTCCATGGTGTCGGAGGGCATACTATAGTATGTGGTTTTTCACGATTTCGGAGGATTTAAAAAAAAAGGTGAAAATCACGCAAAAGCGAAAGGCTATAGTCCATGGTGTCGGAGGGCATACTATAGTATGTCGTTTTTCACGATTTCGGAGGATTTGAAAAAAAGGTGAAAATCACGCAAAAGGCTATAGTCCATGGTCTCGGACCGCATACTAGTATGTCGTTTTTCACGATTTTGGAGGATTTAAAAAAAAAGGTGAAAATCACGCAAAAGCAAAAGGCTATAGTCCATGGTCTCGGACCGCATACTAGTATGTCGTTTTTCACGATTTTGGAGGATTTAAAAAAAAGGTGAAAATCACGCAAAAGCGAAAGGCTATAGTCCATGGTCTCGGACCGCATACTAGTATGTCGTTTTTCACGATTTCGGAGGATTTGAAAAAAGGTGAAAATCACGCAAAAGCAAAAGGCTATAGTCCATGGTCTCGGACCGCATACTAGTATGTCGTTTTTCACGATTTTGGAGGATTTAAAAAAAAGGTGAAAATCACGCAAAAGCGAAAGGCTATAGTCCATGGTGTCGGAGGGCATACTATAGTATGTCGTTTTTCACGATTTCGGAGGATTTAAAAAAAAGGTGAAAATCACGCAAAAGCGAAAGGCTATAGTCCATGGTGTCGGAGGGCATACTATAGTATGTCGTTTTTCACGATTTCGGAGGATTTGAAAAAAAGGTGAAAATCACGCAAAAGCAAAAGGCTATAGTCCATGGTCTCGGACCGCATACTAGTATGTCATTTTTCACGATTTCGGAGGATTTTTTAAAAAAAGGTGACAATCACGCAAAAGCGAAAGGCTATAGTCCATGGTGTCGGAGGGCATACTATAGTATGTCGTTTTTCACGATTTCGGAGGATTTGAAAAAAAGGTGAAAATCACGCAAAAGCGAAAGGCTATAGTCCATGGTGTCGGTGGGCATACTATAGTATGTCGTTTTTCACGATTTCGGAGGATTTTATAAAAAAGGTGAAAATCACGCAAAAGCGAAAGGCTATAGTCCATGGTCTCGGACCGCATACTAGTATGTCGTTTTTCACGATTTCGGAGGATTTAAAAAAAAGGTGAAAATCACGCAAAAGCGAAAGGCTATAGTCCATGGTGTCGGAGGGCATACTATAGTATGTCGTTTTTCACGATTTCGGAGGATTTTAAAAAAAAAGGTGAAAATCACGCAAAAGCGAAAGGCTATAGTCCATGGTGTCGGAGGGCATACTATAGTATGTCGTTTTTCACGATTTCGGAGGATTTGAAAAAAGGTGAAAATCACGCAAAAGCAAAAGGCTATAGTCCATGGTCTCGGACCGCATACTAGTATGTCGTTTTTCACGATTTTGGAGGATTTAAAAAAAAGGTGAAAATCACGCAAAAGCGAAAGGCTATAGTCCATGGTGTCGGAGGGCATACTATAGTATGTCGTTTTTCACGATTTCGGAGGATTTTAAAAAAAGGTGAAAATCACGCAAAAGCGAAAGGCTATAGTCCATGGTGTCGGAGGGCATACTATAGTATGTCGTTTTTCACGATTTCGGAGGATTTGAAAAAAAGGTGAAAATCACGCAAAAGCAAAAGGCTATAGTCCATGGTCTCGGACCGCATACTAGTATGTCGTTTTTCACGATTTCGGAGGATTTTTAAAAAAAAGGTGACAATCACGCAAAAGCGAAAGGCTATAGTCCATGGTGTCGGAGGGCATACTATAGTATGTCGTTTTTCACGATTTCGGAGGATTTGAAAAAAAGGTGAAAATCACGCAAAAGCGAAAGGCTATAGTCCATGGTGTCGGAGGGCATACTATAGTATGTCGTTTTTCACGATTTCGGAGGATTTAAAAAAAAAGGTGAAAATCACGCAAAAGCGAAAGGCTATAGTCCATGGTCTCGGACCGCATACTAGTATGTCGTTTTGCACGATTTCGGAGGATTTAAAAAAAAAAGGTGAAAATCACGCAAAAGCGAAAGGCTATAGTCCATGGTCTCGGACCGCATACTAGTATGTCGTTTTTCACGATTTCGGAGGATTTAAAAAAAAAGGTGAAAATCACGCAAAAGCGAAAGGCTATAGTCCATGGTGTCGGAGGGCATACTATAGTATGTGGTTTTTCACGATTTCGGAGGATTAAAAAAAAAGGTGAAAATCACGCAAAAGCGAAAGGCTATAGTCCATGGTCTCGGACCGCATACTAGTATGTCGTTTTTCACGATTTCGGAGGATTTTTAAAAAAAAGGTGACAATCACGCAAAAGCGAAAGGCTATAGTCCATGGTGTCGGAGGGCATACTATAGTATGTCGTTTTTCACGATTTCGGAGGATTTGAAAAAAAGGTGAAAATCACGCAAAAGCGAAAGGCTATAGTCCATGGTGTCGGAGGGCATACTATAGTATGTCGTTTATCACGATTTCGGAGGATTTGAAAAAAAGGTGAAAATCACGCAAAAGCGAAAGGCTATAGTCCATGGTGTCGGAGGGCATACTATAGTATGTCGTTTTTCACGATTTCGGAGGATTTAAAAAAAAAGGTGAAAATCACGCAAAAGCGAAAGGCTATAGTCCATGGTCTCGGACCGCATACTAGTATGTCATTTTTCACGATTTCGGAGGATTTTAAAAAAAAAGGTGAAAATCACGCAAAAGCGAAAGGCTATAGTCCATGGTCTCGGACCGCATACTAGTATGTCGTTTTTCACGATTTCGGAGGATTTAAAAAAAAAGGTGAAAATCACGCAAAAGCGAAAGGCTATAGTCCATGGTGTCGGAGGGCATACTATAGTATGTCGTTTTTCACGATTTCGGAGGATTTGAAAAAAGGTGAAAATCACGCAAAAGCAAAAGGCTATAGTCCATGGTCTCGGACCGCATACTAGTATGTCGTTTTTCACGATTTTGGAGGATTTAAAAAAAAGGTGAAAATCACGCAAAAGCGAAAGGCTATAGTCCATGGTGTCGGAGGGCATACTATAGTATGTCGTTTTTCACGATTTCGGAGGATTTGAAAAAAAGGTGAAAATCACGCAAAAGCGAAAGGCTATAGTCCATGGTGTCGGAGGGCATACTATAGTATGTCGTTTTTCACGATTTCGGAGGATTTGAAAAAAAGGTGAAAATCACGCAAAAGCGAAAGGCTATAGTCCATGGTGTCGGAGGGCATACTATAGTATGTCGTTTTTCACGATTTCGGAGGATTTGAAAAAAGGTGAAAATCACGCAAAAGCAAAAGGCTATAGTCCATGGTCTCGGACCGCATACTAGTATGTCGTTTTTCACGATTTTGGAGGATTTAAAAAAAAGGTGAAAATCACGCAAAAGCGAAAGGCTATAGTCCATGGTGTCGGAGGGCATACTATAGTATGTCGTTTTTCACGATTTCGGAGGATTTAAAAAAAAGGTGAAAATCACGCAAAAGCGAAAGGCTATAGTCCATGGTGTCGGAGGGCATACTATAGTATGTCGTTTTTCACGATTTCGGAGGATTTGAAAAAAAGGTGAAAATCACGCAAAAGCAAAAGGCTATAGTCCATGGTCTCGGACCGCATACTAGTATGTCGTTTTTCACGATTTCGGAGGATTTAAAAAAAAAAAGGTGACAATCACGCAAAAGCGAAAGGCTATAGTCCATGGTGTCGGAGGGCATACTATAGTATGTCGTTTTTCATGATTTCGGAGGATTTGAAAAAAAGGTGAAAATCACGCAAAAGCGAAAGGCTATAGTCCATGGTGTCGGAGGGCATACTATAGTATGTCGTTTATCACGATTTCGGAGGATTTGAAAAAAAGGTGAAAATCACGCAAAAGCGAAAGGCTATAGTCCATGGTGTCGGAGGGCATACTATAGTATGTGGTTTTTCACGATTTCGGAGGATTTAAAAAAAAAGGTGAAAATCACGCAAAAGCGAAAGGCTATAGTCCATGGTGTCGGAGGGCATACTATAGTATGTCGTTTTTCACGATTTCGGAGGATTTGAAAAAAGGTGAAAATCACGCAAAAGCAAAAGGCTATAGTCCATGGTCTCGGACCGCATACTAGTATGTCGTTTTTCACGATTTTGGAGGATTTAAAAAAAAGGTGAAAATCACGCAAAAGCGAAAGGCTATAGTCCATGGTGTCGGAGGGCATACTATAGTATGTCGTTTTTCACGATTTCGGAGGATTTAAAAAAAAGGTGAAAATCACGCAAAAGCGAAAGGCTATAGTCCATGGTGTCGGAGGGCATACTATAGTATGTCGTTTTTCACGATTTCGGAGGATTTGAAAAAAAGGTGAAAATCACGCAAAAGCAAAAGGCTATAGTCCATGGTCTCGGACCGCATACTAGTATGTCATTTTTCACGATTTCGGAGGATTTTAAAAAAAAAGGTGACAATCACGCAAAAGCGAAAGGCTATAGTCCATGGTGTCGGAGGGCATACTATAGTATGTCGTTTTTCACGATTTCGGAGGATTTGAAAAAAAGGTGAAAATCACGCAAAAGCGAAAGGCTATAGTCCATGGTGTCTGTGGGCATACTATAGTATGTCGTTTTTCACGATTTCGGAGGATTTAAAAAAAAGGTGAAAATCACGCAAAAGCGAAAGGCTATAGTCCATGGTGTCTGTGGGCATACTATAGTATGTCGTTTTTCACGATTTCGGAGGATTTGAAAAAAAGGTGAAAATCACGCAAAAGCAAAAGGCTATAGTCCATGGTCTCGGACCGCATACTAGTATGTCATTTTTCACGATTTCGGAGGATTTTTAAAAAAAAGGTGACAATCACGCAAAAGCGAAAGGCTATAGTCCATGGTGTCGGAGGGCATACTATAGTATGTCGTTTTTCACGATTTCGGAGGATTTGAAAAAAAGGTGAAAATCACGCAAAAGCGAAAGGCTATAGTCCATGGTGTCTGTGGGCATACTATAGTATGTCGTTTTTCACGATTTCGGAGGATTTAAAAAAAAAGGTGAAAATCACGCAAAAGCGAAAGGCTATAGTCCATGGTCTCGGACCGCATACTAGTATGTCGTTTTTCACGATTTCGGAGGATTAAAAAAAAAAAGGTGAAAATCACGCAAAAGCGAAAGGCTATAGTCCATGGTGTCGGAGGGCATACTATAGTATGTCGTTTTTCACGATTTCGGAGGATTTAAAAAAAAAAGGTGAAAATCACGCAAAAGCGAAAGGCTATAGTCCATGGTGTCGGAGGGCATACTATAGTATGTGGTTTTTCACGATTTCGGAGGATTTAAAAAAAAAGGTGAAAATCACGCAAAAGCGAAAGGCTATAGTCCATGGTGTCGGAGGGCATACTATAGTATGTAGTTTTTCACGATTTCGGAGGATTTGAAAAAAGGTGAAAATCACGCAAAAGCAAAAGGCTATAGTCCATGGTCTCGGACCGCATACTAGTATGTCGTTTTTCACGATTTTGGAGGATTTAAAAAAAAGGTGAAAATCACGCAAAAGCGAAAGGCTATAGTCCATGGTGTCGGAGGGCATACTATAGTATGTCGTTTTTCACGATTTCGGAGGATTTAAAAAAAAGGTGAAAATCACGCAAAAGCGAAAGGCTATAGTCCATGGTGTCGGAGGGCATACTATAGTATGTCGTTTTTCACGATTTCGGAGGATTTAAAAAAAAGGTGAAAATCACGCAAAAGCAAAAGGCTATAGTCCATGGTCTCGGACCGCATACTAGTATGTCGTTTTTCACGATTTCGGAGGATTTGAAAAAAAGGTGAAAATCACGCAAAAGCGAAAGGCTATAGTCCATGGTGTCGGAGGGCATACTATAGTATGTCGTTTATCACGATTTCGGAGGATTTGAAAAAAAGGTGAAAATCACGCAAAAGCCAAAGGCTATAGTCCATGGTGTCGGAGGGCATACTATAGTATGTCGTTTTTCACGATTTCGGAGGATTTAAAAAAAAAGGTGAAAATCACGCAAAAGCGAAAGGCTATAGTCCATGGTCTCGGACCGCATACTAGTATGTCGTTTTTCACGATTTCGGAGGATTTAAAAAAAAAGGTGAAAATCACGCAAAAGCGAAAGGCTATAGTCCATGGTGTCGGAGGGCATACTATAGTATGTGGTTTTTCACGATTTCGGAGGATTAAAAAAAAAGGTGAAAATCACGCAAAAGCGAAAGGCTATAGTCCATGGTCTCGGACCGCATACTAGTATGTCGTTTTTCACGATTTCGGAGGATTTTAAAAAAAAAGGTGACAATCACGCAAAAGCGAAGGCTATAGTCCATGGTGTCGGAGGGCATACTATAGTATGTCGTTTTTCACGATTTCGGAGGATTTGAAAAAAAGGTGAAAATCACGCAAAAGCGAAAGGCTATAGTCCATGGTGTCGGAGGGCATACTATAGTATGTCGTTTATCACGATTTCGGAGGATTTGAAAAAAAGGTGAAAATCACGCAAAAGCGAAAGGCTATAGTCCATGGTGTCGGAGGGCATACTATAGTATGTCGTTTTTCACGATTTCGGAGGATTTAAAAAAAAAGGTGAAAATCACGCAAAAGCGAAAGGCTATAGTCCATGGTCTCGGACCGCATACTAGTATGTCATTTTTCACGATTTCGGAGGATTTAAAAAAAAAGGTGAAAATCACGCAAAAGCGAAAGGCTATAGTCCATGGTCTCGGACCGCATACTAGTATGTCGTTTTTCACGATTTCGGAGGATTTAAAAAAAAAAGGTGAAAATCACGCAAAAGCGAAAGGCTATAGTCCATGGTGTCGGAGGGCATACTATAGTATGTCGTTTTTCACGATTTCGGAGGATTTTTAAAAAAAAAAGGTGAAAATCACGCAAAAGCAAAAGGCTATAGTCCATGGTCTCGGACCGCATACTAGTATGTCGTTTTTCACGATTTCGGAGGATTTGAAAAAAAGGTGAAAATCACGCAAAAGCGAAAGGCTATAGTCCATGGTGTCGGAGGGCATACTATAGTATGTCGTTTATCACGATTTCGGAGGATTTGAAAAAAAGGTGAAAATCACGCAAAAGCGAAAGGCTATAGTCCATGGTCTCGGACCGCATACTAGTATGTCGTTTTTCACGATTTCGGAGGATTTAAAAAAAAAAGGTGAAAATCACGCAAAAGCGAAAGGCTATAGTCCATGGTGTCGGAGGGCATACTATAGTATGTCGTTTTTCACGATTTCGGAGGATTTTTAAAAAAAAAAAGGTGAAAATCACGCAAAAGCAAAAGGCTATAGTCCATGGTCTCGGACCGCATACTAGTATGTCGTTTTTCACGATTTCGGAGGATTTGAAAAAAAGGTGAAAATCACGCAAAAGCGAAAGGCTATAGTCCATGGTGTCGGAGGGCATACTATAGTATGTCGTTTATCACGATTTCGGAGGATTTGAAAAAAAGGTGAAAATCACGCAAAAGCGAAAGGCTATAGTCCATGGTGTCGGAGGGCATACTATAGTATGTCGTTTTTCACGATTTCGGAGGATTTAAAAAAAAAGGTGAAAATCACGCAAAAGCGAAAGGCTATAGTCCATGGTCTCGGACCGCATACTAGTATGTCGTTTTTCACGATTTCGGAGGATTTAAAAAAAAAGGTGAAAATCACGCAAAAGCGAAAGGCTATAGTCCATGGTGTCGGAGGGCATACTATAGTATGTGGTTTTTCACGATTTCGGAGGATTAAAAAAAAAGGTGAAAATCACGCAAAAGCGAAAGGCTATAGTCCATGGTCTCGGACCGCATACTAGTATGTCGTTTTTCACGATTTCGGAGGATTTTAAAAAAAAAGGTGACAATCACGCAAAAGCGAAAGGCTATAGTCCATGGTGTCGGAGGGCATACTATAGTATGTCGTTTTTCACGATTTCGGAGGATTTGAAAAAAAGGTGAAAATCACGCAAAAGCGAAAGGCTATAGTCCATGGTGTCGGAGGGCATACTATAGTATGTCGTTTTTCACGATTTCGGAGGATTTAAAAAAAAAGGTGAAAATCACGCAAAAGCGAAAGGCTATAGTCCATGGTCTCGGACCGCATACTAGTATGTCATTTTTCACGATTTCGGAGGATTTAAAAAAAAAGGTGAAAATCACGCAAAAGCGAAAGGCTATAGTCCATGGTCTCGGACCGCATACTAGTATGTCGTTTTTCACGATTTCGGAGGATTTAAAAAAAAAAGGTGAAAATCACGCAAAAGCGAAAGGCTATAGTCCATGGTGTCGGAGGGCATACTATAGTATGTCGTTTTTCACGATTTCGGAGGATTTTTTAAAAAAAAAGGTGAAAATCACGCAAAAGCGAAAGGCTATAGTCCATGGTGTCGGAGGGCATACTATAGTATGTGGTTTTTCACGATTTCGGAGGATTTAAAAAAAAGGTGAAAATCACGCAAAAGCGAAAGGCTATAGTCCATGGTCTCGGACCGCATACTAGTATGTCGTTTTTCACGATTTCGGAGGATTTAAAAAAAAAGGTGAAAATCACGCAAAAGCGAAAGGCTATAGTCCATGGTGTCGGAGGGCATACTATAGTATGTGGTTTTTCACGATTTCGGAGGATTTAAAAAAAAAGGTGAAAATCACGCAAAAGCGAAAGGCTATAGTCCATGGTGTCGGAGGGCATACTATAGTATGTCGTTTTTCACGATTTCGGAGGATTTGAAAAAAAGGTGAAAATCACGCAAAAGGCTATAGTCCATGGTCTCGGACCGCATACTAGTATGTCGTTTTTCACGATTTTGGAGGATTTAAAAAAAAAGGTGAAAATCACGCAAAAGCAAAAGGCTATAGTCCATGGTCTCGGACCGCATACTAGTATGTCGTTTTTCACGATTTTGGAGGATTTAAAAAAAAGGTGAAAATCACGCAAAAGCGAAAGGCTATAGTCCATGGTCTCGGACCGCATACTAGTATGTCGTTTTTCACGATTTCGGAGGATTTGAAAAAAGGTGAAAATCACGCAAAAGCGAAAGGCTATAGTCCATGGTGTCGGAGGGCATACTATAGTATGTCGTTTTTCACGATTTCGGAGGATTTTTTAAAAAAAAAGGTGAAAATCACGCAAAAGCGAAAGGCTATAGTCCATGGTGTCGGAGGGCATACTATAGTATGTGGTTTTTCACGATTTCGGAGGATTTAAAAAAAAGGTGAAAATCACGCAAAAGCGAAAGGCTATAGTCCATGGTCTCGGACCGCATACTAGTATGTCGTTTTTCACGATTTCGGAGGATTTAAAAAAAAAGGTGAAAATCACGCAAAAGCGAAAGGCTATAGTCCATGGTGTCGGAGGGCATACTATAGTATGTGGTTTTTCACGATTTCGGAGGATTTAAAAAAAAAGGTGAAAATCACGCAAAAGCGAAAGGCTATAGTCCATGGTGTCGGAGGGCATACTATAGTATGTCGTTTTTCACGATTTCGGAGGATTTGAAAAAAAGGTGAAAATCACGCAAAAGGCTATAGTCCATGGTCTCGGACCGCATACTAGTATGTCGTTTTTCACGATTTTGGAGGATTTAAAAAAAAAGGTGAAAATCACGCAAAAGCAAAAGGCTATAGTCCATGGTCTCGGACCGCATACTAGTATGTCGTTTTTCACGATTTTGGAGGATTTAAAAAAAAGGTGAAAATCACGCAAAAGCGAAAGGCTATAGTCCATGGTCTCGGACCGCATACTAGTATGTCGTTTTTCACGATTTCGGAGGATTTGAAAAAAGGTGAAAATCACGCAAAAGCAAAAGGCTATAGTCCATGGTCTCGGACCGCATACTAGTATGTCGTTTTTCACGATTTTGGAGGATTTAAAAAAAAGGTGAAAATCACGCAAAAGCGAAAGGCTATAGTCCATGGTGTCGGAGGGCATACTATAGTATGTCGTTTTTCACGATTTCGGAGGATTTAAAAAAAAGGTGAAAATCACGCAAAAGCGAAAGGCTATAGTCCATGGTGTCGGAGGGCATACTATAGTATGTCGTTTTTCACGATTTCGGAGGATTTGAAAAAAAGGTGAAAATCACGCAAAAGCAAAAGGCTATAGTCCATGGTCTCGGACCGCATACTAGTATGTCATTTTTCACGATTTCGGAGGATTTTTTAAAAAAAGGTGACAATCACGCAAAAGCGAAAGGCTATAGTCCATGGTGTCGGAGGGCATACTATAGTATGTCGTTTTTCACGATTTCGGAGGATTTGAAAAAAAGGTGAAAATCACGCAAAAGCGAAAGGCTATAGTCCATGGTGTCGGTGGGCATACTATAGTATGTCGTTTTTCACGATTTCGGAGGATTTTATAAAAAAGGTGAAAATCACGCAAAAGCGAAAGGCTATAGTCCATGGTCTCGGACCGCATACTAGTATGTCGTTTTTCACGATTTCGGAGGATTTAAAAAAAAGGTGAAAATCACGCAAAAGCGAAAGGCTATAGTCCATGGTGTCGGAGGGCATACTATAGTATGTCGTTTTTCACGATTTCGGAGGATTTTAAAAAAAAAGGTGAAAATCACGCAAAAGCGAAAGGCTATAGTCCATGGTGTCGGAGGGCATACTATAGTATGTCGTTTTTCACGATTTCGGAGGATTTGAAAAAAGGTGAAAATCACGCAAAAGCAAAAGGCTATAGTCCATGGTCTCGGACCGCATACTAGTATGTCGTTTTTCACGATTTTGGAGGATTTAAAAAAAAGGTGAAAATCACGCAAAAGCGAAAGGCTATAGTCCATGGTGTCGGAGGGCATACTATAGTATGTCGTTTTTCACGATTTCGGAGGATTTTAAAAAAAGGTGAAAATCACGCAAAAGCGAAAGGCTATAGTCCATGGTGTCGGAGGGCATACTATAGTATGTCGTTTTTCACGATTTCGGAGGATTTGAAAAAAAGGTGAAAATCACGCAAAAGCAAAAGGCTATAGTCCATGGTCTCGGACCGCATACTAGTATGTCGTTTTTCACGATTTCGGAGGATTTTTAAAAAAAAGGTGACAATCACGCAAAAGCGAAAGGCTATAGTCCATGGTGTCGGAGGGCATACTATAGTATGTCGTTTTTCACGATTTCGGAGGATTTGAAAAAAAGGTGAAAATCACGCAAAAGCGAAAGGCTATAGTCCATGGTGTCGGAGGGCATACTATAGTATGTCGTTTTTCACGATTTCGGAGGATTTAAAAAAAAAGGTGAAAATCACGCAAAAGCGAAAGGCTATAGTCCATGGTCTCGGACCGCATACTAGTATGTCGTTTTGCACGATTTCGGAGGATTTAAAAAAAAAAGGTGAAAATCACGCAAAAGCGAAAGGCTATAGTCCATGGTCTCGGACCGCATACTAGTATGTCGTTTTTCACGATTTCGGAGGATTTAAAAAAAAAGGTGAAAATCACGCAAAAGCGAAAGGCTATAGTCCATGGTGTCGGAGGGCATACTATAGTATGTGGTTTTTCACGATTTCGGAGGATTAAAAAAAAAGGTGAAAATCACGCAAAAGCGAAAGGCTATAGTCCATGGTCTCGGACCGCATACTAGTATGTCGTTTTTCACGATTTCGGAGGATTTTTAAAAAAAAGGTGACAATCACGCAAAAGCGAAAGGCTATAGTCCATGGTGTCGGAGGGCATACTATAGTATGTCGTTTTTCACGATTTCGGAGGATTTGAAAAAAAGGTGAAAATCACGCAAAAGCGAAAGGCTATAGTCCATGGTGTCGGAGGGCATACTATAGTATGTCGTTTATCACGATTTCGGAGGATTTGAAAAAAAGGTGAAAATCACGCAAAAGCGAAAGGCTATAGTCCATGGTGTCGGAGGGCATACTATAGTATGTCGTTTTTCACGATTTCGGAGGATTTAAAAAAAAAGGTGAAAATCACGCAAAAGCGAAAGGCTATAGTCCATGGTCTCGGACCGCATACTAGTATGTCATTTTTCACGATTTCGGAGGATTTTAAAAAAAAAGGTGAAAATCACGCAAAAGCGAAAGGCTATAGTCCATGGTCTCGGACCGCATACTAGTATGTCGTTTTTCACGATTTCGGAGGATTTAAAAAAAAAGGTGAAAATCACGCAAAAGCGAAAGGCTATAGTCCATGGTGTCGGAGGGCATACTATAGTATGTCGTTTTTCACGATTTCGGAGGATTTGAAAAAAGGTGAAAATCACGCAAAAGCAAAAGGCTATAGTCCATGGTCTCGGACCGCATACTAGTATGTCGTTTTTCACGATTTTGGAGGATTTAAAAAAAAGGTGAAAATCACGCAAAAGCGAAAGGCTATAGTCCATGGTGTCGGAGGGCATACTATAGTATGTCGTTTTTCACGATTTCGGAGGATTTGAAAAAAAGGTGAAAATCACGCAAAAGCGAAAGGCTATAGTCCATGGTGTCGGAGGGCATACTATAGTATGTCGTTTTTCACGATTTCGGAGGATTTGAAAAAAAGGTGAAAATCACGCAAAAGCAAAAGGCTATAGTCCATGGTCTCGGACCGCATACTAGTATGTCGTTTTTCACGATTTCGGAGGATTTTTAAAAAAAAGGTGACAATCACGCAAAAGCGAAAGGCTATAGTCCATGGTGTCGGAGGGCATACTATAGTATGTCGTTTTTCACGATTTCGGAGGATTTGAAAAAAAGGTGAAAATCACGCAAAAGCGAAAGGCTATAGTCCATGGTGTCGGAGGGCATACTATAGTATGTCGTTTTTCACGATTTCGGAGGATTTAAAAAAAAAGGTGAAAATCACGCAAAAGCGAAAGGCTATAGTCCATGGTCTCGGACCGCATACTAGTATGTCGTTTTGCACGATTTCGGAGGATTTAAAAAAAAAAGGTGAAAATCACGCAAAAGCGAAAGGCTATAGTCCATGGTCTCGGACCGCATACTAGTATGTCGTTTTTCACGATTTCGGAGGATTTAAAAAAAAAGGTGAAAATCACGCAAAAGCGAAAGGCTATAGTCCATGGTGTCGGAGGGCATACTATAGTATGTGGTTTTTCACGATTTCGGAGGATTAAAAAAAAAGGTGAAAATCACGCAAAAGCGAAAGGCTATAGTCCATGGTCTCGGACCGCATACTAGTATGTCGTTTTTCACGATTTCGGAGGATTTTTAAAAAAAAGGTGACAATCACGCAAAAGCGAAAGGCTATAGTCCATGGTGTCGGAGGGCATACTATAGTATGTCGTTTTTCACGATTTCGGAGGATTTGAAAAAAAGGTGAAAATCACGCAAAAGCGAAAGGCTATAGTCCATGGTGTCGGAGGGCATACTATAGTATGTCGTTTATCACGATTTCGGAGGATTTGAAAAAAAGGTGAAAATCACGCAAAAGCGAAAGGCTATAGTCCATGGTGTCGGAGGGCATACTATAGTATGTCGTTTTTCACGATTTCGGAGGATTTAAAAAAAAAGGTGAAAATCACGCAAAAGCGAAAGGCTATAGTCCATGGTCTCGGACCGCATACTAGTATGTCATTTTTCACGATTTCGGAGGATTTTAAAAAAAAAGGTGAAAATCACGCAAAAGCGAAAGGCTATAGTCCATGGTCTCGGACCGCATACTAGTATGTCGTTTTTCACGATTTCGGAGGATTTAAAAAAAAAAGGTGAAAATCACGCAAAAGCGAAAGGCTATAGTCCATGGTGTCGGAGGGCATACTATAGTATCTCGTTTTTCACGATTTCGGAGGATTTTTAAAAAAAAAAGGTGAAAATCACGCAAAAGCGAAAGGCTATAGTCCATGGTGTCGGAGGGCATACTATAGTATGTGGTTTTTCACGATTTCGGAGGATTTAAAAAAAAGGTGAAAATCACGCAAAAGCGAAAGGCTATAGTCCATGGTCTCGGACCGCATACTAGTATGTCGTTTTTCACGATTTCGGAGGATTTAAAAAAAAGGTGAAAATCACGCAAAAGCGAAAGGCTATAGTCCATGGTGTCGGAGGGCATACTATAGTATGTGGTTTTTCACGATTTCGGAGGATTTAAAAAAAAAGGTGAAAATCACGCAAAAGCGAAAGGCTATAGTCCATGGTGTCGGAGGGCATACTATAGTATGTCGTTTTTCACGATTTCGGAGGATTTGAAAAAAAGGTGAAAATCACGCAAAAGGCTATAGTCCATGGTCTCGGACCGCATACTAGTATGTCGTTTTTCACGATTTTGGAGGATTTAAAAAAAAAGGTGAAAATCACGCAAAAGCGAAAGGCTATAGTCCATGGTGTCGGAGGGCATACTATAGTATGTCGTTTTTCACGATTTCGGAGGATTTAAAAAAAAAGGTGAAAATCACGCAAAAGCGAAAGGCTATAGTCCATGGTGTCGGAGGGCATACTATAGTATGTCGTTTTTCACGATTTCGGAGGATTTGAAAAAAAGGTGAAAATCACGCAAAAGCAAAAGGCTATAGTCCATGGTCTCGGACCGCATACTAGTATGTCGTTTTTCACGATTTCGGAGGATTTTTAAAAAAAAGGTGACAATCACGCAAAAGCGAAAGGCTATAGTCCATGGTGTCGGAGGGCATACTATAGTATGTCGTTTTTCACGATTTCGGAGGATTTGAAAAAAAGGTGAAAATCACGCAAAAGCGAAAGGCTATAGTCCATGGTGTCGGAGGGCATACTATAGTATGTCGTTTATCACGATTTCGGAGGATTTAAAAAAAAGGTGAAAATCACGCAAAAGCGAAAGGCTATAGTCCATGGTGTCGGAGGGCATACTATAGTATGTGGTTTTTCACGATTTCGGAGGATTTAAAAAAAAAGGTGAAAATCACGCAAAAGCGAAAGGCTATAGTCCATGGTGTCGGAGGGCATACTATAGTATGTCGTTTTTCACGATTTCGGAGGATTTGAAAAAAAGGTGAAAATCACGCAAAAGCAAAAGGCTATAGTCCATGGTCTCGGACCGCATACTAGTATGTCGTTTTTCACGATTTTGGAGGATTTAAAAAAAAAGGTGAAAATCACGCAAAAGCGAAAGGCTATAGTCCATGGTGTCGGAGGGCATACTATAGTATGTCGTTTTTCACGATTTCGGAGGATTTAAAAAAAAAGGTGAAAATCACGCAAAAGCGAAAGGCTATAGTCCATGGTGTCGGAGGGCATACTATAGTATGTCGTTTTTCACGATTTCGGAGGATTTGAAAAAAAGGTGAAAATCACGCAAAAGCAAAAGGCTATAGTCCATGGTCTCGGACCGCATACTAGTATGTCGTTTTTCACGATTTCGGAGGATTTTTAAAAAAAAGGTGACAATCACGCAAAAGCGAAAGGCTATAGTCCATGGTGTCGGAGGGCATACTATAGTATGTCGTTTTTCACGATTTCGGAGGATTTGAAAAAAAGGTGAAAATCACGCAAAAGCGAAAGGCTATAGTCCATGGTGTCGGAGGGCATACTATAGTATGTCGTTTATCACGATTTCGGAGGATTTGAAAAAAAGGTGAAAATCACGCAAAAGCGAAAGGCTATAGTCCATGGTGTCGGAGGGCATACTATAGTATGTCGTTTTTCACGATTTCGGAGGATTTAAAAAAAAAGGTGAAAATCACGCAAAAGCGAAAGGCTATAGTCCATGGTCTCGGACCGCATACTAGTATGTCGTTTTTCACGATTTCGGAGGATTTTAAAAAAAAAGGTGAAAATCACGCAAAAGCGAAAGGCTATAGTCCATGGTGTCGGAGGGCATACTATAGTATGTCGTTTTTCACGATTTCGGAGGATTTATAAAAAAAAAGGTGAAAATCACGCAAAAGCGAAAGGCTATAGTCCATGGTGTCGGAGGGCATACTATAGTATGTGGTTTTTCACGATTTCGGAGGATTTAAAAAAAAGGTGAAAATCACGCAAAAGCGAAAGGCTATAGTCCATGGTGTCGGAGGGCATACTATAGTATGTCGTTTTTCACGATTTCGGAGGATTTTTAAAAAAAAAGGTGAAAATCACGCAAAAGCGAAAGGCTATAGTCCATGGTGTCGGAGGGCATACTATAGTATGTGGTTTTTCACGATTTCGGAGGATTTAAAAAAAAGGTGAAAATCACGCAAAAGCGAAAGGCTATAGTCCATGGTCTCGGACCGCATACTAGTATATCGTTTTTCACGATTTCGGAGGATTTAAAAAAAAGGTGAAAATCACGCAAAAGCGAAAGGCTATAGTCCATGGTGTCGGAGGGCATACTATAGTATGTCGTTTTTCACGATTTCGGAGGATTTAAAAAAAAGGTGAAAATCACGCAAAAGCGAAAGGCTATAGTCCATGGTGTCGGAGGGCATACTATAGTATGTCGTTTTTCACGATTTCGGAGGATTTGAAAAAAAGGTGAAAATCACGCAAAAGCAAAAGGCTATAGTCCATGGTCTCGGACCGCATACTAGTATGTCGTTTTTCACGATTTCGGAGGATTTGAAAAAAAGGTGACAATCACGCAAAAGCGAAAGGCTATAGTCCATGGTGTCGGAGGGCATACTATAGTATGTCGTTTATCACGATTTCGGAGGATTTGAAAAAAAGGTGAAAATCACGCAAAAGCGAAAGGCTATAGTCCATGGTGTCGGAGGGCATACTATAGTATGTCGTTTTTCACGATTTCGGAGGATTTAAAAAAAAGGTGAAAATCACGCAAAAGCGAAAGGCTATAGTCCATGGTCTCGGACCGCATACTAGTATGTCGTTTTTCACGATTTCGGAGGATTTAAAAAAAAAAGGTGACAATCACGCAAAAGCGAAAGGCTATAGTCCATGGTGTCGGAGGGCATACTATAGTATGTCGTTTTTCACGATTTCGGAGGATTTGAAAAAAAGGTGAAAATCACGCAAAAGCGAAAGGCTATAGTCCATGGTGTCGGAGGGCATACTATAGTATGTGGTTTTTCACGATTTCGGAGGATTAAAAAAAAAAGGTGAAAATCACGCAAAAGCGAAAGGCTATAGTCCATGGTGTCGGAGGGCATACTATAGTATGTCGTTTTTCACGATTTCGGAGGATTTGAAAAAAAGGTGAAAATCACGCAAAAGGCTATAGTCCATGGTCTCGGACCGCATACTAGTATGTCGTTTTTCACGATTTTGGAGGATTTAAAAAAAAAGGTGAAAATCACGCAAAAGCGAAAGGCTATAGTCCATGGTGTCGGAGGGCATACTATAGTATGTCGTTTTTCACGATTTCGGAGGATTTAAAAAAAAGGTGAAAATCACGCAAAAGCGAAAGGCTATAGTCCATGGTGTCGGAGGGCATACTATAGTATGTCGTTTTTCACGATTTCGGAGGATTTGAAAAAAAGGTGAAAATCACGCAAAAGCAAAAGGCTATAGTCCATGGTCTCGGACCGCATACTAGTATGTCGTTTTTCACGATTTCGGAGGATTTTTAAAAAAAAGGTGACAATCACGCAAAAGCGAAAGGCTATAGTCCATGGTGTCGGAGGGCATACTATAGTATGTCGTTTTTCACGATTTCGGAGGATTTGAAAAAAAGGTGAAAATCACGCAAAAGCGAAAGGCTATAGTCCATGGTGTCGGAGGGCATACTATAGTATGTCGTTTATCACGATTTCGGAGGATTTAAAAAAAAGGTGAAAATCACGCAAAAGCGAAAGGCTATAGTCCATGGTGTCGGAGGGCATACTATAGTATGTGGTTTTTCACGATTTCGGAGGATTTAAAAAAAAAGGTGAAAATCACGCAAAAGCGAAAGGCTATAGTCCATGGTGTCGGAGGGCATACTATAGTATGTCGTTTTTCACGATTTCGGAGGATTTGAAAAAAAGGTGAAAATCACGCAAAAGCAAAAGGCTATAGTCCATGGTCTCGGACCGCATACTAGTATGTTGTTTTTCACGATTTTGGAGGATTTAAAAAAAAAGGTGAAAATCACGCAAAAGCGAAAGGCTATAGTCCATGGTGTCGGAGGGCATACTATAGTATGTCGTTTTTCACGATTTCGGAGGATTTAAAAAAAAAGGTGAAAATCACGCAAAAGCGAAAGGCTATAGTCCATGGTGTCGGAGGGCATACTATAGTATGTCGTTTTTCACGATTTCGGAGGATTTGAAAAAAAGGTGAAAATCACGCAAAAGCAAAAGGCTATAGTCCATGGTCTCGGACCGCATACTAGTATGTCGTTTTTCACGATTTCGGAGGATTTTTTAAAAAAAGGTGACAATCACGCAAAAGCGAAAGGCTATAGTCCATGGTGTCGGAGGGCATACTATAGTATGTCGTTTTTCACGATTTCGGAGGATTTGAAAAAAAGGTGAAAATCACGCAAAAGCGAAAGGCTATAGTCCATGGTGTCGGAGGGCATACTATAGTATGTCGTTTATCACGATTTCGGAGGATTTGAAAAAAAGGTGAAAATCACGCAAAAGCGAAAGGCTATAGTCCATGGTGTCGGAGGGCATACTATAGTATGTCGTTTTTCACGATTTCGGAGGATTTAAAAAAAAAGGTGAAAATCACGCAAAAGCGAAAGGCTATAGTCCATGGTCTCGGACCGCATACTAGTATGTCGTTTTTCACGATTTCGGAGGATTATAAAAAAAATGTGAAAATCACGCAAAAGCGAAAGGCTATAGTCCATGGTGTCGGAGGGCATACTATAGTATGTCGTTTTTCACGATTTCGGAGGATTTATAAAAAAAAAGGTGAAAATCACGCAAAAGCGAAAGGCTATAGTCCATGGTGTCGGAGGGCATACTATAGTATGTGGTTTTTCACGATTTCGGAGGATTTAAAAAAAAGGTGAAAATCACGCAAAAGCGAAAGGCTATAGTCCATGGTCTCGGACCGCATACTAGTATGTCGTTTTTCACGATTTCGGAGGATTTAAAAAAAAGGTGAAAATCACGCAAAAGCGAAAGGCTATAGTCCATGGTGTCGGAGGGCATACTATAGTATGTCGTTTTTCACGATTTCGGAGGATTTGAAAAAAAGGTGAAAATCACGCAAAAGCAAAAGGCTATAGTCCATGGTCTCGGACCGCATACTAGTATGTCGTTTTTCACGATTTCGGAGGATTTGAAAAAAAGGTGACAATCACGCAAAAGCGAAAGGCTATAGTCCATGGTGTCGGAGGGCATACTATAGTATGTCGTTTATCACGATTTCGGAGGATTTGAAAAAAAGGTGAAAATCACGCAAAAGCGAAAGGCTATAGTCCATGGTGTCGGAGGGCATACTATAGTATGTCGTTTATCACGATTTCGGAGGATTTGAAAAAAAGGTGAAAATCACGCAAAAGCGAAAGGCTATAGTCCATGGTGTCGGAGGGCATACTATAGTATGTCGTTTTTCACGATTTCGGAGGATTTAAAAAAAAGGTGAAAATCACGCAAAAGCGAAAGGCTATAGTCCATGGTCTCGGACCGCATACTAGTATGTCGTTTTTCACGATTTCGGAGGATTTAAAAAAAAAAGGTGACAATCACGCAAAAGCGAAAGGCTATAGTCCATGGTGTCGGAGGGCATACTATAGTATGTCGTTTTTCACGATTTCGGAGGATTTGAAAAAAAGGTGAAAATCACGCAAAAGCGAAAGGCTATAGTCCATGGTGTCGGAGGGCATACTATAGTATGTGGTTTTTCACGATTTCGGAGGATTAAAAAAAAAAGGTGAAAATCACGCAAAAGCGAAAGGCTATAGTCCATGGTGTCGGAGGGCATACTATAGTATGTCGTTTTTCACGATTTCGGAGGATTTGAAAAAAAGGTGAAAATCACGCAAAAGGCTATAGTCCATGGTCTCGGACCGCATACTAGTATGTCGTTTTTCACGATTTTGGAGGATTTAAAAAAAAAGGTGAAAATCACGCAAAAGCGAAAGGCTATAGTCCATGGTGTCGGAGGGCATACTATAGTATGTCGTTTTTCACGATTTCGGAGGATTTAAAAAAAAGGTGAAAATCACGCAAAAGCGAAAGGCTATAGTCCATGGTGTCGGAGGGCATACTATAGTATGTCGTTTTTCACGATTTCGGAGGATTTGAAAAAAAGGTGAAAATCACGCAAAAGCAAAAGGCTATAGTCCATGGTCTCGGACCGCATACTAGTATGTCGTTTTTCACGATTTCGGAGGATTTTTTAAAAAAAGGTGACAATCACGCAAAAGCGAAAGGCTATAGTCCATGGTGTCGGAGGGCATACTATAGTATGTCGTTTTTCACGATTTCGGAGGATTTGAAAAAAAGGTGAAAATCACGCAAAAGCGAAAGGCTATAGTCCATGGTGTCGGAGGGCATACTATAGTATGTCGTTTATCACGATTTCGGAGGATTTAAAAAAAAGGTGAAAATCACGCAAAAGCGAAAGGCTATAGTCCATGGTGTCGGAGGGCATACTATAGTATGTGGTTTTTCACGATTTCGGAGGATTTAAAAAAAAAGGTGAAAATCACGCAAAAGCGAAAGGCTATAGTCCATGGTGTCGGAGGGCATACTATAGTATGTCGTTTTTCACGATTTCGGAGGATTTGAAAAAAAGGTGAAAATCACGCAAAAGCAAAAGGCTATAGTCCATGGTCTCGGACCGCATACTAGTATGTTGTTTTTCACGATTTTGGAGGATTTAAAAAAAAAGGTGAAAATCACGCAAAAGCGAAAGGCTATAGTCCATGGTGTCGGAGGGCATACTATAGTATGTCGTTTTTCACGATTTCGGAGGATTTAAAAAAAAAGGTGAAAATCACGCAAAAGCGAAAGGCTATAGTCCATGGTGTCGGAGGGCATACTATAGTATGTCGTTTTTCACGATTTCGGAGGATTTGAAAAAAAGGTGAAAATCACGCAAAAGCAAAAGGCTATAGTCCATGGTCTCGGACCGCATACTAGTATGTCGTTTTTCACGATTTCGGAGGATTTTTTAAAAAAAGGTGACAATCACGCAAAAGCGAAAGGCTATAGTCCATGGTGTCGGAGGGCATACTATAGTATGTCGTTTTTCACGATTTCGGAGGATTTGAAAAAAAGGTGAAAATCACGCAAAAGCGAAAGGCTATAGTCCATGGTGTCGGAGGGCATACTATAGTATGTCGTTTATCACGATTTCGGAGGATTTGAAAAAAAGGTGAAAATCACGCAAAAGCGAAAGGCTATAGTCCATGGTGTCGGAGGGCATACTATAGTATGTCGTTTTTCACGATTTCGGAGGATTTAAAAAAAAAGGTGAAAATCACGCAAAAGCGAAAGGCTATAGTCCATGGTCTCGGACCGCATACTAGTATGTCGTTTTTCACGATTTCGGAGGATTATAAAAAAAATGTGAAAATCACGCAAAAGCGAAAGGCTATAGTCCATGGTGTCGGAGGGCATACTATAGTATGTCGTTTTTCACGATTTCGGAGGATTTATAAAAAAAAAGGTGAAAATCACGCAAAAGCGAAAGGCTATAGTCCATGGTGTCGGAGGGCATACTATAGTATGTGGTTTTTCACGATTTCGGAGGATTTAAAAAAAAGGTGAAAATCACGCAAAAGCGAAAGGCTATAGTCCATGGTCTCGGACCGCATACTAGTATGTCGTTTTTCACGATTTCGGAGGATTTAAAAAAAAGGTGAAAATCACGCAAAAGCGAAAGGCTATAGTCCATGGTGTCGGAGGGCATACTATAGTATGTCGTTTTTCACGATTTCGGAGGATTTGAAAAAAAGGTGAAAATCACGCAAAAGCAAAAGGCTATAGTCCATGGTCTCGGACCGCATACTAGTATGTCGTTTTTCACGATTTCGGAGGATTTGAAAAAAAGGTGACAATCACGCAAAAGCGAAAGGCTATAGTCCATGGTGTCGGAGGGCATACTATAGTATGTCGTTTATCACGATTTCGGAGGATTTGAAAAAAAGGTGAAAATCACGCAAAAGCGAAAGGCTATAGTCCATGGTGTCGGAGGGCATACTATAGTATGTCGTTTTTCACGATTTCGGAGGATTTGAAAAAGAGGTGAAAATCACGCAAAAGCAAAAGGCTATAGTCCATGGTCTCGGACCGCATACTAGTATGTCGTTTTTCACGATTTTGGAGGATTTAAAAAAAAAGGTGAAAATCACGCAAAAGCGAAAGGCTATAGTCCATGGTGTCGGAGGGCATACTATAGTATGTCGTTTTTCACGATTTCGGAGGATTTAAAAAAAAAGGTGAAAATCACGCAAAAGCGAAAGGCTATAGTCCATGGTGTCGGAGGGCATACTATAGTATGTCGTTTTTCACGATTTCGGAGGATTTGAAAAAAAGGTGAAAATCACGCAAAAGCAAAAGGCTATAGTCCATGGTCTCGGACCGCATACTAGTATGTCGTTTTTCACGATTTCGGAGGATTTTTTAAAAAAAGGTGACAATCACGCAAAAGCGAAAGGCTATAGTCCATGGTGTCGGAGGGCATACTATAGTATGTCGTTTTTCACGATTTCGGAGGATTTGAAAAAAAGGTGAAAATCACGCAAAAGCGAAAGGCTATAGTCCATGGTGTCGGAGGGCATACTATAGTATGTCGTTTATCACGATTTCGGAGGATTTGAAAAAAAGGTGAAAATCACGCAAAAGTGAAAGGCTATAGTCCATGGTGTCGGAGGGCATACTATAGTATGTCGTTTTTCACGATTTCGGAGGATTTAAAAAAAAAGGTGAAAATCACGCAAAAGCGAAAGGCTATAGTCCATGGTCTCGGACCGCATACTAGTATGTCGTTTTTCACGATTTCGGAGGATTATAAAAAAAATGTGAAAATCACGCAAAAGCGAAAGGCTATAGTCCATGGTGTCGGAGGGCATACTATAGTATGTCGTTTTTCACGATTTCGGAGGATTTATAAAAAAAAAGGTGAAAATCACGCAAAAGCGAAAGGCTATAGTCCATGGTGTCGGAGGGCATACTATAGTATGTGGTTTTTCACGATTTCGGAGGATTTAAAAAAAAGGTGAAAATCACGCAAAAGCGAAAGGCTATAGTCCATGGTCTCGGACCGCATACTAGTATGTCGTTTTTCACGATTTCGGAGGATTTAAAAAAAAGGTGAAAATCACGCAAAAGCGAAAGGCTATAGTCCATGGTGTCGGAGGGCATACTATAGTATGTCGTTTTTCACGATTTCGGAGGATTTGAAAAAAAGGTGAAAATCACGCAAAAGCAAAAGGCTATAGTCCATGGTCTCGGACCGCATACTAGTATGTCGTTTTTCACGATTTCGGAGGATTTGAAAAAAAGGTGACAATCACGCAAAAGCGAAAGGCTATAGTCCATGGTGTCGGAGGGCATACTATAGTATGTCGTTTATCACGATTTCGGAGGATTTGAAAAAAAGGTGAAAATCACGCAAAAGCGAAAGGCTATAGTCCATGGTGTCGGAGGGCATACTATAGTATGTCGTTTTTCACGATTTCGGAGGATTTTTAAAAAAAAAGGTGAAAATCACGCAAAAGCGAAAGGCTATAGTCCATGGTGTCGGAGGGCATACTATAGTATGTGGTTTTTCACGATTTCGGAGGATTTAAAAAAAAGGTGAAAATCACGCAAAAGCGAAAGGCTATAGTCCATGGTCTCGGACCGCATACTAGTATGTCGTTTTTCACGATTTCGGAGGATTTAAAAAAAAAAGGTGACAATCACGCAAAAGCGAAAGGCTATAGTCCATGGTGTCGGAGGGCATACTATAGTATGTCGTTTTTCACGATTTCGGAGGATTTGAAAAAAAGGTGAAAATCACGCAAAAGCGAAAGGCTATAGTCCATGGTGTCGGAGGGCATACTATAGTATGTGGTTTTTCACGATTTCGGAGGATTTAAAAAAAAAGGTGAAAATCACGCAAAAGCGAAAGGCTATAGTCCATGGTGTCGGAGGGCATACTATAGTATGTCGTTTTTCACGATTTCGGAGGATTTGAAAAAAAGGTGAAAATCACGCAAAAGGCTATAGTCCATGGTCTCGGACCGCATACTAGTATGTCGTTTTTCACGATTTTGGAGGATTTAAAAAAAAAGGTGAAAATCACGCAAAAGCGAAAGGCTATAGTCCATGGTGTCGGAGGGCATACTATAGTATGTCGTTTTTCACGATTTCGGAGGATTTAAAAAAAAGGTGAAAATCACGCAAAAGCGAAAGGCTATAGTCCATGGTGTCGGAGGGCATACTATAGTATGTCGTTTTTCACGATTTCGGAGGATTTGAAAAAAAGGTGAAAATCACGCAAAAGCAAAAGGCTATAGTCCATGGTCTCGGACCGCATACTAGTATGTCGTTTTTCACGATTTCGGAGGATTTTTAAAAAAAAGGTGACAATCACGCAAAAGCGAAAGGCTATAGTCCATGGTGTCGGAGGGCATACTATAGTATGTCGTTTTTCACGATTTCGGAGGATTTGAAAAAAAGGTGAAAATCACGCAAAAGCGAAAGGCTATAGTCCATGGTGTCGGAGGGCATACTATAGTATGTCGTTTATCACGATTTCGGAGGATTTAAAAAAAAAGGTGAAAATCACGCAAAAGCGAAAGGCTATAGTCCATGGTGTCGGAGGGCATACTATAGTATGTGGTTTTTCACGATTTCGGAGGATTTAAAAAAAAAGGTGAAAATCACGCAAAAGCGAAAGGCTATAGTCCATGGTGTCGGAGGGCATACTATAGTATGTCGTTTTTCACGATTTCGGAGGATTTGAAAAAAAGGTGAAAATCACGCAAAAGCAAAAGGCTATAGTCCATGGTCTCGGACCGCATACTAGTATGTCGTTTTTCACGATTTTGGAGGATTTAAAAAAAAAGGTGAAAATCACGCAAAAGCGAAAGGCTATAGTCCATGGTGTCGGAGGGCATACTATAGTATGTCGTTTTTCACGATTTCGGAGGATTTAAAAAAAAAGGTGAAAATCACGCAAAAGCGAAAGGCTATAGTCCATGGTGTCGGAGGGCATACTATAGTATGTCGTTTTTCACGATTTCGGAGGATTTGAAAAAAAGGTGAAAATCACGCAAAAGCAAAAGGCTATAGTCCATGGTCTCGGACCGCATACTAGTATGTCGTTTTTCACGATTTCGGAGGATTTGAAAAAAAGGTGACAATCACGCAAAAGCGAAAGGCTATAGTCCATGGTGTCGGAGGGCATACTATAGTATGTCGTTTATCACGATTTCGGAGGATTTGAAAAAAAGGTGAAAATCACGCAAAAGCGAAAGGCTATAGTCCATGGTGTCGGAGGGCATACTATAGTATGTCGTTTTTCACGATTTCGGAGGATTTTTTAAAAAAAAGGTGAAAATCACGCAAAAGCGAAAGGCTATAGTCCATGGTGTCGGAGGGCATACTATAGTATGTGGTTTTTCACGATTTCGGAGGATTTAAAAAAAAGGTGAAAATCACGCAAAAGCGAAAGGCTATAGTCCATGGTCTCGGACCGCATACTAGTATGTCGTTTTTCACGATTTCGGAGGATTTAAAAAAAAAAGGTGACAATCACGCAAAAGCGAAAGGCTATAGTCCATGGTGTCGGAGGGCATACTATAGTATGTCGTTTTTCACGATTTCGGAGGATTTGAAAAAAAGGTGAAAATCACGCAAAAGCGAAAGGCTATAGTCCATGGTGTCGGAGGGCATACTATAGTATGTGGTTTTTCACGATTTCGGAGGATTTAAAAAAAAAGGTGAAAATCACGCAAAAGCGAAAGGCTATAGTCCATGGTGTCGGAGGGCATACTATAGTATGTCGTTTTTCACGATTTCGGAGGATTTGAAAAAAAGGTGAAAATCACGCAAAAGGCTATAGTCCATGGTCTCGGACCGCATACTAGTATGTCGTTTTTCACGATTTTGGAGGATTTAAAAAAAAAGGTGAAAATCACGCAAAAGCGAAAGGCTATAGTCCATGGTGTCGGAGGGCATACTATAGTATGTCGTTTTTCACGATTTCGGAGGATTTAAAAAAAAGGTGAAAATCACGCAAAAGCGAAAGGCTATAGTCCATGGTGTCGGAGGGCATACTATAGTATGTCGTTTTTCACGATTTCGGAGGATTTGAAAAAAAGGTGAAAATCACGCAAAAGCAAAAGGCTATAGTCCATGGTCTCGGACCGCATACTAGTATGTCGTTTTTCACGATTTCGGAGGATTTTTTAAAAAAAGGTGACAATCACGCAAAAGCGAAAGGCTATAGTCCATGGTGTCGGAGGGCATACTATAGTATGTCGTTTTTCACGATTTCGGAGGATTTGAAAAAAAGGTGAAAATCACGCAAAAGCGAAAGGCTATAGTCCATGGTGTCGGAGGGCATACTATAGTATGTCGTTTATCACGATTTCGGAGGATTTAAAAAAAAGGTGAAAATCACGCAAAAGCGAAAGGCTATAGTCCATGGTGTCGGAGGGCATACTATAGTATGTGGTTTTTCACGATTTCGGAGGATTTAAAAAAAAAGGTGAAAATCACGCAAAAGCGAAAGGCTATAGTCCATGGTGTCGGAGGGCATACTATAGTATGTCGTTTTTCACGATTTCGGAGGATTTGAAAAAAAGGTGAAAATCACGCAAAAGCAAAAGGCTATAGTCCATGGTCTCGGACCGCATACTAGTATGTCGTTTTTCACGATTTTGGAGGATTTAAAAAAAAAGGTGAAAATCACGCAAAAGCGAAAGGCTATAGTCCATGGTGTCGGAGGGCATACTATAGTATGTCGTTTTTCACGATTTCGGAGGATTTGAAAAAAAGGTGAAAATCACGCAAAAGCAAAAGGCTATAGTCCATGGTCTCGGACCGCATACTAGTATGTCGTTTTTCACGATTTCGGAGGATTTTTAAAAAAAAGGTGACAATCACGCAAAAGCGAAAGGCTATAGTCCATGGTGTCGGAGGGCATACTATAGTATGTCGTTTTTCACGATTTCGGAGGATTTGAAAAAAAGGTGAAAATCACGCAAAAGCGAAAGGCTATAGTCCATGGTGTCGGAGGGCATACTATAGTATGTCGTTTATCACGATTTCGGAGGATTTGAAAAAAAGGTGAAAATCACGCAAAAGCGAAAGGCTATAGTCCATGGTGTCGGAGGGCATACTATAGTATGTCGTTTTTCACGATTTCGGAGGATTTAAAAAAAAAGGTGAAAATCACGCAAAAGCGAAAGGCTATAGTCCATGGTCTCGGACCGCATACTAGTATGTCGTTTTTCACGATTTCGGAGGATTTAAAAAAAAAAGGTGAAAATCACGCAAAAGCGAAAGGCTATAGTCCATGGTGTCGGAGGGCATACTATAGTATGTCGTTTTTCACGATTTCGGAGGATTTATAAAAAAAAAGGTGAAAATCACGCAAAAGCGAAAGGCTATAGTCCATGGTGTCGGAGGGCATACTATAGTATGTGGTTTTTCACGATTTCGGAGGATTTAAAAAAAAGGTGAAAATCACGCAAAAGCGAAAGGCTATAGTCCATGGTCTCGGACCGCATACTAGTATGTCGTTTTTCACGATTTCGGAGGATTTTTTAAAAAAAAGGTGAAAATCACGCAAAAGCGAAAGGCTATAGTCCATGGTGTCGGAGGGCATACTATAGTATGTCGTTTTTCACGATTTCGGAGGATTTTTAAAAAAAAAGGTGAAAATCACGCAAAAGCGAAAGGCTATAGTCCATGGTGTCGGAGGGCATACTATAGTATGTGGTTTTTCACGATTTCGGAGGATTTAAAAAAAAGGTGAAAATCACGCAAAAGCGAAAGGCTATAGTCCATGGTCTCGGACCGCATACTAGTATATCGTTTTTCACGATTTCGGAGGATTTAAAAAAAAGGTGAAAATCACGCAAAAGCGAAAGGCTATAGTCCATGGTGTCGGAGGGCATACTATAGTATGTCGTTTTTCACGATTTCGGAGGATTTAAAAAAAAGGTGAAAATCACGCAAAAGCGAAAGGCTATAGTCCATGGTGTCGGAGGGCATACTATAGTATGTCGTTTTTCACGATTTCGGAGGATTTGAAAAAAAGGTGAAAATCACGCAAAAGCAAAAGGCTATAGTCCATGGTCTCGGACCGCATACTAGTATGTCGTTTTTCACGATTTCGGAGGATTTGAAAAAAAGGTGACAATCACGCAAAAGCGAAAGGCTATAGTCCATGGTGTCGGAGGGCATACTATAGTATGTCGTTTATCACGATTTCGGAGGATTTGAAAAAAAGGTGAAAATCACGCAAAAGCGAAAGGCTATAGTCCATGGTGTCGGAGGGCATACTATAGTATGTCGTTTTTCACGATTTCGGAGGATTTTTAAAAAAAAAGGTGAAAATCACGCAAAAGCGAAAGGCTATAGTCCATGGTGTCGGAGGGCATACTATAGTATGTGGTTTTTCACGATTTCGGAGGATTTAAAAAAAAAGGTGAAAATCACGCAAAAGCGAAAGGCTATAGTCCATGGTCTCGGACCGCATACTAGTATGTCGTTTTTCACGATTTCGGAGGATTTAAAAAAAAAAGGTGACAATCACGCAAAAGCGAAAGGCTATAGTCCATGGTGTCGGAGGGCATACTATAGTATGTCGTTTTTCACGATTTCGGAGGATTTGAAAAAAAGGTGAAAATCACGCAAAAGCGAAAGGCTATAGTCCATGGTGTCGGAGGGCATACTATAGTATGTCGTTTATCACGATTTCGGAGGATTTGAAAAAAAGGTGAAAATCACGCAAAAGCGAAAGGCTATAGTCCATGGTGTCGGAGGGCATACTATAGTATGTCGTTTATCACGATTTCGGAGGATTTGAAAAAAAGGTGAAAATCACACAAAAGCGAAAGGCTATAGTCCATGGTGTCGGTGGGCATACTATAGTATGTCGTTTTTCACGATTTCGGAGGATTTAAAAAAAAAAGGTGAAAATCACGCAAAAGCGAAAGGCTATAGTCCATGGTCTCGGACCGCATACTAGTATGTCGTTTTTCACGATTTCGGAGGATTAAAAAAAAAAAGGTGAAAATCACGCAAAAGCGAAAGGCTATAGTCCATGGTGTCGGAGGGCATACTATAGTATGTGGTTTTTCACGATTTCGGAGGATTTAAAAAAAAAAAGGTGAAAATCACGCAAAAGCGAAAGGCTATAGTCCATGGTGTCGGAGGGCATACTATAGTATGTCGTTTTTCACGATTTCGGAGGATTTGAAAAAAGGTGAAAATCACGCAAAAGCAAAAGGCTATAGTCCATGGTCTCGGACCGCATACTAGTATGTCGTTTTTCACGATTTTGGAGGATTTAAAAAAAAGGTGAAAATCACGCAAAAGCGAAAGGCTATAGTCCATGGTGTCGGAGGGCATACTATAGTATGTCGTTTTTCACGATTTCGGAGGATTTAAAAAAAAGGTGAAAATCACGCAAAAGCGAAAGGCTATAGTCCATGGTGTCGGAGGGCATACTATAGTATGTCGTTTTTCACGATTTCGGAGGATTTGAAAAAAAGGTGAAAATCACGCAAAAGCAAAAGGCTATAGTCCATGGTCTCGGACCGCATACTAGTATGTCGTTTTTCACGATTTCGGAGGATTTTTAAAAAAAAGGTGACAATCACGCAAAAGCGAAAGGCTATAGTCCATGGTGTCGGAGGGCATACTATAGTATGTCGTTTTTCACGATTTCGGAGGATTTGAAAAAAAGGTGAAAATCACGCAAAAGCGAAAGGCTATAGTCCATGGTGTCGGAGGGCATACTATAGTATGTCGTTTATCACGATTTCGGAGGATTTGAAAAAAAGGTGAAAATCACGCAAAAGCGAAAGGCTATAGTCCATGGTGTCGGAGGGCATACTATAGTATGTGGTTTTTCACGATTTCGGAGGATTTAAAAAAAAAGGTGAAAATCACGCAAAAGCGAAAGGCTATAGTCCATGGTGTCGGAGGGCATACTATAGTATGTCGTTTTTCACGATTTCGGAGGATTTGAAAAAAGGTGAAAATCACGCAAAAGCAAAAGGCTATAGTCCATGGTCTCGGACCGCATACTAGTATGTCGTTTTTCACGATTTTGGAGGATTTAAAAAAAAGGTGAAAATCACGCAAAAGCGAAAGGCTATAGTCCATGGTGTCGGAGGGCATACTATAGTATGTCGTTTTTCACGATTTCGGAGGATTTAAAAAAAAGGTGAAAATCACGCAAAAGCGAAAGGCTATAGTCCATGGTGTCGGAGGGCATACTATAGTATGTCGTTTTTCACGATTTCGGAGGATTTGAAAAAAAGGTGAAAATCACGCAAAAGCAAAAGGCTATAGTCCATGGTCTCGGACCGCATACTAGTATGTCATTTTTCACGATTTCGGAGGATTTTTAAAAAAAAGGTGACAATCACGCAAAAGCGAAAGGCTATAGTCCATGGTGTCGGAGGGCATACTATAGTATGTCGTTTTTCACGATTTCGGAGGATTTGAAAAAAAGGTGAAAATCACGCAAAAGCGAAAGGCTATAGTCCATGGTGTCGGTGGGCATACAATAGTATGTCGTTTTTCACGATTTCGGAGGATTTAAAAAAAAAGGTGAAAATCACGCAAAAGCGAAAGGCTATAGTCCATGGTCTCGGACCGCATACTAGTATGTCGTTTTTCACGATTTCGGAGGATTAAAAAAAAAAAGGTGAAAATCACGCAAAAGCGAAAGGCTATAGTCCATGGTGTCGGAGGGCATACTATAGTATGTCGTTTTTCACGATTTCGGAGGATTTAAAAAAAAAAGGTGAAAATCACGCAAAAGCGAAAGGCTATAGTCCATGGTGTCGGAGGGCATACTATAGTATGTGGTTTTTCACGATTTCGGAGGATTTAAAAAAAAAGGTGAAAATCACGCAAAAGCGAAAGGCTATAGTCCATGGTGTCGGAGGGCATACTATAGTATGTCGTTTTTCACGATTTCGGAGGATTTGAAAAAAGGTGAAAATCACGCAAAAGCAAAAGGCTATAGTCCATGGTCTCGGACCGCATACTAGTATGTCGTTTTTCACGATTTTGGAGGATTTAAAAAAAAGGTGAAAATCACGCAAAAGCGAAAGGCTATAGTCCATGGTGTCGGAGGGCATACTATAGTATGTCGTTTTTCACGATTTCGGAGGATTTTAAAAAAAGGTGAAAATCACGCAAAAGCGAAAGGCTATAGTCCATGGTGTCGGAGGGCATACTATAGTATGTCGTTTTTCACGATTTCGGAGGATTTGAAAAAAAGTTGAAAATCACGCAAAAGCAAAAGGCTATAGTCCATGGTCTCGGACCGCATACTAGTATGTCGTTTTTCATGATTTCGGAGGATTTTAAAAAAAAAGGTGACAATCACGCAAAAGCGAAAGGCTATAGTCCATGGTGTCGGAGGGCATACTATAGTATGTCGTTTTTCACGATTTCGGAGGATTTGAAAAAAAGGTGAAAATCACGCAAAAGCGAAAGGCTATAGTCCATGGTGTCGGAGGGCATACTATAGTATGTCGTTTATCACGATTTCGGAGGATTTGAAAAAAAGGTGAAAATCACGCAAAAGCGAAAGGCTATAGTCCATGGTGTCGGAGGGCATACTATAGTATGTCGTTTTTCACGATTTCGGAGGATTTTAAAAAAAAGGTGAAAATCACGCAAAAGCGAAAGGCTATAGTCCATGGTCTCGGACCGCATACTAGTATGTCGTTTTGCACGATTTCGGAGGATTTAAAAAAAAAAAGGTGAAAATCACGCAAAAGCGAAAGGCTATAGTCCATGGTCTCGGACCGCATACTAGTATGTCGTTTTTCACGATTTCGGAGGATTTAAAAAAAAAGGTGAAAATCACGCAAAAGCGAAAGGCTATAGTCCATGGTGTCGGAGGGCATACTATAGTATGTCGTTTTTCACGATTTCGGAGGATTTGAAAACAAAAAAGGTGAAAATCACGCAAAAGCGAAAGGCTATAGTCCATGGTGTCGGAGGGCATACTATAGTATGTGGTTTTTCACGATTTCGGAGGATTAAAAAAAAAGGTGAAAATCACGCAAAAGCGAAAGGCTATAGTCCATGGTCTCGGACCGCATACTAGTATGTCGTTTTTCACGATTTCGGAGGATTTTTAAAAAAAAGGTGACAATCACGCAAAAGCGAAAGGCTATAGTCCATGGTGTCGGAGGGCATACTATAGTATGTCGTTTTTCACGATTTCGGAGGATTTGAAAAAAAGGTGAAAATCACGCAAAAGCGAAAGGCTATAGTCCATGGTGTCGAAGGGCATACTATAGTATGTCGTTTATCACGATTTCGGAGGATTTGAAAAAAAGGTGAAAATCACGCAAAAGCGAAAGGCTATAGTCCATGGTGTCGGAGGGCATACTATAGTATGTCGTTTTTCACGATTTCGGAGGATTTAAAAAAAAAGGTGAAAATCACGCAAAAGCGAAAGGCTATAGTCCATGGTCTCGGACCGCATACTAGTATGTCATTTTTCACGATTTCGGAGGATTTTAAAAAAAAAGGTGAAAATCACGCAAAAGCGAAAGGCTATAGTCCATGGTCTCGGACCGCATACTAGTATGTCGTTTTTCACGATTTCGGAGGATTTAAAAAAAAAAAGGTGAAAATCACGCAAAAGCGAAAGGCTATAGTCCATGGTGTCGGAGGGCATACTATAGTATGTCGTTTTTCACGATTTCGGAGGATTTGAAAAAAGGTGAAAATCACGCAAAAGCAAAAGGCTATATAGTCCATGGTCTCGGACCGCATACTAGTATGTCGTTTTTCACGATTTCGGAGGATTTAAAAAAAAAAAGGTGACAATCACGCAAAAGCGAAAGGCTATAGTCCATGGTGTCGGAGGGCATACTATAGTATGTCGTTTTTCACGATTTCGGAGGATTTGAAAAAAAGGTGAAAATCACGCAAAAGCGAAAGGCTATAGTCCATGGTGTCGGAGGGCATACTATAGTATGTCGTTTATCACGATTTCGGAGGATTTGAAAAAAAGGTGAAAATCACGCAAAAGCGAAAGGCTATAGTCCATGGTGTCGGAGGGCATACTATAGTATGTGGTTTTTCACGATTTCGGAGGATTTAAAAAAAAAGGTGAAAATCACGCAAAAGCGAAAGGCTATAGTCCATGGTGTCGGAGGGCATACTATAGTATGTCGTTTTTCACGATTTCGGAGGATTTGAAAAAAGGTGAAAATCACGCAAAAGCAAAAGGCTATAGTCCATGGTCTCGGACCGCATACTAGTATGTCGTTTTTCACGATTTTGGAGGATTTAAAAAAAAGTGAAAATCACGCAAAAGCGAAAGGCTATAGTCCATGGTGTCGGAGGGCATACTATAGTATGTCGTTTTTCACGATTTCGGAGGATTTAAAAAAAAGGTGAAAATCACGCAAAAGCGAAAGGCTATAGTCCATGGTGTCGGAGGGCATACTATAGTATGTCGTTTTTCACGATTTCGGAGGATTTGAAAAAAAGGTGAAAATCACGCAAAAGCAAAAGGCTATAGTCCATGGTCTCGGACCGCATACTAGTATGTCATTTTTCACGATTTCGGAGGATTTTTAAAAAAAAGGTGACAATCACGCAAAAGCGAAAGGCTATAGTCCATGGTGTCGGAGGGCATACTATAGTATGTCGTTTTTCACGATTTCGGAGGATTTGAAAAAAAGGTGAAAATCACGCAAAAGCGAAAGGCTATAGTCCATGGTGTCGGTGGGCATACTATAGTATGTCGTTTTTCACGATTTCGGAGGATTTTAAAAAAAAGGTGAAAATCACGCAAAAGCGAAAGGCTATAGTCCATGGTCTCGGACCGCATACTAGTATGTCGTTTTTCACGATTTTGGAGGATTTAAAAAAAAGGTGAAAATCACGCAAAAGCGAAAGGCTATAGTCCATGGTGTCGGAGGGCATACTATAGTATGTCGTTTTTCACGATTTCGGAGGATTTTAAAAAAAGGTGAAAATCACGCAAAAGCGAAAGGCTATAGTCCATGGTGTCGGAGGGCATACTATAGTATGTCGTTTTTCACGATTTCGGAGGATTTGAAAAAAAGGTGAAAATCACGCAAAAGCAAAAGGCTATAGTCCATGGTCTCGGACCGCATACTAGTATGTCGTTTTTCACGATTTCGGAGGATTTTTAAAAAAAAGGTGACAATCACGCAAAAGCGAAAGGCTATAGTCCATGGTGTCGGAGGGCATACTATAGTATGTCGTTTTTCACGATTTCGGAGGATTTGAAAAAAAGGTGAAAATCACGCAAAAGCGAAAGGCTATAGTCCATGGTGTCGGAGGGCATACTATAGTATGTCGTTTATCACGATTTCGGAGGATTTGAAAAAAAGGTGAAAATCACGCAAAAGCGAAAGGCTATAGTCCATGGTGTCGGAGGGCATACTATAGTATGTCGTTTTTCACGATTTCGGAGGATTTAAAAAAAAAGGTGAAAATCACGCAAAAGCGAAAGGCTATAGTCCATGGTCTCGGACCGCATACTAGTATGTCGTTTTACACGATTTCGGAGGATTTTTAAAAAAAAAAGTGAAAATCACGCAAAAGCGAAAGGCTATAGTCCATGGTCTCGGACCGCATACTAGTATGTCGTTTTTCACGATTTCGGAGGATTTAAAAAAAAAAGGTGACAATCACGCAAAAGCGAAAGGCTATAGTCCATGGTGTCGGAGGGCATACTATAGTATGTCGTTTTTCACGATTTCGGAGGATTTGAAAAAAAGGTGAAAATCACGCAAAAGCGAAAGGCTATAGTCCATGGTGTCGGAGGGCATACTATAGTATGTCGTTTATCACGATTTCGGAGGATTTGAAAAAAAGGTGAAAATCACGCAAAAGCGAAAGGCTATAGTCCATGGTGTCGGAGGGCATACTATAGTATGTCGTTTTTCACGATTTCGGAGGATTTAAAAAAAAAGGTGAAAATCACGCAAAAGCGAAAGGCTATAGTCCATGGTCTCGGACCGCATACTAGTATGTCATTTTTCACGATTTCGGAGGATTTAAAAAAAAAGTTCAAAATCACGCAAAAGCGAAAGGCTATAGTCCATGGTCTCGGACCGCATACTAGTATGTCGTTTTTCACGATTTCGGAGGATTTAAAAAAAAAAGGTGAAAATCACGCAAAAGCGAAAGGCTATAGTCCATGGTGTCGGAGGGCATACTATAGTATGTCGTTTTTCACGATTTCGGAGGATTTTTTAAAAAAAAGGTGAAAATCACGCAAAAGCGAAAGGCTATAGTCCATGGTGTCGGAGGGCATACTATAGTATGTGGTTTTTCACGATTTCGGAGGATTTAAAAAAAAGGTGAAAATCACGCAAAAGCGAAAGGCTATAGTCCATGGTCTCGGACCGCATACTAGTATGTCGTTTTTCACGATTTCGGAGGATTTAAAAAAAAGGTGAAAATCACGCAAAAGCGAAAGGCTATAGTCCATGGTGTCGGAGGGCATACTATAGTATGTGGTTTTTCACGATTTCGGAGGATTTAAAAAAAAAGGTGAAAATCACGCAAAAGCGAAAGGCTATAGTCCATGGTGTCGGAGGGCATACTATAGTATGTCGTTTTTCACGATTTCGGAGGATTTGAAAAAAAGGTGAAAATCACGCAAAAGCAAAAGGCTATAGTCCATGGTCTCGGACCGCATACTAGTATGTCGTTTTTCACGATTTTGGAGGATTTAAAAAAAAAGGTGAAAATCACGCAAAAGCGAAAGGCTATAGTCCATGGTGTCGGAGGGCATACTATAGTATGTCGTTTTTCACGATTTCGGAGGATTTAAAAAAAAGGTGAAAATCACGCAAAAGCGAAAGGCTATAGTCCATGGTGTCGGAGGGCATACTATAGTATGTCGTTTTTCACGATTTCGGAGGATTTGAAAAAAAGGTGAAAATCACGCAAAAGCAAAAGGCTATAGTCCATGGTCTCGGACCGCATACTAGTATGTCGTTTTTCACGATTTCGGAGGATTTTAAAAAAAAAAGGTGACAATCACGCAAAAGCGAAAGGCTATAGTCCATGGTGTCGGAGGGCATACTATAGTATGTCGTTTTTCACAATTTCGGAGGATTTGAAAAAAAGGTGAAAATCACGCAAAAGCGAAAGGCTATAGTCCATGGTGTCGGAGGGCATACTATAGTATGTCGTTTATCACGATTTCGGAGGATTTAAAAAAAAAGGTGAAAATCACGCAAAAGCGAAAGGCTATAGTCCATGGTGTCGGAGGGCATACTATAGTATGTGGTTTTTCACGATTTCGGAGGATTTAAAAAAAAAGGTGAAAATCACGCAAAAGCGAAAGGCTATAGTCCATGGTGTCGGAGGGCATACTATAGTATGTCGTTTTTCACGATTTCGGAGGATTTGAAAAAAAGGTGAAAATCACGCAAAAGCAAAAGGCTATAGTCCATGGTCTCGGACCGCATACTAGTATGTCGTTTTTCACGATTATGGAGGATTTAAAAAAAAAGGTGAAAATCACGCAAAAGCGAAAGGCTATAGTCCATGGTGTCGGAGGGCATACTATAGTATGTCGTTTTTCACGATTTCGGAGGATTTAAAAAAAAGGTGAAAATCACGCAAAAGCGAAAGGCTATAGTCCATGGTGTCGGAGGGCATACTATAGTATGTCGTTTTTCACGATTTCGGAGGATTTGAAAAAAAGGTGAAAATCACGCAAAAGCAAAAGGCTATAGTCCATGGTCTCGGACCGCATACTAGTATGTCTTTTTTCACGATTTCGGAGGATTTTTTAAAAAAAGGTGACAATCACGCAAAAGCGAAAGGCTATAGTCCATGGTGTCGGAGGGCATACTATAGTATGTCGTTTTTCACGATTTCGGAGGATTTGAAAAAAAGGTGAAAATCACGCAAAAGCGAAAGGCTATAGTCCATGGTGTCGGAGGGCATACTATAGTATGTCGTTTATCACGATTTCGGAGGATTTGAAAAAAAGGTGAAAATCACGCAAAAGCGAAAGGCTATAGTCCATGGTGTCGGAGGGCATACTATAGTATGTCGTTTTTCACGATTTCGGAGGATTTAAAAAAAAAGGTGAAAATCACGCAAAAGCGAAAGGCTATAGTCCATGGTCTCGGACCGCATACTAGTATGTCGTTTTTCACGATTTCGGAGGATTTTTAAAAAAAAAGGTGAAAATCACGCAAAAGCGAAAGGCTATAGTCCATGGTGTCGGAGGGCATACTATAGTATGTCGTTTTTCACGATTTCGGAGGATTTTTAAAAAAAAAGGTGAAAATCACGCAAAAGCGAAAGGCTATAGTCCATGGTGTCGGAGGGCATACTATAGTATGTGGTTTTTCACGATTTCGGAGGATTTAAAAAAAAGGTGAAAATCACGCAAAAGCGAAAGGCTATAGTCCATGGTCTCGGACCGCATACTAGTATGTCGTTTTTCACGATTTCGGAGGATTTAAAAAAAAGGTGAAAATCACGCAAAAGCGAAAGGCTATAGTCCATGGTGTCGGAGGGCATACTATAGTATGTCGTTTTTCACGATTTCGGAGGATTTAAAAAAAAGGTGAAAATCACGCAAAAGCGAAAGGCTATAGTCCATGGTGTCGGAGGGCATACTATAGTATGTCGTTTTTCACGATTTCGGAGGATTTGAAAAAAAGGTGAAAATCACGCAAAAGCAAAAGGCTATAGTCCATGGTCTCGGACCGCATACTAGTATGTCGTTTTTCACGATTTCGGAGGATTTGAAAAAAAGGTGACAATCACGCAAAAGCGAAAGGCTATAGTCCATGGTGTCGGAGGGCATACTATAGTATGTCGTTTATCACAATTTCGGAGTATTTGAAAAAAAGGTGAAAATCACGCAAAAGCGAAAGGCTATAGTCCATGGTGTCGGAGGGCATACTATAGTATGTCGTTTTTCACGATTTCGGAGGATTTTAAAAAAAAAAGGTGAAAATCACGCAAAAGCGAAAGGCTATAGTCCATGGTGTCGGAGGGCATACTATAGTATGTGGTTTTTCACGATTTCGGAGGATTAAAAAAAAAGGTGAAAATCACGCAAAAGCGAAAGGCTATAGTCCATGGTCTCGGACCGCATACTAGTATGTCGTTTTTCACGATTTCGGAGGATTTAAAAAAAAGGTGAAAATCACGCAAAAGCGAAAGGCTATAGTCCATGGTGTCGGAGGGCATACTATAGTATGTCGTTTTTCACGATTTCGGAGGATTTAAAAAAAAGGTGAAAATCACGCAAAAGCGAAAGGCTATAGTCCATGGTGTCGGAGGGCATACTATAGTATGTCGTTTTTCACGATTTCGGAGGATTTGAAAAAAAGGTGAAAATCACGCAAAAGGCTATAGTCCATGGTCTCGGACCGCATACTAGTATGTCGTTTTTCACGATTTCGGAGGATTTAAAAAAAAAAGGTGACAATCACGCAAAAGCGAAAGGCTATAGTCCATGGTGTCGGAGGGCATACTATAGTATGTCGTTTTTCACGATTTCGGAGGATTTGAAAAAAAGGTGAAAATCACGCAAAAGCGAAAGGCTATAGTCCATGGTGTCGGAGGGCATACTATAGTATGTCGTTTATCACGATTTCGGAGGATTTGAAAAAAAGGTGAAAATCACGCAAAAGCGAAAGGCTATAGTCCATGGTCTCGGACCGCATACTAGTATGTCGTTTTTCACGATTTCGGAGGATTTAAAAAAAAAGGTGAAAATCACGCAAAAGCGAAAGGCTATAGTCCATGGTGTCGGAGGGCATACTATAGTATGTCGTTTTTCACGATTTCGGAGGATTTAAAAAAAAGGTGAAAATCACGCAAAAGCGAAAGGCTATAGTCCATGGTGTCGGAGGGCATACTATAGTATGTCGTTTTTCACGATTTCGGAGGATTTGAAAAAAAGGTGAAAATCACGCAAAAGCAAAAGGCTATAGTCCATGGTCTCGGACCGCATACTAGTATGTCGTTTTTCACGATTTCGGAGGATTTGAAAAAAAGGTGACAATCACGCAAAAGCGAAAGGCTATAGTCCATGGTGTCGGAGGGCATACTATAGTATGTCGTTTATCACGATTTCGGAGGATTTGAAAAAAAGGTGAAAATCACGCAAAAGCGAAAGGCTATAGTCCATGGTTTCGGAGGGCATACTATAGTATGTCGTTTTTCACGATTTCGGAGGATTTAAAAAAAAGGTGAAAATCACGCAAAAGCGAAAGGCTATAGTCCATGGTCTCGGACCGCATACTAGTATGTCGTTTTTCACGATTTCGGAGGATTTAAAAAAAAAGGTGAAAATCACGCAAAAGCGAAAGGCTATAGTCCATGGTGTCGGAGGGCATACTATAGTATGTCGTTTTTCACGATTTCGGAGGATTTAAAAAAAAAGGTGAAAATCACGCAAAAGCGAAAGGCTATAGTCCATGGTGTCGGAGGGCATACTATAGTATGTCGTTTTTCACGATTTCGGAGGATTTGAAAAAAAGGTGAAAATCACGCAAAAGCAAAAGGCTATAGTCCATGGTCTCGGACCGCATACTAGTATGTCGTTTTTCACGATTTCGGAGGATTTGAAAAAAAGGTGACAATCACGCAAAAGCGAAAGGCTATAGTCCATGGTGTCGGAGGGCATACTATAGTATGTCGTTTATCACGATTTCGGAGGATTTGAAAAAAAGGTGAAAATCACGCAAAAGCGAAAGGCTATAGTCCATGGTGTCGGAGGGCATACTATAGTATGTCGTTTATCACGATTTCGGAGGATTTAAAAAAAAGGTGAAAATCACGCAAAAGCGAAAGGCTATAGTCCATGGTGTCGGAGGGCATACTATAGTATGTGGTTTTTCACGATTTCGGAGGATTTAAAAAAAAAGGTGAAAATCACGCAAAAGCGAAAGGCTATAGTCCATGGTGTCGGAGGGCATACTATAGTATGTCGTTTTTCACGATTTCGGAGGATTTGAAAAAAAGGTGAAAATCACGCAAAAGCAAAAGGCTATAGTCCATGGTCTCGGACCGCATACTAGTATGTCGTTTTTCACGATTTTGGAGGATTTAAAAAAAAAGGTGAAAATCACGCAAAAGCGAAAGGCTATAGTCCATGGTGTCGGAGGGCATACTATAGTATGTCGTTTTTCACGATTTCGGAGGATTTAAAAAAAAGGTGAAAATCACGCAAAAGCGAAAGGCTATAGTCCATGGTGTCGGAGGGCATACTATAGTATGTCGTTTTTCACGATTTCGGAGGATTTGAAAAAAAGGTGAAAATCACGCAAAAGCAAAAGGCTATAGTCCATGGTCTCGGACCGCATACTAGTATGTCTTTTTTCACGATTTTGGAGGATTTTTTAAAAAAAGGTGACAATCACGCAAAAGCGAAAGGCTATAGTCCATGGTGTCGGAGGGCATACTATAGTATGTCGTTTTTCACGATTTCGGAGGATTTGAAAAAAAGGTGAAAATCACGCAAAAGCGAAAGGCTATAGTCCATGGTGTCGGAGGGCATACTATAGTATGTCGTTTATCACGATTTCGGAGGATTTGAAAAAAAGGTGAAAATCACGCAAAAGCGAAAGGCTATAGTCCATGGTGTCGGAGGGCATACTATAGTATGTCGTTTTTCACGATTTCGGAGGATTTAAAAAAAAAGGTGAAAATCACGCAAAAGCGAAAGGCTATAGTCCATGGTGTCGGAGGGCATACTATAGTATGTGGTTTTTCACGATTTCGGAGGATTTAAAAAAAAGGTGAAAATCACGCAAAAGCGAAAGGCTATAGTCCATGGTCTCGGACCGCATACTAGTATGTCGTTTTTCACGATTTCGGAGGATTTGAAAAAAAGGTGACAATCACGCAAAAGCGAAAGGCTATAGTCCATGGTGTCGGAGGGCATACTATAGTATGTCGTTTATCACAATTTCGGAGTATTTGAAAAAAAGGTGAAAATCACGCAAAAGCGAAAGGCTATAGTCCATGGTGTCGGAGGGCATACTATAGTATGTCGTTTTTCACGATTTCGGAGGATTTTTAAAAAAAAAAGGTGAAAATCACGCAAAAGCGAAAGGCTATAGTCCATGGTGTCGGAGGGCATACTATAGTATGTGGTTTTTCACGATTTCGGAGGATTAAAAAAAAAGGTGAAAATCACGCAAAAGCGAAAGGCTATAGTCCATGGTCTCGGACCGCATACTAGTATGTCGTTTTTCACGATTTCGGAGGATTTAAAAAAAAGGTGAAAATCACGCAAAAGCGAAAGGCTATAGTCCATGGTGTCGGAGGGCATACTATAGTATGTCGTTTTTCACGATTTCGGAGGATTTAAAAAAAAGGTGAAAATCACGCAAAAGCGAAAGGCTATAGTCCATGGTGTCGGAGGGCATACTATAGTATGTCGTTTTTCACGATTTCGGAGGATTTGAAAAAAAGGTGAAAATCACGCAAAAGGCTATAGTCCATGGTCTCGGACCGCATACTAGTATGTCGTTTTTCACGATTTCGGAGGATTTAAAAAAAAAAGGTGACAATCACGCAAAAGCGAAAGGCTATAGTCCATGGTGTCGGAGGGCATACTATAGTATGTTGTTTTTCACGATTTCGGAGGATTTGAAAAAAAGGTGAAAATCACGCAAAAGCGAAAGGCTATAGTCCATGGTGTCGGAGGGCATACTATAGTATGTCGTTTATCACGATTTCGGAGGATTTGAAAAAAAGGTGAAAATCACGCAAAAGCGAAAGGCTATAGTCCATGGTCTCGGACCGCATACTAGTATGTCGTTTTTCACGATTTCGGAGGATTTAAAAAAAAAGGTGAAAATCACGCAAAAGCGAAAGGCTATAGTCCATGGTGTCGGAGGGCATACTATAGTATGTCGTTTTTCACGATTTCGGAGGATTTAAAAAAAAGGTGAAAATCACGCAAAAGCGAAAGGCTATAGTCCATGGTGTCGGAGGGCATACTATAGTATGTCGTTTTTCACGATTTCGGAGGATTTGAAAAAAAGGTGAAAATCACGCAAAAGCAAAAGGCTATAGTCCATGGTCTCGGACCGCATACTAGTATGTCGTTTTTCACGATTTCGGAGGATTTGAAAAAAAGGTGACAATCACGCAAAAGCGAAAGGCTATAGTCCATGGTGTCGGAGGGCATACTATAGTATGTCGTTTATCACGATTTCGGAGGATTTGAAAAAAAGGTGAAAATCACGCAAAAGCGAAAGGCTATAGTCCATGGTTTCGGAGGGCATACTATAGTATGTCGTTTTTCACGATTTCGGAGGATTTAAAAAAAAGGTGAAAATCACGCAAAAGCGAAAGGCTATAGTCCATGGTCTCGGACCGCATACTAGTATGTCGTTTTTCACGATTTCGGAGGATTTAAAAAAAAGGTGAAAATCACGCAAAAGCGAAAGGCTATAGTCCATGGTGTCGGAGGGCATACTATAGTATGTCGTTTTTCACGATTTCGGAGGATTTAAAAAAAAGGTGAAAATCACGCAAAAGCGAAAGGCTATAGTCCATGGTGTCGGAGGGCATACTATAGTATGTCGTTTTTCACGATTTCGGAGGATTTGAAAAAAAGGTGAAAATCACGCAAAAGCAAAAGGCTATAGTCCATGGTCTCGGACCGCATACTAGTATGTCGTTTTTCACGATTTCGGAGGATTTGAAAAAAGGTGACAATCACGCAAAAGCGAAAGGCTATAGTCCATGGTGTCGGAGGGCATACTATAGTATGTCGTTTATCACGATTTCGGAGGATTTGAAAAAAAGGTGAAAATCACGCAAAAGCGAAAGGCTATAGTCCATGGTGTCGGAGGGCATACTATAGTATGTCGTTTTTCACGATTTCGGAGGATTTGAAAAAAAGGTGAAAATCACGCAAAAGCGAAAGGCTATAGTCCATGGTGTCGGAGGGCATACTATAGTATGTCGTTTTTCACGATTTCGGAGGATTTGAAAAAAAGGTGAAAATCACGCAAAAGGCTATAGTCCATGGTCTCGGACCGCATACTAGTATGTCGTTTTTCACGATTTCGGAGGATTTAAAAAAAAAAGGTGACAATCACGCAAAAGCGAAAGGCTATAGTCCATTGTGTCGGAGGGCATACTATAGTATGTCGTTTTTCACGATTTCGGAGGATTTGAAAAAAAGGTGAAAATCACGCAAAAGCGAAAGGCTATAGTCCATGGTGTCGGAGGGCATACTATAGTATGTCGTTTATCACGATTTCGGAGGATTTGAAAAAAAGGTGAAAATCACGCAAAAGCGAAAGGCTATAGTCCATGGTCTCGGACCGCATACTAGTATGTCGTTTTTCACGATTTCGGAGGATTTAAAAAAAAAGGTGAAAATCACGCAAAAGCGAAAGGCTATAGTCCATGGTGTCGGAGGGCATACTATAGTATGTCGTTTTTCACGATTTCGGAGGATTTAAAAAAAAGGTGAAAATCACGCAAAAGCGAAAGGCTATAGTCCATGGTGTCGGAGGGCATACTATAGTATGTCGTTTTTCATGATTTCGGAGGATTTGAAAAAAAGGTGAAAATCACGCAAAAACAAAAGGCTATAGTCCATGGTCTCGGACCGCATACTAGTATGTCGTTTTTCACGATTTCGGAGGATTTGAAAAAAAGGTGACAATCACGCAAAAGCGAAAGGCTATAGTCCATGGTGTCGGAGGGCATACTATAGTATGTCGTTTATCACGATTTCGGAGGATTTGAAAAAAAGGTGAAAATCACGCAAAAGCGAAAGGCTATAGTCCATGGTTTCGGAGGGCATACTATAGTATGTCGTTTTTCACGATTTCGGAGGATTTAAAAAAAAGGTGAAAATCACGCAAAAGCGAAAGGCTATAGTCCATGGTCTCGGACCGCATACTAGTATGTCGTTTTTCACGATTTCGGAGGATTTAAAAAAAAAGGTGAAAATCACGCAAAAGCGAAAGGCTATAGTCCATGGTGTCGGAGGGCATACTATAGTATGTCGTTTTTCACGATTTCGGAGGATTTAAAAAAAAGGTGAAAATCACGCAAAAGCGAAAGGCTATAGTCCATGGTGTCGGACCGCATACTAGTATGTCGTTTTTCACGATTTCGGAGGATTTGAAAAAAAGGTGACAATCACGCAAAAGCGAAAGGCTATAGTCCATGGTGTCGGAGGGCATACTATAGTATGTCGTTTATCACGATTTCGGAGGATTTGAAAAAAAGGTGAAAATCACGCAAAAGCGAAAGGCTATAGTCCATGGTTTCGGAGGGCATACTATAGTATGTCGTTTTTCACGATTTCGGAGGATTTAAAAAAAAGGTGAAAATCACGCAAAAGCGAAAGGCTATAGTCCATGGTCTCGGACCGCATACTAGTATGTCGTTTTTCACGATTTCGGAGGATTTAAAAAAAAGGTGAAAATCACGCAAAAGCGAAAGGCTATAGTCCATGGTGTCGGAGGGCATACTATAGTATGTCGTTTTTCACGATTTCGGAGGATTTAAAAAAAAGGTGAAAATCACGCAAAAGCGAAAGGCTATAGTCCATGGTGTCGGAGGGCATACTATAGTATGTCGTTTTTCACGATTTCGGAGGATTTGAAAAAAAGGTGAAAATCACGCAAAAGCAAAAGGCTATAGTCCATGGTCTCGGACCGCATACTAGTATGTCGTTTTTCACGATTTCGGAGGATTTGAAAAAAGGTGACAATCACGCAAAAGCGAAAGGCTATAGTCCATGGTGTCGGAGGGCATACTATAGTATGTCGTTTATCACGATTTCGGAGGATTTGAAAAAAAGGTGAAAATCACGCAAAAGCGAAAGGCTATAGTCCATGGTGTCGGAGGGCATACTATAGTATGTCGTTTTTCACGATTTCGGAGGATTTGAAAAAAAGGTGAAAATCACGCAAAAGCGAAAGGCTATAGTCCATGGTGTCGGAGGGCATACTATAGTATGTCGTTTTTCACGATTTCGGAGGATTTGAAAAAAAGGTGAAAATCACGCAAAAGGCTATAGTCCATGGTCTCGGACCGCATACTAGTATGTCGTTTTTCACGATTTCGGAGGATTTAAAAAAAAAAGGTGACAATCACGCAAAAGCGAAAGGCTATAGTCCATTGTGTCGGAGGGCATACTATAGTATGTCGTTTTTCACGATTTCGGAGGATTTGAAAAAAAGGTGAAAATCACGCAAAAGCGAAAGGCTATAGTCCATGGTGTCGGAGGGCATACTATAGTATGTCGTTTATCACGATTTCGGAGGATTTGAAAAAAAGGTGAAAATCACGCAAAAGCGAAAGGCTATAGTCCATGGTCTCGGACCGCATACTAGTATGTCGTTTTTCACGATTTCGGAGGATTTAAAAAAAAAGGTGAAAATCACGCAAAAGCGAAAGGCTATAGTCCATGGTGTCGGAGGGCATACTATAGTATGTCGTTTTTCACGATTTCGGAGGATTTAAAAAAAAGGTGAAAATCACGCAAAAGCGAAAGGCTATAGTCCATGGTGTCGGAGGGCATACTATAGTATGTCGTTTTTCATGATTTCGGAGGATTTGAAAAAAAGGTGAAAATCACGCAAAAGCAAAAGGCTATAGTCCATGGTCTCGGACCGCATACTAGTATGTCGTTTTTCACGATTTCGGAGGATTTGAAAAAAAGGTGACAATCACGCAAAAGCGAAAGGCTATAGTCCATGGTGTCGGAGGGCATACTATAGTATGTCGTTTATCACGATTTCGGAGGATTTGAAAAAAAGGTGAAAATCACGCAAAAGCGAAAGGCTATAGTCCATGGTTTCGGAGGGCATACTATAGTATGTCGTTTTTCACGATTTCGGAGGATTTAAAAAAAAGGTGAAAATCACGCAAAAGCGAAAGGCTATAGTCCATGGTCTCGGACCGCATACTAGTATGTCGTTTTTCACGATTTCGGAGGATTTAAAAAAAAAGGTGAAAATCACGCAAAAGCGAAAGGCTATAGTCCATGGTGTCGGAGGGCATACTATAGTATGTCGTTTTTCACGATTTCGGAGGATTTAAAAAAAAGGTGAAAATCACGCAAAAGCGAAAGGCTATAGTCCATGGTGTCGGACCGCATACTAGTATGTCGTTTTTCACGATTTCGGAGGATTTGAAAAAAAGGTGACAATCACGCAAAAGCGAAAGGCTATAGTCCATGGTGTCGGAGGGCATACTATAGTATGTCGTTTATCACGATTTCGGAGGATTTGAAAAAAAGGTGAAAATCACGCAAAAGCGAAAGGCTATAGTCCATGGTTTCGGAGGGCATACTATAGTATGTCGTTTTTCACGATTTCGGAGGATTTTAAAAAAAAAAGGTGAAAATCACGCAAAAGCGAAAGGCTATAGTCCATGGTGTCGGAGGGCATACTATAGTATGTGGTTTTTCACGATTTCGGAGGATTTAAAAAAAAGGTGAAAATCACGCAAAAGCGAAAGGCTATAGTCCATGGTCTCGGACCGCATACTAGTATGACGTTTTTCACGATTTCGGAGGATTTAAAAAAAAGGTGAAAATCACGCAAAAGCGAAAGGCTATAGTCCATGGTGTCGGAGGGCATACTATAGTATGTCGTTTTTCACGATTTCGGAGGATTTAAAAAAAAGGTGAAAATCACGCAAAAGCGAAAGGCTATAGTCCATGGTGTCGGAGGGCATACTATAGTATGTCGTTTTTCACGATTTCGGAGGATTTGAAAAAAAGGTGAAAATCACGCAAAAGCAAAAGGCTATAGTCCATGGTCTCGGACCGCATACTAGTATGTCGTTTTTCACGATTTCGGAGGATTTGAAAAAAAGGTGACAATCACGCAAAAGCGAAAGGCTATAGTCCATGGTGTCGGAGGGCATACTATAGTATGTCGTTTATCACGATTTCGGAGGATTTGAAAAAAAGGTGAAAATCACGCAAAAGCGAAAGGCTATAGTCCATGGTGTCGGAGGGCATACTATAGTATGTCGTTTTTCACGATTTCGGAGGATTTTTTAAAAAAAAGGTGAAAATCACGCAAAAGCGAAAGGCTATAGTCCATGGTGTCGGAGGGCATACTATAGTATGTGGTTTTTCACGATTTCGGAGGATTTAAAAAAAAAGGTGAAAATCACGCAAAAGCGAAAGGCTATAGTCCATGGTCTCGGACCGCATACTAGTATGTCGTTTTTCACGATTTCGGAGGATTTAAAAAAAAGGTGAAAATCACGCAAAAGCGAAAGGCTATAGTCCATGGTGTCGGAGGGCATACTATAGTATGTCGTTTTTCACGATTTCGGAGGATTTAAAAAAAAGGTGAAAATCACGCAAAAGCGAAAGGCTATAGTCCATGGTGTCGGAGGGCATACTATAGTATGTCGTTTTTCACGATTTCGGAGGATTTGAAAAAAAGGTGAAAATCACGCAAAAGCAAAAGGCTATAGTCCATGGTCTCGGACCGCATACTAGTATGTCGTTTTTCACGATTTCGGAGGATTTGAAAAAAAGGTGACAATCACGCAAAAGCGAAAGGCTATAGTCCATGGTGTCGGAGGGCATACTATAGTATGTCGTTTATCACAATTTCGGAGTATTTGAAAAAAAGGTGAAAATCACGCAAAAGCGAAAGGCTATAGTCCATGGTGTCGGAGGGCATACTATAGTATGTCGTTTTTCACGATTTCGGAGGATTTTTAAAAAGAAAGGTGAAAATCACGCAAAAGCGAAAGGCTATAGTCCATGGTGTCGGAGGGCATACTATAGTATGTGGTTTTTCACGATTTCGGAGGATTTAAAAAAAAGGTGAAAATCACGCAAAAGCGAAAGGCTATAGTCCATGGTCTCGGACCGCATACTAGTATGTCGTTTTTCACGATTTCGGAGGATTTAAAAAAAAGGTGAAAATCACGCAAAAGCGAAAGGCTATAGTCCATGGTGTCGGAGGGCATACTATAGTATGTCGTTTTTCACGATTTCGGAGGATTTAAAAAAAAGGTGAAAATCACGCAAAAGCGAAAGGCTATAGTCCATGGTGTCGGAGGGCATACTATAGTATGTCGTTTTTCACGATTTCGGAGGATTTGAAAAAAAGGTGAAAATCACGCAAAAGCAAAAGGCTATAGTCCATGGTCTCGGACCGCATACTAGTATGTCGTTTTTCACGATTTCGGAGGATTTGAAAAAAAGGTGACAATCACGCAAAAGCGAAAGGCTATAGTCCATGGTGTCGGAGGGCATACTATAGTATGTCGTTTATCACAATTTCGGAGTATTTGAAAAAAAGGTGAAAATCACGCAAAAGCGAAAGGCTAAAGTCCATGGTGTCGGAGGGCATACTATAGTATGTCGTTTTTCACGATTTCGGAGGATTTAAAAAAAAAAAGGTGAAAATCACGCAAAAGCGAAAGGCTATAGTCCATGGTGTCGGAGGGCATACTATAGTATGTGGTTTTTCACGATTTCGGAGGATTTAAAAAAAAGGTGAAAATCACGCAAAAGCGAAAGGCTATAGTCCATGGTCTCGGACCGCATACTAGTATGTCGTTTTTCACGATTTCGGAGGATTTAAAAAAAAGGTGAAAATCACGCAAAAGCGAAAGGCTATAGTCCATGGTGTCGGAGGGCATACTATAGTATGTCGTTTTTCACGATTTCGGAGGATTTAAAAAAAAGGTGAAAATCACGCAAAAGCGAAAGGCTATAGTCCATGGTGTCGGAGGGCATACTATAGTATGTCGTTTTTCACGATTTCGGAGGATTTGAAAAAAAGGTGAAAATCACGCAAAAGGCTATAGTCCATGGTCTCGGACCGCATACTAGTATGTCGTTTTTCACGATTTCGGAGGATTTAAAAAAAAAAGGTGACAATCACGCAAAAGCGAAAGGCTATAGTCCATGGTGTCGGAGGGCATACTATAGTATGTCGTTTATCACGATTTCGGAGGATTTGAAAAAAAGGTGAAAATCACGCAAAAGCGAAAGGCTATAGTCCATGGTGTCGGAGGGCATACTATAGTATGTCGTTTATCACGATTTCGGAGGATTTGAAAAAAAGGTGAAAATCACGCAAAAGCGAAAGGCTATAGTCCATGGTCTCGGACCGCATACTAGTATGTCGTTTTTCACGATTTCGGAGGATTTAAAAAAAAGGTGAAAATCACGCAAAAGCGAAAGGCTATAGTCCATGGTGTCGGAGGGCATACTATAGTATGTCGTTTATCACGATTTCGGAGGATTTGAAAAAAAGGTGAAAATCACGCAAAAGCGAAAGGCTATAGTCCATGGTGTCGGAGGGCATACTATAGTATGTCGTTTATCACGATTTCGGAGGATTTGAAAAAAAGGTGAAAATCACGCAAAAGCGAAAGGCTATAGTCCATGGTCTCGGACCGCATACTAGTATGTCGTTTTTCACGATTTCGGAGGATTTAAAAAAAAGGTGAAAATCACGCAAAAGCGAAAGGCTATAGTCCATGGTGTCGGAGGGCATACTATAGTATGTCGTTTTTCACGATTTCGGAGGATTTGAAAAAAAGGTGAAAATCACGCAAAAGCAAAAGGCTATAGTCCATGGTCTCGGACCGCATACTAGTATGTCGTTTTTCACGATTTCGGAGGATTTGAAAAAAAGGTGACAATCACGCAAAAGCGAAAGGCTATAGTCCATGGTGTCGGAGGGCATACTATAGTATGTCGTTTATCACGATTTCGGAGGATTTGAAAAAAAGGTGAAAATCACGCAAAAGCGAAAGGCTATAGTCCATGGTGTCGGAGGGCATACTATAGTATGTCGTTTTTCACGATTTCGGAGGATTTAAAAAAAAAAAGGTGAAAATCACGCAAAAGCGAAAGGCTATAGTCCATGGTGTCGGAGGGCATACTATAGTATGTGGTTTTTCACGATTTCGGAGGATTTAAAAAAAAGGTGAAAATCACGCAAAAGCGAAAGGCTATAGTCCATGGTCTCGGACCGCATACTAGTATGTCGTTTTTCACGATTTCGGAGGATTTAAAAAAAAGGTGAAAATCACGCAAAAGCGAAAGGCTATAGTCCATGGTGTCGGAGGGCATACTATAGTATGTCGTTTTTCACGATTTCGGAGGATTTAAAAAAAAGGTGAAAATCACGCAAAAGCGAAAGGCTATAGTCCATGGTGTCGGAGGGCATACTATAGTATGTCGTTTTTCACGATTTCGGAGGATTTGAAAAAAAGGTGAAAATCACGCAAAAGCAAAAGGCTATAGTCCATGGTCTCGGACCGCATACTAGTATGTCGTTTTTCACAATTTCGGAGGATTTAAAAAAAAAAGGTGACAATCACGCAAAAGCGAAAGGCTATAGTCCATGGTGTCGGAGGGCATACTATAGTATGTCGTTTTTCACGATTTCGGAGGATTTGAAAAAAAGGTGAAAATCACGCAAAAGCGAAAGGCTATAGTCCATGGTGTCGGACCGCATACTAGTATGTCGTTTTTCACGATTTCGGAGGATTTAAAAAAAAGGTGAAAATCACGCAAAAGCGAAAGGCTATAGTCCATGGTGTCGGAGGGCATACTATAGTATGTCGTTTTTCATGATTTCGGAGGATTTAAAAAAAAGGTGAAAATCACGCAAAAGCGAAAGGCTATAGTCCATGGTGTCGGAGGGCATACTATAGTATGTCGTTTTTCACGATTTCGGAGGATTTAAAAAAAAGGTGAAAATCACGCAAAAGCGAAAGGCTATAGTCCATGGTCTCGGACCGCATACTAGTATGTCGTTTTTCACGATTTCGGAGGATTTAAAAAAAAAGGTGAAAATCACGCAAAAGCGAAAGGCTATAGTCCATGGTGTCGGAGGGCATACTATAGTATGTCGTTTTTCACGATTTCGGAGGATTTTAAAAAAAGGTGAAAATCACGCAAAAGCGAAAGGCTATAGTCCATGGTGTCGGAGGGCATACTATAGTATGTCGTTTTTCACGATTTCGGAGGATTTGAAAAAAAGGTGAAAATCACGCAAAAGCAAAAGGCTATAGTCCATGGTCTCGGACCGCATACTAGTATGTCGTTTTTCACGATTTCGGAGGATTTAAAAAAAAAAAGGTGACAATCACGCAAAAGCGAAAGGCTATAGTCCATGGTGTCGGAGGGCATACTATAGTATGTCGTTTTTCACGATTTCGGAGGATTTGAAAAAAAGGTGAAAATCACGCAAAAGCGAAAGGCTATAGTCCATGGTGTCGGAGGGCATACTATAGTATGTCGTTTATCACGATTTTGGAGGATTTGAAAAAAAGGTGAAAATCACGCAAAAGCGAAAGGCTATAGTCCATGGTCTCGGACCGCATACTAGTATGTCGTTTTTCACGATTTCGGAGGATTTAAAAAAAAGGTGAAAATCACGCAAAAGCGAAAGGCTATAGTCCATGGTGTCGGAGGGCATACTATAGTATGTCGTTTTTCACGATTTCGGAGGATTTGAAAAAAAGGTGAAAATCACGCAAAAGCAAAAGGCTATAGTCCATGGTCTCGGACCGCATACTAGTATGTCGTTTTTCACGATTTCGGAGGATTTGAAAAAAAGGTGACAATCACGCAAAAGCGAAAGGCTATAGTCCATGGTGTCGGAGGGCATACTATAGTATGTCGTTTATCACGATTTCGGAGGATTTGAAAAAAAGGTGAAAATCACGCAAAAGCGAAAGGCTATAGTCCATGGTTTCGGAGGGCATACTATAGTATGTCGTTTTTCACGATTTCGGAGGATTTTTAAAAAAAAAGGTGAAAATCACGCAAAAGCGAAAGGCTATAGTCCATGGTGTCGGAGGGCATACTATAGTATGTGGTTTTTCACGATTTCGGAGGATTTTAAAAAAAGGTGAAAATCACGCAAAAGCGAAAGGCTATAGTCCATGGTCTCGGACCGCATACTAGTATGTCGTTTTTCACGATTTCGGAGGATTTAAAAAAAAGGTGAAAATCACGCAAAAGCGAAAGGCTATAGTCCATGGTGTCGGAGGGCATACTATAGTATGTCGTTTTTCACGATTTCGGAGGATTTAAAAAAAAGGTGAAAATCACGCAAAAGCGAAAGGCTATAGTCCATGGTGTCGGAGGGCATACTATAGTATGTCGTTTTTCACGATTTCGGAGGATTTGAAAAAAAGGTGAAAATCACGCAAAAGCAAAAGGCTATAGTCCATGGTCTCGGACCGCATACTAGTATGTCGTTTTTCACGATTTCGGAGGATTTGAAAAAAAGGTGACAATCACGCAAAAGCGAAAGGCTATAGTCCATGGTGTCGGAGGGCATACTATAGTATGTCGTTTATCACGATTTCGGAGGATTTGAAAAAAAGGTGAAAATCACGCAAAAGCGAAAGGCTATAGTCCATGGTGTCGGAGGGCATACTATAGTATGTCGTTTTTCACGATTTCGGAGGATTTAAAAAAAAAAAGTGAAAATCACGCAAAAGCGAAAGGCTATAGTCCATGGTGTCGGAGGGCATACTATAGTATGTGGTTTTTCACGATTTCGGAGGATTTAAAAAAAAAGGTGAAAATCACGCAAAAGCGAAAGGCTATAGTCCATGGTCTCGGACCGCATACTAGTATGTCGTTTTTCACGATTTCGGAGGATTTAAAAAAAAGGTGAAAATCACGCAAAAGCGAAAGGCTATAGTCCATGGTGTCGGAGGGCATACTATAGTATGTCGTTTTTCACGATTTCGGAGGATTTAAAAAAAAGGTGAAAATCACGCAAAAGCGAAAGGCTATAGTCCATGGTGTCGGAGGGCATACTATAGTATGTCGTTTTTCACGATTTCGGAGGATTTGAAAAAAAGGTGAAAATCACGCAAAAGCAAAAGGCTATAGTCCATGGTCTCGGACCGCATACTAGTATGTCGTTTTTCACGATTTCGGAGGATTTGAAAAAAAGGTGACAATCACGCAAAAGCGAAAGGCTATAGTCCATGGTGTCGGAGGGCATACTATAGTATGTCGTTTATCACAATTTCGGAGTATTTGAAAAAAAGGTGAAAATCACGCAAAAGCGAAAGGCTATAGTCCATGGTGTCGGAGGGCATACTATAGTATGTCGTTTTTCACGATTTCGGAGGATTTTTAAAAAAAAAGGTGAAAATCACGCAAAAGCGAAAGGCTATAGTCCATGGTGTCGGAGGGCATACTATAGTATGTGGTTTTTCACGATTTCGGAGGATTTAAAAAAAAGGTGAAAATCACGCAAAAGCGAAAGGCTATAGTCCATGGTCTCGGACCGCATACTAGTATGTCGTTTTTCACGATTTCGGAGGATTTAAAAAAAAGGTGAAAATCACGCAAAAGCGAAAGGCTATAGTCCATGGTGTCGGAGGGCATACTATAGTATGTCGTTTTTCACGATTTCGGAGGATTTAAAAAAAAGGTGAAAATCACGCAAAAGCGAAAGGCTATAGTCCATGGTGTCGGAGGGCATACTATAGTATGTCGTTTTTCACGATTTCGGAGGATTTGAAAAAAAGGTGAAAATCACGCAAAAGCAAAAGGCTATAGTCCATGGTCTCGGACCGCATACTAGTATGTCGTTTTTCACGATTTCGGAGGATTTGAAAAAAAGGTGACAATCACGCAAAAGCGAAAGGCTATAGTCCATGGTGTCGGAGGGCATACTATAGTATGTCGTTTATCACAATTTCGGAGTATTTGAAAAAAAGGTGAAAATCACGCAAAAGCGAAAGGCTAAAGTCCATGGTGTCGGAGGGCATACTATAGTATGTCGTTTTTCACGATTTCGGAGGATTTTTTAAAAAAAAGGTGAAAATCACGCAAAAGCGAAAGGCTATAGTCCATGGTGTCGGAGGGCATACTATAGTATGTGGTTTTTCACGATTTCGGAGGATTTAAAAAAAAGGTGAAAATCACGCAAAAGCGAAAGGCTATAGTCCATGGTCTCGGACCGCATACTAGTATGTCGTTTTTCACGATTTCGGAGGATTTAAAAAAAAGGTGAAAATCACGCAAAAGCGAAAGGCTATAGTCCATGGTGTCGGAGGGCATACTATAGTATGTCGTTTTTCACGATTTCGGAGGATTTAAAAAAAAGGTGAAAATCACGCAAAAGCGAAAGGCTATAGTCCATGGTGTCGGAGGGCATACTATAGTATGTCGTTTTTCACGATTTCGGAGGATTTGAAAAAAAGGTGAAAATCACGCAAAAGGCTATAGTCCATGGTCTCGGACCGCATACTAGTATGTCGTTTTTCACGATTTCGGAGGATTTAAAAAAAAAAGGTGACAATCACGCAAAAGCGAAAGGCTATAGTCCATGGTGTCGGAGGGCATACTATAGTATGTCGTTTATCACGATTTCGGAGGATTTGAAAAAAAGGTGAAAATCACGCAAAAGCGAAAGGCTATAGTCCATGGTGTCGGAGGGCATACTATAGTATGTCGTTTATCACGATTTCGGAGGATTTGAAAAAAAGGTGAAAATCACGCAAAAGCGAAAGGCTATAGTCCATGGTCTCGGACCGCATACTAGTATGTCGTTTTTCACGATTTCGGAGGATTTAAAAAAAAGGTGAAAATCACGCAAAAGCGAAAGGCTATAGTCCATGGTGTCGGAGGGCATACTATAGTATGTCGTTTTTCACGATTTCGGAGGATTTAAAAAAAAGGTGAAAATCACGCAAAAGCGAAAGGCTATAGTCCATGGTGTCGGAGGGCATACTATAGTATGTCGTTTTTCACGATTTCGGAGGATTTGAAAAAAAGGTGAAAATCACGCAAAAGCAAAAGGCTATAGTCCATGGTCTCGGACCGCATACTAGTATGTCGTTTTTCACGATTTCGGAGGATTTGAAAAAAAGGTGACAATCACGCAAAAGCGAAAGGCTATAGTCCATGGTGTCGGAGGGCATACTATAGTATGTCGTTTATCACGATTTCGGAGGATTTGAAAAAAAGGTGAAAATCACGCAAAAGCGAAAGGCTATAGTCCATGGTGTCGGAGGGCATACTATAGTATGTCGTTTTTCACGATTTCGGAGGATTTAAAAAAAAAAAGGTGAAAATCACGCAAAAGCGAAAGGCTATAGTCCATGGTGTCGGAGGGCATACTATAGTATGTGGTTTTTCACGATTTCGGAGGATTTAAAAAAAAGGTGAAAATCACGCAAAAGCGAAAGGCTATAGTCCATGGTCTCGGACCGCATACTAGTATGTCGTTTTTCACGATTTCGGAGGATTTAAAAAAAAGGTGAAAATCACGCAAAAGCGAAAGGCTATAGTCCATGGTGTCGGAGGGCATACTATAGTATGTCGTTTTTCACGATTTCGGAGGATTTAAAAAAAAGGTGAAAATCACGCAAAAGCGAAAGGCTATAGTCCATGGTGTCGGAGGGCATACTATAGTATGTCGTTTTTCACGATTTCGGAGGATTTGAAAAAAAGGTGAAAATCACGCAAAAGCAAAAGGCTATAGTCCATGGTCTCGGACCGCATACTAGTATGTCGTTTTTCACGATTTCGGAGGATTTAAAAAAAAAAGGTGACAATCACGCAAAAGCGAAAGGCTATAGTCCATGGTGTCGGAGGGCATACTATAGTATGTCGTTTTTCACGATTTCGGAGGATTTGAAAAAAAGGTGAAAATCACGCAAAAGCGAAAGGCTATAGTCCATGGTGTCGGACCGCATACTAGTATGTCGTTTTTCACGATTTCGGAGGATTTAAAAAAAAGGTGAAAATCACGCAAAAGCGAAAGGCTATAGTCCATGGTGTCGGAGGGCATACTATAGTATGTCGTTTTTCATGATTTCGGAGGATTTAAAAAAAAGGTGAAAATCACGCAAAAGCGAAAGGCTATAGTCCATGGTGTCGGAGGGCATACTATAGTATGTCGTTTTTCACGATTTCGGAGGATTTAAAAAAAAGGTGAAAATCACGCAAAAGCGAAAGGCTATAGTCCATGGTCTCGGACCGCATACTAGTATGTCGTTTTTCACGATTTCGGAGGATTTAAAAAAAAGGTGAAAATCACGCAAAAGCGAAAGGCTATAGTCCATGGTGTCGGAGGGCATACTATAGTATGTCGTTTTTCACGATTTCGGAGGATTTTAAAAAAAGGTGAAAATCACGCAAAAGCGAAAGGCTATAGTCCATGGTGTCGGAGGGCATACTATAGTATGTCGTTTTTCACGATTTCGGAGGATTTGAAAAAAAGGTGAAAATCACGCAAAAGCAAAAGGCTATAGTCCATGGTCTCGGACCGCATACTAGTATGTCGTTTTTCACGATTTCGGAGGATTTAAAAAAAAAAAGGTGACAATCACGCAAAAGCGAAAGGCTATAGTCCATGGTGTCGGAGGGCATACTATAGTATGTCGTTTTTCACGATTTCGGAGGATTTGAAAAAAAGGTGAAAATCACGCAAAAGCGAAAGGCTATAGTCCATGGTGTCGGAGGGCATACTATAGTATGTCGTTTATCACGATTTTGGAAGATTTGAAAAAAAGGTGAAAATCACGCAAAAGCGAAAGGCTATAGTCCATGGTCTCGGACCGCATACTAGTATGTCGTTTTTCACGATTTCGGAGGATTTAAAAAAAAGGTGAAAATCACGCAAAAGCGAAAGGCTATAGTCCATGGTGTCGGAGGGCATACTATAGTATGTCGTTTTTCACGATTTCGGAGGATTTAAAAAAAAGGTGAAAATCACGCAAAAGCGAAAGGCTATAGTCCATGGTGTCGGAGGGCATACTATAGTATGTCGTTTTTCACGATTTCGGAGGATTTGAAAAAAAGGTGAAAATCACGCAAAAGCAAAAGGCTATAGTCCATGGTCTCGGACCGCATACTAGTATGTCGTTTTTCACGATTTCGGAGGATTTGAAAAAAAGGTGACAATCACGCAAAAGCGAAAGGCTATAGTCCATGGTGTCGGAGGGCATACTATAGTATGTCGTTTATCACGATTTCGGAGGATTTGAAAAAAAGGTGAAAATCACGCAAAAGCGAAAGGCTATAGTCCATGGTGTCGGAGGGCATACTATAGTATGTCGTTTTTCACGATTTCGGAGGATTTTTTAAAAAAAAGGTGAAAATCACGCAAAAGCGAAAGGCTATAGTCCATGGTGTCGGAGGGCATACTATAGTATGTGGTTTTTCACGATTTCGGAGGATTTAAAAAAAAGGTGAAAATCACGCAAAAGCGAAAGGCTATAGTCCATGGTCTCGGACCGCATACTAGTATGTCGTTTTTCACGATTTCGGAGGATTAAAAAAAAAGGTGAAAATCACGCAAAAGCGAAAGGCTATAGTCCATGGTCTCGGACCGCATACTAGTATGTCGTTTTTCACGATTTCGGAGGATTTAAAAAAAAGGTGAAAATCACGCAAAAGCGAAAGGCTATAGTCCATGGTGTCGGAGGGCATACTATAGTATGTCGTTTTTCACGATTTCGGAGGATTTAAAAAAAAGGTGAAAATCACGCAAAAGCGAAAGGCTATAGTCCATGGTGTCGGAGGGCATACTATAGTATGTCGTTTTTCACGATTTCGGAGGATTTGAAAAAAAGGTGAAAATCACGCAAAAGCAAAAGGCTATAGTCCATGGTCTCGGACCGCATACTAGTATGTCGTTTTTCACGATTTCGGAGGATTTGAAAAAAAGGTGACAATCACGCAAAAGCGAAAGGTGTCCATGGTGTCGGAGGGCATACTATAGTATGTCGTTTATCACGATTTCGGAGGATTTGAAAAAAAGGTGAAAATCACGCAAAAGCGAAAGGCTATAGTCCATGGTGTCGGAGGGCATACTATAGTATGTCGTTTTTCACGATTTCGGAGGATTTTTTAAAAAAAAGGTGAAAATCACGCAAAAGCGAAAGGCTATAGTCCATGGTGTCGGAGGGCATACTATAGTATGTGGTTTTTCACGATTTCGGAGGATTTAAAAAAAAGGTGAAAATCACGCAAAAGCGAAAGGCTATAGTCCATGGTCTCGGACCGCATACTAGTATGTCGTTTTTCACGATTTCGGAGGATTAAAAAAAAAGGTGAAAATCACGCAAAAGCGAAAGGCTATAGTCCATGGTGTCGGAGGGCATACTATAGTATGTCGTTTTTCACGATTTCGGAGGATTTAAAAAAAAGGTGAAAATCACGCAAAAGCGAAAGGCTATAGTCCATGGTGTCGGAGGGCATACTATAGTATGTCGTTTTTCACGATTTCGGAGGATTTAAAAAAAAGGTGAAAATCACGCAAAAGCGAAAGGCTATAGTCCATGGTGTCGGAGGGCATACTATAGTATGTCGTTTTTCACGATTTCGGAGGATTTGAAAAAAAGGTGAAAATCACGCAAAAGCAAAAGGCTATAGTCCATGGTCTCGGACCGCATACTAGTATGTCGTTTTTCACGATTTCGGAGGATTTAAAAAAAAAAGGTGACAATCACGCAAAAGCGAAAGGCTATAGTCCATGGTGTCGGAGGGCATACTATAGTATGTCGTTTTTCACGATTTCGGAGGATTTGAAAAAAGGTGAAAATCACGCAAAAGCGAAAGGCTATAGTCCATGGTGTCGGAGGGCATACTATAGTATGTCGTTTATCACAATTTCGGAGGATTTGAAAAAAAGGTGAAAATCACGCAAAAGCGAAAGGCTATAGTCCATGGTGTCGGAGGGCATACTATAGTATGTCGTTTTTCACGATTTCGGAGGATTTGAAAAAAAGGTGAAAATCACGCAAAAGCGAAAGGCTATAGTCCATGGTGTCGGAGGGCATACTATAGTATGTCGTTTATCACGATTTCGGAGGATTTGAAAAAAAGGTGAAAATCACGCAAAAGCGAAAGGCTATAGTCCATGGTGTCGGAGGGCATACTATAGTATGTCGTTTTTCACGATTTCGGAGGATTAAAAAAAAAAGGTGAAAATCACGCAAAAGCGAAAGGCTATAGTCCATGGTCTCGGACCGCATACTAGTATGTCGTTTTTCACGATTTCGGAGGATTTAAAAAAAAAGTGAAAATCACGCAAAAGCGAAAGGCTATAGTCCATGGTGTCGGAGGGCATACTATAGTATGTCGTTTTTCACGATTTCGGAGGATTTAAAAAAAAAAAGGTGAAAATCACGCAAAAGCGAAAGGCTATAGTCCATGGTGTCGGAGGGCATACTATAGTATGTGGTTTTTCACGATTTCGGAGGATTAAAAAAAAAGGTGAAAATCACGCAAAAGCGAAAGGCTATAGTCCATGGTCTCGGACCGCATACTAGTATGTCGTTTTTCACGATTTCGGAGGATTTAAAAAAAAAAAGGTGACAATCACGCAAAAGCGAAAGGCTATAGTCCATGGTGTCGGAGGGCATACTATAGTATGTCGTTTTTCACGATTTCGGAGGATTTGAAAAAAAGGTGAAAATCACGCAAAAGCGAAAGGCTATAGTCCATGGTGTCGGAGGGCATACTATAGTATGTCGTTTTTCACGATTTCGGAGGATTTAAAAAAAAAGGTGAAAATCACGCAAAAGCGAAAGGCTATAGTCCATGGTCTCGGACCGCATACTAGTATGTCGTTTTTCACGATTTCGGAGGATTTTTAAAAAAAAAGGTGAAAATCACACAAAAGCGAAAGGCTATAGTCCATGGTCTCGGACCGCATACTAGTATGTCGTTTTTCACGATTTCGGAGGATTTAAAAAAAAAAGTGAAAATCACGCAAAAGCGAAAGGCTATAGTCCATGGTGTCGGAGGGCATACTATAGTATGTCGTTTTTCACGATTTCGGAGGATTTAAAAAAAAAAAGGTGAAAATCACGCAAAAGCGAAAGGCTATAGTCCATGGTGTCGGAGGGCATACTATAGTATGTGGTTTTTCACGATTTCGGAGGATTTAAAAAAAAGGTGAAAATCACGCAAAAGCGAAAGGCTATAGTCCATGGTCTCGGACCGCATACTAGTATGTCGTTTTTCACGATTTCGGAGGATTTAAAAAAAAGGTGAAAATCACGCAAAAGCGAAAGGCTATAGTCCATGGTGTCGGAGGGCATACTATAGTATGTGGTTTTTCACGATTTCGGAGGATTTAAAAAAAAAGGTGAAAATCACGCAAAAGCGAAAGGCTATAGTCCATGGTGTCGGAGGGCATACTATAGTATGTCGTTTTTCACGATTTCGGAGGATTTGAAAAAAAGGTGAAAATCACGCAAAAGCAAAAGGCTATAGTCCATGGTCTCGGACCGCATACTAGTATGTCGTTTTTCACGATTTCGGAGGATTTTTAAAAAAAAGGTGACAATCACGCAAAAGCGAAAGGCTATAGTCCATGGTGTCGGAGGGCATACTATAGTATGTCGTTTTTCACGATTTCGGAGGATTTGAAAAAAGGTGAAAATCACGCAAAAGCGAAAGGCTATAGTCCATGGTGTCGGAGGGCATACTTTAGTATGTCGTTTATCACGATTTCGGAGGATTTAAAAAAAAGGTGAAAATCACGCAAAAGCGAAAGGCTATAGTCCATGGTGTCGGAGGGCATACTATAGTATGTCGTTTTTCACGATTTCGGAGGATTTGAAAAAAAGGTGAAAATCACGCAAAAGCAAAAGGCTATAGTCCATGGTCTCGGACCGCATACTAGTATGTCGTTTTTCACGATTTCGGAGGATTTTTAAAAAAAAGGTGACAATCACGCAAAAGCGAAAGGCTATAGTCCATGGTGTCGGAGGGCATACTATAGTATGTCGTTTTTCACGATTTCGGAGGATTTGAAAAAAGGTGAAAATCACGCAAAAGCGAAAGGCTATAGTCCATGGTGTCGGAGGGCATACTTTAGTATGTCGTTTATCACGATTTCGGAGGATTTGAAAAAAAGGTGAAAATCACGCAAAAGCGAAAGGCTATAGTCCATGGTGTCGGAGGGCATACTATAGTATGTCGTTTTTCACGATTTCGGAGGATTTAAAAAAAAAAGGTGAAAATCACGCAAAAGCGAAAGGCTATAGTCCATGGTCTCGGACCGCATACTAGTATGTCGTTTTTCACGATTTCGGAGGATTTAAAAAAAAAGGTGAAAATCACGCAAAAGCGAAAGGCTATAGTCCATGGTCTCGGACCGCATACTAGTATGTCGTTTTTCACGATTTCGGAGGATTTAAAAAAAAAAGGTGAAAATCACGCAAAAGCGAAAGGCTATAGTCCATGGTGTCGGAGGGCATACTATAGTATGTCGTTTTTCACGATTTCGGAGGATTTTTTAAAAAAAAGGTGAAAATCACGCAAAAGCGAAAGGCTATAGTCCATGGTGTCGGAGGGCATACTATAGTATGTGGTTTTTCACGATTTCGGAGGATTTAAAAAAAAGGTGAAAATCACGCAAAAGCGAAAGGCTATAGTCCATGGTCTCGGACCGCATACTAGTATGTCGTTTTTCACGATTTCGGAGGATTTAAAAAAAAGGTTAAAATCACGCAAAAGCGAAAGGCTATAGTCCATGGTGTCGGAGGGCATACTATAGTATGTCGTTTTTCACGATTTCGGAGGATTTAAAAAAAAGGTGAAAATCACGCAAAAGCGAAAGGCTATAGTCCATGGTGTCGGAGGGCATACTATAGTATGTCGTTTTTCACGATTTCGGAGGATTTGAAAAAAAGGTGAAAATCACGCAAAAGCAAAAGGCTATAGTCCATGGTCTCGGACCGCATACTAGTATGTCGTTTTTCACGATTTCGGAGGATTTGAAAAAAAGGTGACAATCACGCAAAAGCGAAAGGCTATAGTCCATGGTGTCGGAGGGCATACTATAGTATGTCGTTTATCACGATTTCGGAGGATTTGAAAAAAAGGTGAAAATCACGCAAAAGCGAAAGGCTATAGTCCATGGTGTCGGAGGGCATACTATAGTATGTCGTTTTTCACGATTTCGGAGGATTTTTAAAAAAAAAGGTGAAAATCACGCAAAAGCGAAAGGCTATAGTCCATGGTGTCGGAGGGCATACTATAGTATGTGGTTTTTCACGATTTCGGAGGATTTAAAAAAAAGGTGAAAATCACGCAAAAGCGAAAGGCTATAGTCCATGGTCTCGGACCGCATACTAGTATGTCGTTTTTCACGATTTCGGAGGATTTAAAAAAAAAAAGGTGACAATCACGCAAAAGCGAAAGGCTATAGTCCATGGTGTCGGAGGGCATACTATAGTATGTCGTTTTTCACGATTTCGGAGGATTTGAAAAAAAGGTGAAAATCACGCAAAAGCGAAAGGCTATAGTCCATGGTGTCGGAGGGCATACTATAGTATGTCGTTTATCACGATTTCGGAGGATTTGAAAAAAAGGTGAAAATCACGCAAAAGCGAAAGGCTATAGTCCATGGTGTCGGAGGGCATACTATAGTATGTCGTTTATCACGATTTCGGAGGATTTGAAAAAAAGGTGAAAATCACGCAAAAGCGAAAGGCTATAGTCCATGGTCTCGGACCGCATACTAGTATGTCGTTTTTCACGATTTCGGAGGATTTAAAAAAAAAAGGTGACAATCACGCAAAAGCGAAAGGCTATAGTCCATGGTGTCGGAGGGCATACTATAGTATGTCGTTTTTCACGATTTCGGAGGATTTGAAAAAAAGGTGAAAATCACGCAAAAGCGAAAGGCTATAGTCCATGGTGTCGGAGGGCATACTATAGTATGTCGTTTATCACGATTTCGGAGGATTTGAAAAAAAGGTGAAAATCACGCAAAAGCGAAAGGCTATAGTCCATGGTGTCGGAGGGCATACTATAGTATGTCGTTTATCACGATTTCGGAGGATTTGAAAAAAAGGTGAAAATCACGCAAAAGCGAAAGGCTATAGTCCATGGTGTCGGTGGGCATACTATAGTATGTCGTTTTTCACGATTTCGGAGGATTTAAAAAAAAAGGTGAAAATCACGCAAAAGCGAAAGGCTATAGTCCATGGTCTCGGACCGCATACTAGTATGTCGTTTTTCACGATTTCGGAGGATTTAAAAAAAAGGTGAAAATCACGCAAAAGCGAAAGGCTATAGTCCATGGTGTCGGAGGGCATACTATAGTATGTGGTTTTTCACGATTTCGGAGGATTTAAAAAAAAAGGTGAAAATCACGCAAAAGCGAAAGGCTATAGTCCATGGTGTCGGAGGGCATACTATAGTATGTCGTTTTTCACGATTTCGGAGGATTTGAAAAAAAGGTGAAAATCACGCAAAAGCAAAAGGCTATAGTCCATGGTCTCGGACCGCATACTAGTATGTCGTTTTTCACGATTTTGGAGGATTTAAAAAAAAGGTGAAAATCACGCAAAAGCGAAAGGCTATAGTCCATGGTGTCGGAGGGCATACTATAGTATGTCGTTTTTCACGATTTTGGAGGATTTAAAAAAAAGGTGAAAATCACGCAAAAGCGAAAGGCTATAGTCCATGGTGTCGGAGGGCATACTATAGTATGTCGTTTTTCACGATTTCGGAGGATTTGAAAAAAAGGTGAAAATCACGCAAAAGCAAAAGGCTATAGTCCATGGTCTCGGACCGCATACTAGTATGTCGTTTTTCACGATTTCGGAGGATTTAAAAAAAAATGTGAAAATCACGCAAAAGCGAAAGGCTATAGTCCATGGTCTCGGACCGCATACTAGTATGTCGTTTTTCACGATTTCGGAGGATTTAAAAAAAAAGGTGAAAATCACGCAAAAGCGAAAGGCTATAGTCCATGGTCTCGGACCGCATACTAGTATGTCGTTTTTCACGATTTCGGAGGATTTAAAAAAAAAGGCATACTATAGTATGTTGTTTTTCACGATTTCGGAGGATTTAAAAAAAAAGGTGAAAATCACGCAAAAGCGAAAGGCTATAGTCCATGGTCTCGGACCGCATACTAGTATGTCGTTTTTCACGATTTCGGAGGATTAAAAAAGAAAAAGGTGAAAATCACGCAAAAGCGAAAGGCTATAGTCCATGGTGTCGGAGGGCATACTATAGTATGTCGTTTTTCACGATTTCGGAGGATTTAAAAAAAAAAGGTGAAAATGACGCAAAAGCGAAAGGCTATAGTCCATGGTGTCGGAGGGCATACTATAGTATGTGGTTTTTCACGATTTCGGAGGATTTAAAAAAAAAGGTGAAAATCACGCAAAAGCGAAAGGCTATAGTCCATGGTGTCGGAGGGCATACTATAGTATGTCGTTTTTCACGATTTCGGAGGATTTGAAAAAAGGTGAAAATCACGCAAAAGCAAAAGGCTATAGTCCATGGTCTCGGACCGCATACTAGTATGTCGTTTTTCACGATTTTGGAGGATTTAAAAAAAAGGTGAAAATCACGCAAAAGCGAAAGGCTATAGTCCATGGTGTCGGAGGGCATACTATAGTATGTCGTTTTTCACGATTTCGGAGGATTTAAAAAAAAGGTGAAAATCACGCAAAAGCGAAAGGCTATAGTCCATGGTGTCGGAGGGCATACTATAGTATGTCGTTTTTCACGATTTCGGAGGATTTGAAAAAAAGGTGAAAATCACGCAAAAGCAAAAGGCTATAGTCCATGGTCTCGGACCGCATACTAGTATGTCGTTTTTCACGATTTCGGAGGAATTTAAAAAAAAAAGGTGACAATCACGCAAAAGCGAAAGGCTATAGTCCATGGTGTCGGAGGGCATACTATAGTATGTCGTTTTTCACGATTTCGGAGGATTTGAAAAAAAGGTGAAAATCACGCAAAAGCGAAAGGCTATAGTCCATGGTGTCGGAGGGCATACTATAGTATGTCGTTTATCACGATTTCGGAGGATTTGAAAAAAAGGTGAAAATCACGCAAAAGCGAAAGGCTATAGTCCATGGTGTCGGAGGGCATACTATAGTATGTCGTTTTTCACGATTTCGGAGGATTAAAAAAAAAAGGTGAAAATCACGCAAAAGCGAAAGGCTATAGTCCATGGTCTCGGACCGCATACTAGTATGTCGTTTTTCACGATTTCGGAGGATTTAAAAAAAAAGGTGAAAATCACGCAAAAGCGAAAGGCTATAGTCCATGGTCTCGGACCGCATACTAGTATGTCGTTTTTCACGATTTCGGAGGATTAAAAAAAAAAAGGTGAAAATCACGCAAAAGCGAAAGGCTATAGTCCATGGTGTCGGAGGGCATACTATAGTATGTCGTTTTTCACGATTTCGGAGGATTTTAAAAAAAAAGGTGAAAATCACGCAAAAGCGAAAGGCTATAGTCCATGGTGTCGGAGGGCATACTATAGTATGTGGTTTTTCACGATTTCGGAGGATTTAAAAAAAAAGGTGAAAATCACGCAAAAGCGAAAGGCTATAGTCCATGGTGTCGGAGGGCATACTATAGTATGTCGTTTTTCACGATTTCGGAGGATTTGAAAAAAGGTGAAAATCACGCAAAAGCAAAAGGCTATAGTCCATGGTCTCGGACCGCATACTAGTATGTCGTTTTTCACGATTTTGGAGGATTTAAAAAAAAAGGTGAAAATCACGCAAAAGCGAAAGGCTATAGTCCATGGTGTCGGAGGGCATACTATAGTATGTCGTTTTTCACGATTTCGGAGGATTTAAAAAAAAGGTGAAAATCACGCAAAAGCGAAAGGCTATAGTCCATGGTGTCGGAGGGCATACTATAGTATGTCGTTTTTCACGATTTCGGAGGATTTGAAAAAAAGGTGAAAATCACGCAAAAGCAAAAGGCTATAGTCCATGGTCTCGGACCGCATACTAGTATGTCGTTTTTCACGATTTCGGAGGAATTTTAAAAAAAAGGTGACAATCACGCAAAAGCGAAAGGCTATAGTCCATGGTGTCGGAGGGCATACTATAGTATGTCGTTTTTCACGATTTCGGAGGATTTGAAAAAAAGGTGAAAATCACGCAAAAGCGAAAGGCTATAGTCCATGGTGTCGGAGGGCATACTATAGTATGTCGTTTATCACGATTTCGGAGGATTTGAAAAAAAAGGTGAAAATCACGCAAAAGCGAAAGGCTATAGTCCATGGTCTCGGACCGCATACTAGTATGTCGTTTTTCACGATTTCGGAGGATTTTTAAAAAAAAGGTGAAAATCACGCAAAAGCGAAAGGCTATAGTCCATGGTCTCGGACCGCATACTAGTATGTCGTTTTTCACGATTTCGGAGGATTTCAAAAAAAAGGTGAAAATCACGCAAAAGCGAAAGGCTATAGTCCATGGTGTCGGAGGGCATACTATAGTATGTCGTTTTTCACGATTTCGGAGGATTTAAAAAAAAAAAGGTGAAAATCACGCAAAAGCGAAAGGCTATAGTCCATGGTGTCGGAGGGCATACTATAGTATGTGGTTTTTCACGATTTCGGAGGATTAAAAAAAAAGGTGAAAATCACGCAAAAGCGAAAGGCTATAGTCCATGGTCTCGGACCGCATACTAGTATGTCGTTTTTCACGATTTCGGAGGATTTAAAAAAAAAAGGTGACAATCACGCAAAAGTGAAAGGCTATAGTCCATGGTGTCGGAGGGCATACTATAGTATGTCGTTTTTCACGATTTCGGAGGATTTGAAAAAAAGGTGAAAATCACGCAAAAGCGAAAGGCTATAGTCCATGGTGTCGGAGGGCATACTATAGTATGTCGTTTATCACGATTTCGGAGGATTTGAAAAAAAGGTGAAAATCACGCAAAAGCGAAAGGCTATAGTCCATGGTGTCGGAGGGCATACTATAGTATGTCGTTTTTCACGATTTCGGAGGATTTAAAAAAAAAGGTGAAAATCACGCAAAAGCGAAAGGCTATAGTCCAAGGTCTCGGACCGCATACTAGTATGTCGTTTTTCACGATTTCGGAGGATTTTTAAAAAAAAGGTGAAAATCACGCAAAAGCGAAAGGCTATAGTCCATGGTCTCGGACCGCATACTAGTATGTCGTTTTTCACGATTTCGGAGGATTTAAAAAAAAAAGGTGAAAATCACGCAAAAGCGAAAGGCTATAGTCCATGGTGTCGGAGGGCATACTATAGTATGTGGTTTTTCACGATTTCGGAGGATTTAAAAAAAAGGTGAAAATCACGCAAAAGCGAAAGGCTATAGTCCATGGTCTCGGACCGCATACTAGTATGTCGTTTTTCACGATTTCGGAGGATTTAAAAAAAAGGTGAAAATCACGCAAAAGCGAAAGGCTATAGTCCATGGTGTCGGAGGGCATACTATAGTATGTGGTTTTTCACGATTTCGGAGGATTTAAAAAAAAAGGTGAAAATCACGCAAAAGCGAAAGGCTATAGTCCATGGTGTCGGAGGGCATACTATAGTATGTTGTTTTTCACGATTTCGGAGGATTTGAAAAAAAGGTGAAAATCACGCAAAAGCAAAAGGCTATAGTCCATGGTCTCGGACCGCATACTAGTATGTCGTTTTTCACGATTTTGGAGGATTTAAAAAAAAAGGTGAAAATCACGCAAAAGCGAAAGGCTATAGTCCATGGTGTCGGAGGGCATACTATAGTATGTCGTTTTTCACGATTTCGGAGGATTTGAAAAAAAGGTGAAAATCACGCAAAAGCAAAAGGCTATAGTCCATGGTCTCGGACCGCATACTAGTATGTCGTTTTTCACGATTTTGGAGGATTTAAAAAAAAAAGGTGAAAATCACGCAAAAGCGAAAGGCTATAGTCCATGGTGTCGGAGGGCATACTATAGTATGTCGTTTTTCACGATTTCGGAGGATTTAAAAAAAAGGTGAAAATCACGCAAAAGCGAAAGGCTATAGTCCATGGTGTCGGAGAGAATACTATAGTATGTCGTTTTTCACGATTTCGGAGGATTTGAAAAAAAGGTGAAAATCACGCAAAAGCAAAAGGCTATAGTCCATGGTCTCGGACCGCATTCTAGTATGTCGTTTTTCACGATTTTGGAGGATTTAAAAAAAAAGGTGAAAATCACGCAAAAGCGAAAGGCTATAGTCCATGGTGTCGGAGGGCATACTATAGTATGTCGTTTTTCACGATTTCGGAGGATTTAAAAAAAAGGTGAAAATCACGCAAAAGCGAAAGGCTATAGTCCATGGTGTCGGAGGGCATACTATAGTATGTCGTTTTTCACGATTTCGGAGGATTTGAAAAAAAGGTGAAAATCACGCAAAAGCAAAAGGCTATAGTCCATGGTCTCGGACCGCATACTAGTATGTCGTTTTTCACGATTTCGGAGGATTTTTTAAAAAAAGGTGACAATCACGCAAAAGCGAAAGGCTATAGTCCATGGTCTCGGACCGCATACTAGTATGTCGTTTTTCACGATTTCGGAGGATTTAAAAAAAAAGGTGAAAATCACGCAAAAGCGAAAGGCTATAGTCCATGGTGTCGGAGGGCATACTATAGTATGTGGTTTTTCACGATTTCGGAGGATTTAAAAAAAAAGGTGAAAATCACGCAAAAGCGAAAGGCTATAGACCATGGTGTCGGAGGGCATACTATAGTATGTCGTTTTTCACGATTTCGGAGGATTTGAAAAAAAGGTGAAAATCACGCAAAAGCAAAAGGCTATAGTCCATGGTCTCGGACCGCATACTAGTATGTCGTTTTTCACGATTTTGGAGGATTTTAAAAAAAAGGTGAAAATCACGCAAAAGCAAAAGGCTATAGTCCATGGTGTCGGAGGGCATACTATAGTATGTCGTTTTTCACGATTTCGGAGGATTTAAAAAAAAGGTGAAAATCACGCAAAAGCGAAAGGCTATAGTCCATGGTGTCGGAGGGCATACTATAGTATGTCGTTTTTCACGATTTCGGAGGATTTGAAAAAAAGGTGAAAATCACGCAAAAGCAAAAGGCTATAGTCCATGGTCTCGGACCGCATACTAGTATGTCGTTTTTCACGATTTCGGAGGATTTTTTAAAAAAAGGTGACAATCACGCAAAAGCGAAAGGCTATAGTCCATGGTGTCGGAGGGCATACTATAGTATGTCGTTTTTCACGATTTCGGAGGATTTGAAAAAAAGGTGAAAATCACCCAAAAGCGAAAGGCTATAGTCCATGGTGTCGGAGGGCATACTATAGTATGTCGTTTATCACGATTTCGGAGGATTTGAAAAAAAGGTGAAAATCACGCAAAAGCGAAAGGCTATAGTCCATGGTGTCGGAGGGCATACTATAGTATGTCGTTTTTCACGATTTCGGAGGATTTAAAAAAAAAGGTGAAAATCACGCAAAAGCGAAAGGCTATAGTCCATGGTCTCGGACCGCATACTAGTATGTCGTTTTTCACGATTTTGGAGGATTTAAAAAAAAAGGTGAAAATCACGCAAAAGCGAAAGGCTATAGTCCATGGTCTCGGACCGCATACTAGTATGTCGTTTTTCACGATTTCGGAGGATTTAAAAAAAAGGTGAAAATCACGCAAAAGCGAAAGGCTATAGTCCATGGTGTCGGAGGGCATACTATAGTATGTCGTTTTTCACGATTTCGGAGGATTTAAAAAAAAAAGGTGAAAATCACGCAAAAGCGAAAGGCTATAGTCCATGGTGTCGGAGGGCATACTATAGTATGTCGTTTTTCACGATTTCGGAGGATTTGAAAAAAAGGTGAAAATCACGCAAAAGCAAAAGGCTATAGTCCATGGTCTCGGACCGCATACTAGTATGTCGTTTTTCACGATTTCGGAGGATTTGAAAAAAAGGTGACAATCACGCAAAAGCGAAAGGCTATAGTCCATGGTGTCGGAGGGCATACTATAGTATGTCGTTTATCACGATTTCGGAGGATTTGAAAAAAAGGTGAAAATCACGCAAAAGCGAAAGGCTATAGTCCATGGTGTCGGAGGGCATACTATAGTATGTGGTTTTTCACGATTTCGGAGGATTTAAAAAAAAAGGTGAAAATCACGCAAAAGCGAAAGGCTATAGTCCATGGTCTCGGACCGCATACTAGTATGTCGTTTTTCACGATTTCGGAGGATTTAAAAAAAAAAGGTGACAATCACGCAAAAGCGAAAGGCTATAGTCCATGGTGTCGGAGGGCATACTATAGTATGTCGTTTTTCACGATTTCGGAGGATTTGAAAAAAAGGTGAAAATCACGCAAAAGCGAAAGGCTATAGTCCATGGTGTCGGAGGGCATACTATAGTATGTCGTTTATCACGATTTCGGAGGATTTGAAAAAAAGGTGAAAATCACGCAAAAGCGAAAGGCTATAGTCCATGGTGTCGGAGGGCATACTATAGTATGTCGTTTATCACGATTTCGGAGGATTTGAAAAAAAGGTGAAAATCACGCAAAAGCGAAAGGCTATAGTCCATGGTGTCGGTGGGCATACTATAGTATGTCGTTTTTCACGATTTCGGAGGATTTAAAAAAAAAGGTGAAAATCACGCAAAAGCGAAAGGCTATAGTCCATGGTCTCGGACCGCATACTAGTATGTCGTTTTTCACGATTTTGGAGGATTTAAAAAAAAGGTGAAAATCACGCAAAAGCGAAAGGCTATAGTCCATGGTGTCGGAGGGCATACTATAGTATGTCGTTTTTCACGATTTCGGAGGATTTAAAAAAAAGGTGAAAATCACGCAAAAGCGAAAGGCTATAGTCCATGGTGTCGGAGGGCATACTATAGTATGTCGTTTTTCACGATTTCGGAGGATTTGAAAAAAAGGTGAAAATCACGCAAAAGCAAAAGGCTATAGTCCATGGTCTCGGACCGCATACTAGTATGTCGTTTTTCACGATTTCGGAGGATTTTTAAAAAAAAGGTGACAATCACGCAAAAGCGAAAGGCTATAGTCCATGGTGTCGGAGGGCATACTATAGTATGTCGTTTTTCACGATTTCGGAGGATTTGAAAAAAAGGTGAAAATCACGCAAAAGCGAAAGGCTATAGTCCATGGTGTCGGAGGGCATACTATAGTATGTCGTTTATCACGATTTCGGAGGATTTGAAAAAAAGGTGAAAATCACGCAAAAGCGAAAGGCTATAGTCCATGGTGTCGGAGGGCATACTATAGTATGTGGTTTTTCACGATTTCGGAGGATTTAAAAAAAAAGGTGAAAATCACGCAAAAGCGAAAGGCTATAGTCCATGGTGTCGGAGGGCATACTATAGTATGTCGTTTTTCACGATTTCGGAGGATTTGAAAAAAGGTGAAAATCACGCAAAAGCAAAAGGCTATAGTCCATGGTCTCGGACCGCATACTAGTATGTCGTTTTTCACGATTTTGGAGGATTTAAAAAAAAGGTGAAAATCACGCAAAAGCGAAAGGCTATAGTCCATGGTGTCGGAGGGCATACTATAGTATGTCGTTTTTCACGATTTCGGAGGATTTAAAAAAAAGGTGAAAATCACGCAAAAGCGAAAGGCTATAGTCCATGGTGTCGGAGGGCATACTATAGTATGTCGTTTTTCACGATTTCGGAGGATTTGAAAAAAAGGTGAAAATCACGCAAAAGCAAAAGGCTATAGTCCATGGTCTCGGACCGCATACTAGTATGTCGTTTTTCACGATTTCGGAGGATTTTTAAAAAAAAGGTGACAATCACGCAAAAGCGAAAGGCTATAGTCCATGGTGTCGGAGGGCATACTATAGTATGTCGTTTTTCACGATTTTGGAGGATTTGAAAAAAAGGTGAAAATCACGCAAAAGCGAAAGGCTATAGTCCATGGTGTCGGTGGGCATACTATAGTATGTCGTTTTTCACGATTTCGGAGGATTTAAAAAAAAAGGTGAAAATCACGCAAAAGCGAAAGGCTATAGTCCATGGTCTCGGACCGCATACTAGTATGTCGTTTTTCACGATTTTGGAGGATTAAAAAAAAAAAGGTGAAAATCACGCAAAAGCGAAAGGCTATAGTCCATGGTGTCGGAGGGCATACTATAGTATGTCGTTTTTCACGATTTCGGAGGATTTAAAAAAAAAAGGTGAAAATCACGCAAAAGCGAAAGGCTATAGTCCATGGTGTCGGAGGGCATACTATAGTATGTGGTTTTTCACGATTTCGGAGGATTTAAAAAAAAAGGTGAAAATCACGCAAAAGCGAAAGGCTATAGTCCATGGTGTCGGAGGGCATACTATAGTATGTCGTTTTTCACGATTTCGGAGGATTTGAAAAAAGGTGAAAATCACGCAAAAGCAAAAGGCTATAGTCCATGGTCTCGGACCGCATACTAGTATGTCGTTTTTCACGATTTTGGAGGATTTAAAAAAAAAGGTGAAAATCACGCAAAAGCGAAAGGCTATAGTCCATGGTGTCGGAGGGCATACTATAGTATGTCGTTTTTCACGATTTCGGAGGATTTTAAAAAAAGGTGAAAATCACGCGAAAGCGAAAGGCTATAGTCCATGGTGTCGGAGGGCATACTATAGTATGTCGTTTTTCACGATTTCGGAGGATTTGAAAAAAAGGTGAAAATCACGCAAAAGCAAAAGGCTATAGTCCATGGTCTCGGACCGCATACTAGTATGTCGTTTTTCACGATTTCGGAGGATTTTTAAAAAAAAGGTGACAATCACGCAAAAGCGAAAGGCTATAGTCCATGGTGTCGGAGGGCATACTATAGTATGTCGTTTTTCACGATTTCGGAGGATTTGAAAAAAAGGTGAAAATCACGCAAAAGCGAAAGGCTATAGTCCATGGTGTCGGAGGGCATACTATAGTATGTCGTTTATCACGATTTCGGAGGATTTGAAAAAAAGGTGAAAATCACGCAAAAGCGAAAGGCTATAGTCCATGGTGTCGGAGGGCATACTATAGTATGTCGTTTTTCACGATTTCGGAGGATTTAAAAAAAAAGGTGAAAATCACGCAAAAGCGAAAGGCTATAGTCCATGGTCTCGGACCGCATACTAGTATGTCGTTTTTCACGATTTCGGAGGATTTTAAAAAAAAGGTGAAAATCACGCAAAAGCGAAAGGCTATAGTCCATGGTCTCGGACCGCATACTAGTATGTCGTTTTTCACGATTTCGGAGGATTTTAAAAAAAAAGGTGAAAATCACGCAAAAGCGAAAGGCTATAGTCCATGGTGTCGGAGGGCATACTATAGTATGTCGTTTTTCACGATTTCGGAGGATTTAAAAAAAAAAAGTGAAAATCACGCAAAAGCGAAAGGCTATAGTCCATGGTGTCGGAGGGCATACTATAGTATGTGGTTTTTCACGATTTCGGAGGATTTAAAAAAAAGGTGAAAATCACGCAAAAGCGAAAGGCTATAGTCCATGGTCTCGGACCGCATACTAGTATGTCGTTTTTCACGATTTCGGAGGATTTAAAAAAAAAGGTGAAAATCACGCAAAAGTGAAAGGCTATAGTCCATGGTGTCGGAGGGCATACTATAGTATGTCGTTTTTCACGATTTCGGAGGATTTAAAAAAAACGTGAAAATCACGCAAAAGCGAAAGGCTATAGTCCATGGTGTCGGAGGGCATACTATAGTATGTGGTTTTTCACGATTTCGGAGGATTTAAAAAAAAAGGTGAAAATCACGCAAAAGCGAAAGGCTATAGTCCATGGTGTCGGAGGGCATACTATAGTATGTCGTTTTTCACGATTTCGGAGGATTTGAAAAAAGGTGAAAATCACGCAAAAGCAAAAGGCTATAGTCCATGGTCTCGGACCGCATACTAGTATGTCGTTTTTCACGATTTTGGAGGATTTAAAAAAAAAGGTGAAAATCACGCAAAAGCGAAAGGCTATAGTCCATGGTGTCGGAGGGCATACTATAGTATGTCGTTTTTCACGATTTCGGAGGATTTTAAAAAAAGGTGAAAATCACGCGAAAGCGAAAGGCTATAGTCCATGGTGTCGGAGGGCATACTATAGTATGTCGTTTTTCACGATTTCGGAGGATTTGAAAAAAAGGTGAAAATCACGCAAAAGCAAAAGGCTATAGTCCATGGTCTCGGACCGCATACTAGTATGTCGTTTTTCACGATTTCGGAGGATTTTTAAAAAAAAGGTGACAATCACGCAAAAGCGAAAGGCTATAGTCCATGGTGTCGGAGGGCATACTATAGTATGTCGTTTTTCACGATTTCGGAGGATTTGAAAAAAAGGTGAAAATCACGCAAAAGCGAAAGGCTATAGTCCATGGTGTCGGAGGGCATACTATAGTATGTCGTTTATCACGATTTCGGAGGATTTGAAAAAAAGGTGAAAATCACGCAAAAGCGAAAGGCTATAGTCCATGGTGTCGGAGGGCATACTATAGTATGTCGTTTTTCACGATTTCGGAGGATTTAAAAAAAAAGGTGAAAATCACGCAAAAGCGAAAGGCTATAGTCCATGGTCTCGGACCGCATACTAGTATGTCGTTTTTCACGATTTCGGAGGATTTTAAAAAAAAGGTGAAAATCACGCAAAAGCGAAAGGCTATAGTCCATGGTCTCGGACCGCATACTAGTATGTCGTTTTTCACGATTTCGGAGGATTTTAAAAAAAAAGGTGAAAATCACGCAAAAGCGAAAGGCTATAGTCCATGGTGTCGGAGGGCATACTATAGTATGTCGTTTTTCACGATTTCGGAGGATTTTAAAAAAAAAAGGTGAAAATCACGCAAAAGCGAAAGGCTATAGTCCATGGTGTCGGAGGGCATACTATAGTATGTGGTTTTTCACGATTTCGGAGGATTTAAAAAAAAGGTGAAAATCACGCAAAAGCGAAAGGCTATAGTCCATGGTCTCGGACCGCATACTAGTATGTCGTTTTTCACGATTTCGGAGGATTTAAAAAAAAAGGTGAAAATCACGCAAAAGTGAAAGGCTATAGTCCATGGTGTCGGAGGGCATACTATAGTATGTCGTTTTTCACGATTTCGGAGGATTTAAAAAAAACGTGAAAATCACGCAAAAGCGAAAGGCTATAGTCCATGGTGTCGGAGGGCATACTATAGTATGTCGTTTTTCACGATTTCGGAGGATTTGAAAAAAAGGTGAAAATCACGCAAAAGCAAAAGGCTATAGTCCATGGTCTCGGACCGCATACTAGTATGTCGTTTTTCACGATTTCGGAGGATTTGAAAAAAAGGTGACAATCACGCAAAAGCGAAAGGCTATAGTCCATGGTGTCGGAGGGCATACTATAGTATGTCGTTTATCACAATTTCGGAGGATTTGAAAAAAAGGTGAAAATCACGCAAAAGCGAAAGGCTATAGTCCATGGTGTCGGAGGGCATACTATAGTATGTCGTTTTTCACGATTTCGGAGGATTTTTTAAAAAAAAGGTGAAAATCACGCAAAAGCGAAAGGCTATAGTCCATGGTGTCGGAGGGCATACTATAGTATGTGGTTTTTCACGATTTCGGAGGATTTAAAAAAAAGGTGAAAATCACGCAAAAGCGAAAGGCTATAGTCCATGGTCTCGGACCGCATACTAGTATGTCGTTTTTCACGATTTCGGAGGATTTAAAAAAAAGGTGAAAATCACGCAAAAGCGAAAGGCTATAGTCCATGGTGTCGGAGGGCATACTATAGTATGTCGTTTTTCACGATTTCGGAGGATTTAAAAAAAAGGTGAAAATCACGCAAAAGCGAAAGGCTATAGTCCATGGTGTCGGAGGGCATACTATAGTATGTCGTTTTTCACGATTTCGGAGGATTTGAAAAAAAGGTGAAAATCACGCAAAAGGCTATAGTCCATGGTCTCGGACCGCATACTAGTATGTCGTTTTTCACGATTTCGGAGGATTTAAAAAAAAAAGGTGACAATCACGCAAAAGCGAAAGGCTATAGTCCATGGTGTCGGAGGGCATACTATAGTATGTCGTTTTTCACGATTTCGGAGGATTTGAAAAAAAGGTGAAAATCACGCAAAAGCGAAAGGCTATAGTCCATGGTGTCGGAGGGCATACTATAGTATGTCGTTTATCACGATTTCGGAGGATTTGAAAAAAAGGTGAAAATCACGCAAAAGCGAAAGGCTATAGTCCATGGTCTCGGACCGCATACTAGTATGTCGTTTTTCACGATTTCGGAGGATTTAAAAAAAAGGTGAAAATCACGCAAAAGCGAAAGGCTATAGTCCATGGTGTCGGAGGGCATACTATAGTATGTCGTTTTTCACGATTTCGGAGGATTTAAAAAAAAGGTGAAAATCACGCAATAGCGAAAGGCTATAGTCCATGGTGTCGGAGGGCATACTATAGTATGTCGTTTTTCACGATTTCGGAGGATTTGAAAAAAAGGTGAAAATCACGCAAAAGCAAAAGGCTATAGTCCATGGTCTCGGACCGCATACTAGTATGTCGTTTTTCACGATTTCGGAGGATTTGAAAAAAAGGTGACAATCACGCAAAAGCGAAAGGCTATAGTCCATGGTGTCGGAGGGCATACTATAGTATGTCGTTTATCACGATTTCGGAGGATTTGAAAAAAAGGTGAAAATCACGCAAAAGCGAAAGGCTATAGTCCATGGTGTCGGAGGGCATACTATAGTATGTCGTTTTTCACGATTTCGGAGGATTTAAAAAAAAAAAGGTGAAAATCACGCAAAAGCGAAAGGCTATAGTCCATGGTGTCGGAGGGCATACTATAGTATGTGGTTTTTCACGATTTCGGAGGATTTTAAAAAAAGGTGAAAATCACGCAAAAGCGAAAGGCTATAGTCCATGGTCTCGGACCGCATACTAGTATGTCGTTTTTCACGATTTCGGAGGATTTAAAAAAAAGGTGAAAATCACGCAAAAGCGAAAGGCTATAGTCCATGGTGTCGGAGGGCATACTATAGTATGTCGTTTTTCACGATTTCGGAGGATTTGAAAAAAAGGTGAAAATCACGCAAAAGCAAAAGGCTATAGTCCATGGTCTCGGACCGCATACTAGTATGTCGTTTTTCACGATTTCGGAGGATTTGAAAAAAAGGTGACAATCACGCAAAAGCGAAAGGCTATAGTCCATGGTGTCGGAGGGCATACTATAGTATGTCGTTTTTCACGATTTCGGAGGATTTTTAAAAAAAAAAGGTGAAAATCACGCAAAAGCGAAAGGCTATAGTCCATGGTGTCGGAGGGCATACTATAATATGTGGTTTTTCACGATTTCGGAGGATTTAAAAAAAAAGGTGAAAATCACGCAAAAGCGAAAGGCTATAGTCCATGGTCTCGGACCGCATACTAGTATGTCGTTTTTCACGATTTCGGAGGATTTAAAAAAAAGGTGAAAATCACGCAAAAGCGAAAGGCTATAGTCCATGGTGTCGGAGGGCATACTATAGTATGTCGTTTTTCACGATTTCGGAGGATTTAAAAAAAAGGTGAAAATCACGCAAAAGCGAAAGGCTATAGTCCATGGTGTCGGAGGGCATACTATAGTATGTCGTTTTTCACGATTTCGGAGGATTTGAAAAAAAGGTGAAAATCACGCAAAAGCAAAAGGCTATAGTCCATGGTCTCGGACCGCATACTAGTATGTCGTTTTTCACGATTTCGGAGGATTTAAAAAAAAAAGGTGACAATCACGCAAAAGCGAAAGGCTATAGTCCATGGTGTCGGAGGGCATACTATAGTATGTCGTTTTTCACGATTTCGGAGGATTTGAAAAAAAGGTGAAAATCACGCAAAAGCGAAAGGCTATAGTCCATGGTGTCGGAGGGCATACTATAGTATGTCGTTTATCACGATTTCGGAGGATTTGAAAAAAAGGTGAAAATCACGCAAAAGCGAAAGGCTATAGTCCATGGTCTCGGACCGCATACTAGTATGTCGTTTTTCACGATTTCGGAGGATTTAAAAAAAAGGTGAAAATCACGCAAAAGCGAAAGGCTATAGTCCATGGTGTCGGAGGGCATACTATAGTATGTCGTTTTTCACGATTTCGGAGGATTTAAAAAAAAGGTGAAAATCACGCAAAAGCGAAAGGCTATAGTCCATGGTGTCGGAGGGCATACTATAGTATGTCGTTTTTCACGATTTCGGAGGATTTGAAAAAAAGGTGAAAATCACGCAAAAGCAAAAGGCTATAGTCCATGGTCTCGGACCGCATACTAGTATGTCGTTTTTCACGATTTCGGAGGATTTGAAAAAAAGGTGACAATCACGCAAAAGCGAAAGGCTATAGTCCATGGTCTCGGACCGCATACTAGTATGTCGTTTTTCACGATTTCGGAGGATTTAAAAAAAAGGTGAAAATCACGCAAAAGCGAAAGGCTATAGTCCATGGTGTCGGAGGGCATACTATAGTATGTCGTTTTTCACGATTTCGGAGGATTTAAAAAAAAGGTGAAAATCACGCAAAAGCGAAAGGCTATAGTCCATGGTGTCGGAGGGCATACTATAGTATGTTGTTTTTCACGATTTCGGAGGATTTGAAAAAAAGGTGAAAATCACGCAAAAGCAAAAGGCTATAGTCCATGGTCTCGGACCGCATACTAGTATGTCGTTTTTCACGATTTCGGAGGATTAAAAAAAAAAAGGTGACAATCACGCAAAAGCGAAAGGCTATAGTCCATGGTGTCGGAGGGCATACTATAGTATGTCGTTTTTCACGATTTCGGAGGATTTGAAAAAAAGGTGAAAATCACGCAAAAGCGAAAGGCTATAGTCCATGGTGTCGGAGGGCATACTATAGTATGTCGTTTATCACGATTTCGGAGGATTTGAAAAAAAGGTGAAAATCACACAAAAGCGAAAGGCTATAGTCCATGGTGTCGGAGGGCATACTATAGTATGTCGTTTTTCACGATTTCGGAGGATTTAAAAAAAAAAAGGTGAAAATCACGCAAAAGCGAAAGGCTATAGTCCATGGTGTCGGAGGGCATACTATAGTATGTGGTTTTTCACGATTTCGGAGGATTTAAAAAAAAAGGTGAAAATCACGCAAAAGCGAAAGGCTATAGTCCATGGTGTCGGAGGGCATACTATAGTATGTCGTTTTTCACGATTTCGGAGGATTTGAAAAAAAGGTGAAAATCACGCAAAAGCAAAAGGCTATAGTCCATGGTCTCGGACCGCATACTAGTATGTCGTTTTTCACAATTTCGGAGGATTTAAAAAAAAAAGGTGACAATCACGCAAAAGCGAAAGGCTATAGTCCATGGTGTCGGAGGGCATAATATAGTATGTCGTTTATCACGATTTCGGAGGATTTGAAAAAAAGGTGAAAATCACGCAACAGCGAAAGGTTATAGTCCATGGTGTCGGAGGGCATACTATAGTATGTCGTTTTTCACGATTTCGGAGGATTTAAAAAAAAAAGGTGAAAATCACGCAAAAGCGAAAGGCTATAGTCCATGGTCTCGGACCGCATACTAGTATGTCGTTTTTCACGATTTCGGAGGATTTTAAAAAAAAAGGTGAAAATCACGCAAAAGCGAAAGGCTATAGTCCATGGTCTCGGACCGCATACTAGTATGTCGTTTTTCACGATTTCGGAGGATTTAAAAAAAAAAGGTGAAAATCACGCAAAAGCGAAAGGCTATAGTCCATGGTGTCGGAGGGCATACTATAGTATGTCGTTTTTCACGATTTCGGAGGATTTTAAAAAAAAAGGTGAAAATCACGCAAAAGCGAAAGGCTATAGTCCATGGTGTCGGAGGGCATACTATAGTATGTGGTTTTTCACGATTTCGGAGGATTTAAAAAAAAGGTGAAAATCACGCAAAAGCGAAAGGCTATAGTCCATGGTCTCGGACCGCATACTAGTATGTCGTTTTTCACGATTTCGGAGGATTTAAAAAAAAGGTGAAAATCACGCAAAAGCGAAAGGCTATAGTCCATGGTGTCGGAGGGCATACTATAGTATGTCGTTTTTCACGATTTCGGAGGATTTAAAAAAAAGGTGAAAATCACGCAAAAGCGAAAGGTTATAGTCCATGGTGTCGGAGGGCATACTATAGTATGTCGTTTTTCACGATTTCGGAGGATTTAAAAAAAAAGGTGAAAATCACGCAAAAGCGAAAGGCTATAGTCCATGGTCTCGGACCGCATACTAGTATGTCGTTTTTCACGATTTCGGAGGATTTAAAAAAAAAGGTGAAAATCACGCAAAAGCGAAAGGCTATAGTCCATGGTCTCGGACCGCATACTAGTATGTCGTTTTTCACGATTTCGGAGGATTTTAAAAAAAAGGTGAAAATCACGCAAAAGCGAAAGGCTATAGTCCATGGTGTCGGAGGGCATACTATAGTATGTCGTTTTTCACGATTTCGGAGGATTTGAAAAAAAGGTGAAAATCACGCAAAAGCAAAAGGCTATAGTCCATGGTCTCGGACCGCATACTAGTATGTCGTTTTTCACGATTTCGGAGGATTTAAAAAAAAAAGGTGACAATCACGCAAAAGCGAAAGGCTATAGTCCATGGTGTCGGAGGGCATACTATAGTATGTCGTTTTTCACGATTTCGGAGGATTTGAAAAAAAGGTGAAAATCACGCAAAAGCGAAAGGCTATAGTCCATGGTGTCGGAGGGCATACTATAGTATGTCGTTTATCACGATTTCGGAGGATTTGAAAAAAAGGTGAAAATCACACAAAAGCGAAAGGCTATAGTCCATGGTGTCGGAGGGCATACTATAGTATGTCGTTTTTCACGATTTCGGAGGATTTAAAAAAAAGGTGAAAATCACGCAAAAGCGAAAGGCTATAGTCCATGGTGTCGGAGGGCATACTATAGTATGTCGTTTTTCACGATTTCGGAGGATTTGAAAAAAAGGTGAAAATCACGCAAAAGCAAAAGGCTATAGTCCATGGTCTCGGACCGCATACTAGTATGTCGTTTTTCACGATTTCGGAGGATTTGAAAAAAAGGTGACAATCACGCAAAAGCGAAAGGCTATAGTCCATGGTCTCGGACCGCATACTAGTATGTCGTTTTTCACGATTTCGGAGGATTTAAAAAAAAGGTGAAAATCACGCAAAAGCGAAAGGCTATAGTCCATGGTGTCGGAGGGCATACTATAGTATGTCGTTTTTCACGATTTCGGAGGATTTAAAAAAAAGTTGAAAATCACGCAAAAGCGAAAGGCTATAGTCCATGGTGTCGGAGGGCATACTATAGTATGTCGTTTTTCACGATTTCGGAGGATTTGAAAAAAAGGTGAAAATCACGCAAAAGCAAAAGGCTATAGTCCATGGTCTCGGACCGCATACTAGTATGTCGTTTTTCACGATTTCGGAGGATTAAAAAAAAAAAGGTGACAATCACGCAAAAGCGAAAGGCTATAGTCCATGGTGTCGGAGGGCATACTATAGTATGTCGTTTTTCACGATTTCGGAGGATTTGAAAAAAAGGTGAAAATCACGCAAAAGCGAAAGGCTATAGTCCATGGTGTCGGAGGGCATACTATAGTATGTCGTTTATCACGATTTCGGAGGATTTGAAAAAAAGGTGAAAATCACACAAAAGCGAAAGGCTATAGTCCATGGTGTCGGAGGGCATACTATAGTATGTCGTTTTTCACGATTTCGGAGGATTTAAAAAAAAAAGGTGAAAATCACGCAAAAGCGAAAGGCTATAGTCCATGGTGTCGGAGGGCATACTATAGTATGTGGTTTTTCACGATTTCGGAGGATTTAAAAAAAAAGGTGAAAATCACGCAAAAGCGAAAGGCTATAGTCCATGGTGTCGGAGGGCATACTATAGTATGTCGTTTTTCACGATTTCGGAGGATTTGAAAAAAAGGTGAAAATCACGCAAAAGCAAAAGGCTATAGTCCATGGTCTCGGACCGCATACTAGTATGTCGTTTTTCACAATTTCGGAGGATTTAAAAAAAAAAGTGACAATCACGCAAAAGCGAAAGGCTATAGTCCATGGTGTCGGAGGGCATAATATAGTATGTCGTTTATCACGATTTCGGAGGATTTGAAAAAAAGGTGAAAATCACGCAACAGCGAAAGGTTATAGTCCATGGTGTCGGAGGGCATACTATAGTATGTCGTTTTTCACGATTTCGGAGGATTTAAAAAAAAAGGTGAAAATCACGCAAAAGCGAAAGGCTATAGTCCATGGTCTCGGACCGCATACTAGTATGTCGTTTTTCACGATTTCGGAGGATTTTAAAAAAAAGGTGAAAATCACGCAAAAGCGAAAGGCTATAGTCCATGGTGTCGGAGGGCATACTATAGTATGTCGTTTTTCACGATTTCGGAGGATTTTAAAAAAAAAGGTGAAAATCACGCAAAAGCGAAAGGCTATAGTCCATGGTGTCGGAGGGCATACTATAGTATGTGGTTTTTCACGATTTCGGAGGATTTAAAAAAAAGGTGAAAATCACGCAAAAGCGAAAGGCTATAGTCCATGGTCTCGGACCGCATACTAGTATGTCGTTTTTCACGATTTCGGAGGATTTAAAAAAAAGGTGAAAATCACGCAAAAGCGAAAGGCTATAGTCCATGGTGTCGGAGGGCATACTATAGTATGTCGTTTTTCACGATTTCGGAGGATTTAAAAAAAAGGTGAAAATCACGCAAAAGCGAAAGGTTATAGTCCATGGTGTCGGAGGGCATACTATAGTATGTCGTTTTTCACGATTTCGGAGGATTTAAAAAAAAAGGTGAAAATCACGCAAAAGCGAAAGGCTATAGTCCATGGTCTCGGACCGCATACTAGTATGTCGTTTTTCACGATTTCGGAGGATTTAAAAAAAAAGGTGAAAATCACGCAAAAGCGAAAGGCTATAGTCCATGGTCTCGGACCGCATACTAGTATGTCGTTTTTCACGATTTCGGAGGATTTTAAAAAAAAGGTGAAAATCACGCAAAAGCGAAAGGCTATAGTCCATGGTGTCGGAGGGCATACTATAGTATGTCGTTTTTCACGATTTCGGAGGATTTGAAAAAAAGGTGAAAATCACGCAAAAGCAAAAGGCTATAGTCCATGGTCTCGGACCGCATACTAGTATGTCGTTTTTCACGATTTCGGAGGATTTAAAAAAAAAAGGTGACAATCACGCAAAAGCGAAAGGCTATAGTCCATGGTGTCGGAGGGCATACTATAGTATGTCGTTTTTCACGATTTCGGAGGATTTGAAAAAAAGGTGAAAATCACGCAAAAGCGAAAGGCTATAGTCCATGGTGTCGGAGGGCATACTATAGTATGTCGTTTATCACGATTTCGGAGGATTTGAAAAAAAGGTGAAAATCACACAAAAGCGAAAGGCTATAGTCCATGGTGTCGGAGGGCATACTATAGTATGTCGTTTTTCACGATTTCGGAGGATTTAAAAAAAAAAGGTGAAAATCACGCAAAAGCGAAAGGCTATAGTCCATGGTGTCGGAGGGCATACTATAGTATGTGGTTTTTCACGATTTCGGAGGATTTTAAAAAAAAGGTGAAAATCACGCAAAAGCGAAAGGCTATAGTCCATGGTGTCGGAGGGCATACTATAGTATGTCGTTTTTCACGATTTCGGAGGATTTGAAAAAAAGGTGAAAATCACGCAAAAGCAAAAGGCTATAGTCCATGGTCTCGGACCGCATACTAGTATGTCGTTTTTCACGATTTCGGAGGATTTAAAAAAAAAAGGTGACAATCACGCAAAAGCGAAAGGCTATAGTCCATGGTGTCGGAGGGCATACTATAGTATGTCGTTTATCACGATTTCGGAGGATTTGAAAAAAAGGTGAAAATCACGCAAAAGCGAAAGGTTATAGTCCATGGTGTCGGAGGGCATACTATAGTATGTCGTTTTTCACGATTTCGGAGGATTTAAAAAAAAAGGTGAAAATCACGCAAAAGCGAAAGGCTATAGTCCATGGTCTCGGACCGCATACTAGTATGTCGTTTTTCACGATTTCGGAGGATTTTAAAAAAAAAGGTGAAAATCACGCAAAAGCGAAAGGCTATAGTCCATGGTGTCGGAGGGCATACTATAGTATGTCGTTTTTCACGATTTCGGAGGATTTGAAAAAAAGGTGAAAATCACGCAAAAGCGAAAGGCTATAGTCCATGGTGTCGGAGGGCATACTATAGTATGTCGTTTTTCACGATTTCGGAGGATTTTTAAAAAAAAGTGAAAATCACGCAAAAGCGAAAGGCTATAGTCCATGGTGTCGGAGGGCATACTATAGTATGTGGTTTTTCACGATTTCGGAGGATTTAAAAAAAAGGTGAAAATCACGCAAAAGCGAAAGGCTATAGTCCATGGTCTCGGACCGCATACTAGTATGTCGTTTTTCACGATTTAAAGGTGAAAATCACGCAAAAGCGAAAGGCTATAGTCCATGGTGTCGGAGGGCATACTATAGTATGTCGTTTTTCACGATTTCGGAGGATTTAAAAAAAAAGGTGAAAATCACGCAAAAGCGAAAGGCTATAGTCCATGGTGTCGGAGGGCATACTATAGTATATCGTTTTTCACGATTTCGGAGGATTTGAAAAAAAGGTGAAAATCACGCAAAAGCAAAAGGCTATAGTCCATGGTCTCGGACCGCATACTAGTATGTCGTTTTTCACGATTTCGGAGGATTTAAAAAAAAAAGGTGACAATCACGCAAAAGCGAAAGGCTATAGTCCATGGTGTCGGAGGGCATACTATAGTATGTCGTTTTTCACGATTTCGGAGGATTTGAAAAAAAGGTGAAAATCACGCAAAAGCGAAAGGCTATAGTCCATGGTGTCGGAGGGCATACTATAGTATGTCGTTTATCACGATTTCGGAGGATTTGAAAAAAAGGTGAAAATCACGCAAAAGCGAAAGGCTATAGTCCATGGTGTCGGAGGGCATACTATAGTATGTCGTTTTTCACGATTTCGGAGGATTTTAAAAAAAAAGGTGAAAATCACGCAAAAGCGAAAGGCTATAGTCCATGGTGTCGGAGGGCATACTATAGTATGTGGTTTTTCACGATTTCGGAGGATTTAAAAAAAAAGGTGAAAATCACGCAAAAGCGAAAGGCTATAGTCCATGGTCTCGGACCGCATACTAGTATGTCGTTTTTCACGATTTCGGAGGATTTAAAAAAAAGGTGAAAATCACGCAAAAGCGAAAGGCTATAGTCCATGGTGTCGGAGGGCATACTATAGTATGTCGTTTTTCACGATTTCGGAGGATTTAAAAAAAAAGGTGAAAATCACGCAAAAACGAAAGGCTATAGTCCATGGTGTCGGAGGGCATACTATAGTATGTCGTTTTTCACGATTTCGGAGGATTTGAAAAAAAGGTGAAAATCACGCAAAAGCAAAAGGCTATAGTCCATGGTCTCGGACCGCATACTAGTATGTCGTTTTTCACGATTTCGGAGGATTTAAAAAAAAAAAGGTGACAATCACGCAAAAGCGAAAGGCTATAGTCCATGGTGTCGGAGGGCATACTATAGTATGTCGTTTTTCACGATTTCGGAGGATTTGAAAAAAAGGTGAAAATCACGCAAAAGCGAAAGGCTATAGTCCATGGTGTCGGAGGGCATACTATAGTATGTCGTTTATCACGATTTCGGAGGATTTGAAAAAAAGGTGAAAATCACGCAAAAGCGAAAGGCTATAGTCCATGGTGTCGGAGGGCATACTATAGTATGTCGTTTTTCACGATTTCGGAGGATTTAAAAAAAAAGGTGAAAATCACGCAAAAGCGAAAGGCTATAGTCCATGGTCTCGGACCGCATACTAGTATGTCGTTTTTCACGATTTCGGAGGATTTTAAAAAAAAAGGTGAAAATCACGCAAAAGCGAAAGGCTATAGTCCATGGTGTCGGAGGGCATACTATAGTATGTCGTTTTTCACGATTTCGGAGGATTTGAAAAAAAGGTGAAAATCACGCAAAAGCGAAAGGCTATAGTCCATGGTGTCGGAGGGCATACTATAGTATGTCGTTTTTCACGATTTCGGAGGATTTAAAAAAAAAAAAGGTGACAATCACGCAAAAGCGAAAGGCTATAGTCCATGGTGTCGGAGGGCATACTATAGTATGTCGTTTTTCACGATTTCGGAGGATTTGAAAAAAAGGTGAAAATCACGCAAAAGCGAAAGGCTATAGTCCATGGTGTCGGAGGGCATACTATAGTATGTCGTTTATCACGATTTCGGAGGATTTGAAAAAAAGGTGAAAATCACGCAAAAGCGAAAGGCTATAGTCCATGGTGTCGGAGGGCATACTATAGTATGTCGTTTTTCACGATTTCGGAGGATTTAAAAAAAAAGGTGAAAATCACGCAAAAGCGAAAGGCTATAGTCCATGGTCTCGGACCGCATACTAGTATGTCGTTTTTCACGATTTCGGAGGATTTAAAAAAAAAAGGTGAAAATCACGCAAAAGCGAAAGGCTATAGTCCATGGTGTCGGAGGGCATACTATAGTATGTCGTTTTTCACGATTTCGGAGGATTTTAAAAAAAAAGGTGAAAATCACGCAAAAGCGAAAGGCTATAGTCCATGGTGTCGGAGAGCATACTATAGTATGTCGTTTTAAACGATTTCGGAGGATTTAAAAAAAAAGGTGAAAATCACGCAAAAGCGAAAGGCTATAGTCCATGGTCTCGGACCGCATACTAGTATGTCGTTTTTCACGATTTTGGAGGATTTAAAAAAAAGGTGAAAATCACGCAAAAGCGAAAGGCTATAGTCCATGGTGTCGGAGGGCATACTATAGTATGTCGTTTTTCACGATTTCGGAGGATTTAAAAAAAAGGTGAAAATCACGCAAAAGCGAAAGGTTATAGTCCATGGTGTCGGAGGGCATACTATAGTATGTCGTTTTTCACGATTTCGGAGGATTTAAAAAAAAAGGTGAAAATCACGCAAAAGCGAAAGGCTATAGTCCATGGTCTCGGACCGCATACTAGTATGTCGTTTTTCACGATTTCGGAGGATTTAAAAAAAAAGGTGAAAATCACGCAAAAGCGAAAGGCTATAGTCCATGGTCTCGGACCGCATACTAGTATGTCGTTTTTCACGATTTCGGAGGATTTTTAAAAAAAAAGTGAAAATCACGCAAAAGCGAAAGGCTATAGTCCATGGTGTCGGAGGGCATACTATAGTATGTCGTTTTTCACGATTTCGGAGGATTTTTAAAAAAAAAGTGAAAATCACGCAAAAGCGAAAGGCTATAGTCCATGGTGTCGGAGGGCATACTATAGTATGTGGTTTTTCACGATTTCGGAGGATTTAAAAAAAAGGTGAAAATCACGCAAAAGCGAAAGGCTATAGTCCATGGTCTCGGACCGCATACTATAGTATGTCGTTTTTCACGATTTCGGAGGATTTAAAAAAAAAGGTGAAAATCACGCAAAAGCGAAAGGCTATAGTCCATGGTGTCGGAGGGCATACTATAGTATATCGTTTTTCACGATTTCGGAGGATTTGAAAAAAAGGTGAAAATCACGCAAAAGCAAAAGGCTATAGTCCATGGTCTCGGACCGCATACTAGTATGTCGTTTTTCACGATTTCGGAGGATTTAAAAAAAAAAGGTGACAATCACGCAAAAGCGAAAGGCTATAGTCCATGGTGTCGGAGGGCATACTATAGTATGTCGTTTTTCACGATTTCGGAGGATTTGAAAAAAAGGTGAAAATCACGCAAAAGCGAAAGGCTATAGTCCATGGTGTCGGAGGGCATACTATAGTATGTCGTTTATCACGATTTCGGAGGATTTGAAAAAAAGGTGAAAATCACGCAAAAGCGAAAGGCTATAGTCCATGGTGTCGGAGGGCATACTATAGTATGTCGTTTTTCACGATTTCGGAGGATTTAAAAAAAAAGGTGAAAATCACGCAAAAGCGAAAGGCTATAGTCCATGGTCTCGGACCGCATACTAGTATGTCGTTTTTCACGATTTCGGAGGATTTGAAAAAAAGGTGACAATCACGCAAAAGCGAAAGGCTATAGTCCATGGTGTCGGAGGGCATACTATAGTATGTCGTTTTTCACGATTTCGGAGGATTTGAAAAAAAGGTGAAAATCACGCAAAAGCGAAAGGCTATAGTCCATGGTGTCGGAGGGCATACTATAGTATGTCGTTTATCACGATTTCGGAGGATTTGAAAAAAAGGTGAAAATCACGCAAAAGCGAAAGGCTATAGTCCATGGTGTCGGAGGGCATACTATAGTATGTCGTTTTTCACGATTTCGGAGGATTTTAAAAAAAAAGGTGAAAATCACGCAAAAGCGAAAGGCTATAGTCCATGGTGTCGGAGGGCATACTATAGTATGTGGTTTTTCACGATTTCGGAGGATTTAAAAAAAAGGTGAAAATCACGCAAAAGCGAAAGGCTATAGTCCATGGTCTCGGACCGCATACTAGTATGTCGTTTTTCACGATTTCGGAGGATTTAAAAAAAAGGTGAAAATCACGCAAAAGCGAAAGGCTATAGTCCATGGTGTCGGAGGGCATACTATAGTATGTCGTTTTTCACGATTTCGGAGGATTTAAAAAAAAAGGTGAAAATCACGCAAAAACGAAAGGCTATAGTCCATGGTGTCGGAGGGCATACTATAGTATGTCGTTTTTCACGATTTCGGAGGATTTGAAAAAAAGGTGAAAATCACGCAAAAGCAAAAGGCTATAGTCCATGGTCTCGGACCGCATACTAGTATGTCGTTTTTCACGATTTCGGAGGATTTAAAAAAAAAGGTGAAAATCACGCAAAAACGAAAGGCTATAGTCCATGGTCTCGGACCGCATACTAGTATGTCGTTTTTCACGATTTCGGAGGATTTTTAAAAAAAAAGTGAAAATCACGCAAAAGCGAAAGGCTATAGTCCATGGTGTCGGAGGGCATACTATAGTATGTCGTTTTTCACGATTTCGGAGGATTTTTAAAAAAAAGTGAAAATCACGCAAAAGCGAAAGGCTATAGTCCATGGTGTCGGAGGGCATACTATAGTATGTGGTTTTTCACGATTTCGGAGGATTTAAAAAAAAGGTGAAAATCACGCAAAAGCGAAAGGCTATAGTCCATGGTCTCGGACCGCATACTATAGTATGTCGTTTTTCACGATTTCGGAGGATTTAAAAAAAAAGGTGAAAATCACGCAAAAGCGAAAGGCTATAGTCCATGGTGTCGGAGGGCATACTATAGTATATCGTTTTTCACGATTTCGGAGGATTTGAAAAAAAGGTGAAAATCACGCAAAAGCAAAAGGCTATAGTCCATGGTCTCGGACCGCATACTAGTATGTCGTTTTTCACGATTTCGGAGGATTTAAAAAAAAAGGTGAAAATCACGCAAAAGCGAAAGGCTATAGTCCATGGTCTCGGACCGCATACTAGTATGTCGTTTTTCACGATTTCGGAGGATTTTTAAAAAAAAAGTGAAAATCACGCAAAAGCGAAAGGCTATAGTCCATGGTGTCGGAGGGCATACTATAGTATGTCGTTTTTCACGATTTCGGAGGATTTTTAAAAAAAAGTGAAAATCACGCAAAAGCGAAAGGCTATAGTCCATGGTGTCGGAGGGCATACTATAGTATGTGGTTTTTCACGATTTCGGAGGATTTAAAAAAAAGGTGAAAATCACGCAAAAGCGAAAGGCTATAGTCCATGGTCTCGGACCGCATACTATAGTATGTCGTTTTTCACGATTTCGGAGGATTTAAAAAAAAAGGTGAAAATCACGCAAAAGCGAAAGGCTATAGTCCATGGTGTCGGAGGGCATACTATAGTATATCGTTTTTCACGATTTCGGAGGATTTGAAAAAAAGGTGAAAATCACGCAAAAGCAAAAGGCTATAGTCCATGGTCTCGGACCGCATACTAGTATGTCGTTTTTCACGATTTCGGAGGATTTAAAAAAAAAAGGTGACAATCACGCAAAAGCGAAAGGCTATAGTCCATGGTGTCGGAGGGCATACTATAGTATGTCGTTTTTCACGATTTCGGAGGATTTGAAAAAAAGGTGAAAATCACGCAAAAGCGAAAGGCTATAGTCCATGGTGTCGGAGGGCATACTATAGTATGTCGTTTATCACGATTTCGGAGGATTTGAAAAAAAGGTGAAAATCACGCAAAAGCGAAAGGCTATAGTCCATGGTGTCGGAGGGCATACTATAGTATGTCGTTTTTCACGATTTCGGAGGATTTAAAAAAAAAGGTGAAAATCACGCAAAAGCGAAAGGCTATAGTCCATGGTCTCGGACCGCATACTAGTATGTCGTTTTTCACGATTTCGGAGGATTTGAAAAAAAGGTGACAATCACGCAAAAGCGAAAGGCTATAGTCCATGGTGTCGGAGGGCATACTATAGTATGTCGTTTTTCACGATTTCGGAGGATTTGAAAAAAAGGTGAAAATCACGCAAAAGCGAAAGGCTATAGTCCATGGTGTCGGAGGGCATACTATAGTATGTCGTTTATCACGATTTCGGAGGATTTGAAAAAAAGGTGAAAATCACGCAAAAGCGAAAGGCTATAGTCCATGGTGTCGGAGGGCATACTATAGTATGTCGTTTTTCACGATTTCGGAGGATTTTAAAAAAAAAGGTGAAAATCACGCAAAAGCGAAAGGCTATAGTCCATGGTGTCGGAGGGCATACTATAGTATGTGGTTTTTCACGATTTCGGAGGATTTAAAAAAAAGGTGAAAATCACGCAAAAGCGAAAGGCTATAGTCCATGGTCTCGGACCGCATACTAGTATGTCGTTTTTCACGATTTCGGAGGATTTAAAAAAAAGGTGAAAATCACGCAAAAGCGAAAGGCTATAGTCCATGGTGTCGGAGGGCATACTATAGTATGTCGTTTTTCACGATTTCGGAGGATTTAAAAAAAAAGGTGAAAATCACGCAAAAACGAAAGGCTATAGTCCATGGTGTCGGAGGGCATACTATAGTATGTCGTTTTTCACGATTTCGGAGGATTTGAAAAAAAGGTGAAAATCACGCAAAAGCAAAAGGCTATAGTCCATGGTCTCGGACCGCATACTAGTATGTCGTTTTTCACGATTTCGGAGGATTTAAAAAAAAAAAGGTGACAATCACGCAAAAGCGAAAGGCTATAGTCCATGGTGTCGGAGGGCATACTATAGTATGTCGTTTTTCACGATTTCGGAGGATTTGAAAAAAAGGTGAAAATCACGCAAAAGCGAAAGGCTATAGTCCATGGTGTCGGAGGGCATACTATAGTATGTCGTTTATCACGATTTCGGAGGATTTGAAAAAAAGGTGAAAATCACGCAAAAGCGAAAGGCTATAGTCCATGGTGTCGGAGGGCATACTATAGTATGTCGTTTTTCACGATTTCGGAGGATTTAAAAAAAAAGGTGAAAATCACGCAAAAGCGAAAGGCTATAGTCCATGGTCTCGGACCGCATACTAGTATGTCGTTTTTCACGATTTCGGAGGATTTTAAAAAAAAAGGTGAAAATCACGCAAAAGCGAAAGGCTATAGTCCATGGTGTCGGAGGGCATACTATAGTATGTCGTTTTTCACGATTTCGGAGGATTTGAAAAAAAGGTGAAAATCACGCAAAAGCGAAAGGCTATAGTCCATGGTGTCGGAGGGCATACTATAGTATGTCGTTTTTCACGATTTCGGAGGATTTAAAAAAAAAAAAGGTGACAATCACGCAAAAGCGAAAGGCTATAGTCCATGGTGTCGGAGGGCATACTATAGTATGTCGTTTTTCACGATTTCGGAGGATTTGAAAAAAAGGTGAAAATCACGCAAAAGCGAAAGGCTATAGTCCATGGTGTCGGAGGGCATACTATAGTATGTCGTTTATCACGATTTCGGAGGATTTGAAAAAAAGGTGAAAATCACGCAAAAGCGAAAGGCTATAGTCCATGGTGTCGGAGGGCATACTATAGTATGTCGTTTTTCACGATTTCGGAGGATTTAAAAAAAAAGGTGAAAATCACGCAAAAGCGAAAGGCTATAGTCCATGGTCTCGGACCGCATACTAGTATGTCGTTTTTCACGATTTCGGAGGATTTAAAAAAAAAAGGTGAAAATCACGCAAAAGCGAAAGGCTATAGTCCATGGTGTCGGAGGGCATACTATAGTATGTCGTTTTTCACGATTTCGGAGGATTTTAAAAAAAAAGGTGAAAATCACGCAAAAGCGAAAGGCTATAGTCCATGGTGTCGGAGAGCATACTATAGTATGTCGTTTTAAACGATTTCGGAGGATTTAAAAAAAAAGGTGAAAATCACGCAAAAGCGAAAGGCTATAGTCCATGGTCTCGGACCGCATACTAGTATGTCGTTTTTCACGATTTTGGAGGATTTAAAAAAAAGGTGAAAATCACGCAAAAGCGAAAGGCTATAGTCCATGGTGTCGGAGGGCATACTATAGTATGTCGTTTTTCACGATTTCGGAGGATTTAAAAAAAAGGTGAAAATCACGCAAAAGCGAAAGGTTATAGTCCATGGTGTCGGAGGGCATACTATAGTATGTCGTTTTTCACGATTTCGGAGGATTTAAAAAAAAAGGTGAAAATCACGCAAAAGCGAAAGGCTATAGTCCATGGTCTCGGACCGCATACTAGTATGTCGTTTTTCACGATTTCGGAGGATTTAAAAAAAAAGGTGAAAATCACGCAAAAGCGAAAGGCTATAGTCCATGGTCTCGGACCGCATACTAGTATGTCGTTTTTCACGATTTCGGAGGATTTTTAAAAAAAAAGTGAAAATCACGCAAAAGCGAAAGGCTATAGTCCATGGTGTCGGAGGGCATACTATAGTATGTCGTTTTTCACGATTTCGGAGGATTTTTAAAAAAAAGTGAAAATCACGCAAAAGCGAAAGGCTATAGTCCATGGTGTCGGAGGGCATACTATAGTATGTGGTTTTTCACGATTTCGGAGGATTTAAAAAAAAGGTGAAAATCACGCAAAAGCGAAAGGCTATAGTCCATGGTCTCGGACCGCATACTATAGTATGTCGTTTTTCACGATTTCGGAGGATTTAAAAAAAAAAGGTGAAAATCACGCAAAAGCGAAAGGCTATAGTCCATGGTGTCGGAGGGCATACTATAGTATATCGTTTTTCACGATTTCGGAGGATTTGAAAAAAAGGTGAAAATCACGCAAAAGCAAAAGGCTATAGTCCATGGTCTCGGACCGCATACTAGTATGTCGTTTTTCACGATTTCGGAGGATTTAAAAAAAAAAGGTGACAATCACGCAAAAGCGAAAGGCTATAGTCCATGGTGTCGGAGGGCATACTATAGTATGTCGTTTTTCACGATTTCGGAGGATTTGAAAAAAAGGTGAAAATCACGCAAAAGCGAAAGGCTATAGTCCATGGTGTCGGAGGGCATACTATAGTATGTCGTTTATCACGATTTCGGAGGATTTGAAAAAAAGGTGAAAATCACGCAAAAGCGAAAGGCTATAGTCCATGGTGTCGGAGGGCATACTATAGTATGTCGTTTTTCACGATTTCGGAGGATTTAAAAAAAAAGGTGAAAATCACGCAAAAGCGAAAGGCTATAGTCCATGGTCTCGGACCGCATACTAGTATGTCGTTTTTCACGATTTCGGAGGATTTAAAAAAAAGGTGAAAATCACGCAAAAGCGAAAGGCTATAGTCCATGGTGTCGGAGGGCATACTATAGTATGTCGTTTTTCACGATTTCGGAGGATTTAAAAAAAAAAGGTGAAAATCACGCAAAAGCGAAAGGCTATAGTCCATGGTGTCGGAGAGCATACTATAGTATGTCGTTTTAAACGATTTTGGAGGATTTAAAAAAAAAGGTGAAAATCACGCAAAAGCGAAAGGCTATAGTCCATGGTCTCGGACCGCATACTAGTATGTCGTTTTTCACGATTTTGGAGGATTTAAAAAAAAGGTGAAAATCACGCAAAAGCGAAAGGCTATAGTCCATGGTGTCGGAGGGCATACTATAGTATGTCGTTTTTCACGATTTCGGAGGATTTAAAAAAAAGGTGAAAATCACGCAAAAGCGAAAGGTTATAGTCCATGGTGTCGGAGGGCATACTATAGTATGTCGTTTTTCACGATTTCGGAGGATTTAAAAAAAAAGGTGAAAATCACGCAAAAGCGAAAGGCTATAGTCCATGGTCTCGGACCGCATACTAGTATGTCGTTTTTCACGATTTCGGAGGATTTAAAAAAAAAGGTGAAAATCACGCAAAAGCGAAAGGCTATAGTCCATGGTCTCGGACCGCATACTAGTATGTCGTTTTTCACGATTTCGGAGGATTTTTAAAAAAAAAAGTGAAAATCACGCAAAAGCGAAAGGCTATAGTCCATGGTGTCGGAGGGCATACTATAGTATGTCGTTTTTCACGATTTCGGAGGATTTTTAAAAAAAAGTGAAAATCACGCAAAAGCGAAAGGCTATAGTCCATGGTGTCGGAGGGCATACTATAGTATGTGGTTTTTCACGATTTCGGAGGATTTAAAAAAAAGGTGAAAATCACGCAAAAGCGAAAGGCTATAGTCCATGGTCTCGGACCGCATACTATAGTATGTCGTTTTTCACGATTTCGGAGGATTTAAAAAAAAAGGTGAAAATCACGCAAAAGCGAAAGGCTATAGTCCATGGTGTCGGAGGGCATACTATAGTATATCGTTTTTCACGATTTCGGAGGATTTGAAAAAAAGGTGAAAATCACGCAAAAGCAAAAGGCTATAGTCCATGGTCTCGGACCGCATACTAGTATGTCGTTTTTCACGATTTCGGAGGATTTAAAAAAAAAAGGTGACAATCACGCAAAAGCGAAAGGCTATAGTCCATGGTGTCGGAGGGCATACTATAGTATGTCGTTTTTCACGATTTCGGAGGATTTGAAAAAAAGGTGAAAATCACGCAAAAGCGAAAGGCTATAGTCCATGGTGTCGGAGGGCATACTATAGTATGTCGTTTATCACGATTTCGGAGGATTTGAAAAAAAGGTGAAAATCACGCAAAAGCGAAAGGCTATAGTCCATGGTCTCGGACCGCATACTAGTATGTCGTTTTTCACGATTTTGGAGGATTTAAAAAAAAGGTGAAAATCACGCAAAAGCGAAAGGCTATAGTCCATGGTGTCGGAGGGCATACTATAGTATGTCGTTTTTCACGATTTCGGAGGATTTAAAAAAAAGGTGAAAATCACGCAAAAGCGAAAGGTTATAGTCCATGGTGTCGGAGGGCATACTATAGTATGTCGTTTTTCACGATTTCGGAGGATTTAAAAAAAAAGGTGAAAATCACGCAAAAGCGAAAGGCTATAGTCCATGGTCTCGGACCGCATACTAGTATGTCGTTTTTCACGATTTCGGAGGATTTAAAAAAAAAGGTGAAAATCACGCAAAAGCGAAAGGCTATAGTCCATGGTCTCGGACCGCATACTAGTATGTCGTTTTTCACGATTTCGGAGGATTTTTAAAAAAAAAGTGAAAATCACGCAAAAGCGAAAGGCTATAGTCCATGGTGTCGGAGGGCATACTATAGTATGTCGTTTTTCACGATTTCGGAGGATTTTTAAAAAAAAGTGAAAATCACGCAAAAGCGAAAGGCTATAGTCCATGGTGTCGGAGGGCATACTATAGTATGTGGTTTTTCACGATTTCGGAGGATTTAAAAAAAAGGTGAAAATCACGCAAAAGCGAAAGGCTATAGTCCATGGTCTCGGACCGCATACTATAGTATGTCGTTTTTCACGATTTCGGAGGATTTAAAAAAAAAGGTGAAAATCACGCAAAAGCGAAAGGCTATAGTCCATGGTGTCGGAGGGCATACTATAGTATATCGTTTTTCACGATTTCGGAGGATTTGAAAAAAAGGTGAAAATCACGCAAAAGCAAAAGGCTATAGTCCATGGTCTCGGACCGCATACTAGTATGTCGTTTTTCACGATTTCGGAGGATTTAAAAAAAAAAGGTGACAATCACGCAAAAGCGAAAGGCTATAGTCCATGGTGTCGGAGGGCATACTATAGTATGTCGTTTTTCACGATTTCGGAGGATTTGAAAAAAAGGTGAAAATCACGCAAAAGCGAAAGGCTATAGTCCATGGTGTCGGAGGGCATACTATAGTATGTCGTTTATCACGATTTCGGAGGATTTGAAAAAAAGGTGAAAATCACGCAAAAGCGAAAGGCTATAGTCCATGGTCTCGGACCGCATACTAGTATGTCGTTTTTCACGATTTCGGAGGATTTAAAAAAAAGGTGAAAATCACGCAAAAGCGAAAGGCTATAGTCCATGGTGTCGGAGGGCATACTATAGTATGTCGTTTTTCACGATTTCGGAGGATTTGAAAAAAAGGTGAAAATCACGCAAAAGGCTATAGTCCATGGTCTCGGACCGCATACTAGTATGTCGTTTTTCACGATTTCGGAGGATTTAAAAAAAAAAGGTGACAATCACGCAAAAGCGAAAGGCTATAGTCCATGGTGTCGGAGGGCATACTATAGTATGTCGTTTTTCACGATTTCGGAGGATTTGAAAAAAAGGTGAAAATCACGCAAAAGCGAAAGGCTATAGTCCATGGTGTCGGAGGGCATACTATAGTATGTCGTTTATCACGATTTCGGAGGATTTGAAAAAAAGGTGAAAATCACGCAAAAGCGAAAGGCTATAGTCCATGGTCTCGGACCGCATACTAGTATGTCGTTTTTCACGATTTCGGAGGATTTAAAAAAAAGGTGAAAATCACGCAAAAGCGAAAGGCTATAGTCCATGGTGTCGGAGGGCATACTATAGTATGTCGTTTTTCACGATTTCGGAGGATTTAAAAAAAAGGTGAAAATCACGCAAAAGCGAAAGGCTATAGTCCATGGTGTCGGAGGGCATACTATAGTATGTCGTTTTTCACGATTTCGGAGGATTTGAAAAAAAGGTGAAAATCACGCAAAAGCAAAAGGCTATAGTCCATGGTCTCGGACCGCATACTAGTATGTCGTTTTTCACGATTTCGGAGGATTTGAAAAAAAGGTGACAATCACGCAAAAGCGAAAGGCTATAGTCCATGGTGTCGGAGGGCATACTATAGTATGTCGTTTATCACGATTTCGGAGGATTTGAAAAAAAGGTGAAAATCACGCAAAAGCGAAAGGCTATAGTCCATGGTGTCGGAGGGCATACTATAGTATGTCGTTTTTCACGATTTCGGAGGATTTAAAAAAAAAAAGGTGAAAATCACGCAAAAGCGAAAGGCTATAGTCCATGGTGTCGGAGGGCATACTATAGTATGTGGTTTTTCACGATTTCGGAGGATTTAAAAAAAAGGTGAAAATCACGCAAAAGCGAAAGGCTATAGTCCATGGTCTCGGACCGCATACTAGTATGTCGTTTTTCACGATTTCGGAGGATTTAAAAAAAAGGTGAAAATCACGCAAAAGCGAAAGGCTATAGTCCATGGTGTCGGAGGGCATACTATAGTATGTCGTTTTTCACGATTTCGGAGGATTTGAAAAAAAGGTGAAAATCACGCAAAAGCAAAAGGCTATAGTCCATGGTCTCGGACCGCATACTAGTATGTCGTTTTTCACGATTTCGGAGGATTTGAAAAAAAGGTGACAATCACGCAAAAGCGAAAGGCTATAGTCCATGGTGTCGGAGGGCATACTATAGTATGTCGTTTTTCACGATTTCGGAGGATTTTTAAAAAAAAAAGGTGAAAATCACGCAAAAGCGAAAGGCTATAGTCCATGGTGTCGGAGGGCATACTATAATATGTGGTTTTTCACGATTTCGGAGGATTTAAAAAAAAAGGTGAAAATCACGCAAAAGCGAAAGGCTATAGTCCATGGTCTCGGACCGCATACTAGTATGTCGTTTTTCACGATTTCGGAGGATTTAAAAAAAAAGGTGAAAATCACGCAAAAGCGAAAGGCTATAGTCCATGGTCTCGGACCGCATACTAGTATGTCGTTTTTCACGATTTCGGAGGATTTTTTAAAAAAAAGTGAAAATCACGCAAAAGCGAAAGGCTATAGTCCATGGTGTCGGAGGGCATACTATAGTATGTCGTTTTTCACGATTTCGGAGGATTTTTAAAAAAAAGTGAAAATCACGCAAAAGCGAAAGGCTATAGTCCATGGTGTCGGAGGGCATACTATAGTATGTGGTTTTTCACGATTTCGGAGGATTTAAAAAAAAGGTGAAAATCACGCAAAAGCGAAAGGCTATAGTCCATGGTCTCGGACCGCATACTATAGTATGTCGTTTTTCACGATTTCGGAGGATTTAAAAAAAAAGGTGAAAATCACGCAAAAGCGAAAGGCTATAGTCCATGGTGTCGGAGGGCATACTATAGTATATCGTTTTTCACGATTTCGGAGGATTTGAAAAAAAGGTGAAAATCACGCAAAAGCAAAAGGCTATAGTCCATGGTCTCGGACCGCATACTAGTATGTCGTTTTTCACGATTTCGGAGGATTTAAAAAAAAGGTGAAAATCACGCAAAAGCGAAAGGCTATAGTCCATGGTGTCGGAGGGCATACTATAGTATGTCGTTTTTCACGATTTCGGAGGATTTGAAAAAAAGGTGAAAATCACGCAAAAGCAAAAGGCTATAGTCCATGGTCTCGGACCGCATACTAGTATGTCGTTTTTCACGATTTCGGAGGATTTGAAAAAAAGGTGACAATCACGCAAAAGCGAAAGGCTATAGTCCATGGTGTCGGAGGGCATACTATAGTATGTCGTTTTTCACGATTTCGGAGGATTTAAAAAAAAAAAAGGTGAAAATCACGCAAAAGCGAAAGGCTATAGTCCATGGTGTCGGAGGGCATACTATAATATGTGGTTTTTCACGATTTCGGAGGATTTAAAAAAAAAGGTGAAAATCACGCAAAAGCGAAAGGCTATAGTCCATGGTCTCGGACCGCATACTAGTATGTCGTTTTTCACGATTTCGGAGGATTTAAAAAAAAAGGTGAAAATCACGCAAAAGCGAAAGGCTATAGTCCATGGTCTCGGACCGCATACTAGTATGTCGTTTTTCACGATTTCGGAGGATTTTTTAAAAAAAAGTGAAAATCACGCAAAAGCGAAAGGCTATAGTCCATGGTGTCGGAGGGCATACTATAGTATGTCGTTTTTCACGATTTCGGAGGATTTTTAAAAAAAAGTGAAAATCACGCAAAAGCGAAAGGCTATAGTCCATGGTGTCGGAGGGCATACTATAGTATGTGGTTTTTCACGATTTCGGAGGATTTAAAAAAAAGGTGAAAATCACGCAAAAGCGAAAGGCTATAGTCCATGGTCTCGGACCGCATACTATAGTATGTCGTTTTTCACGATTTCGGAGGATTTAAAAAAAAAGGTGAAAATCACGCAAAAGCGAAAGGCTATAGTCCATGGTGTCGGAGGGCATACTATAGTATATCGTTTTTCACGATTTCGGAGGATTTGAAAAAAAGGTGAAAATCACGCAAAAGCAAAAGGCTATAGTCCATGGTCTCGGACCGCATACTAGTATGTCGTTTTTCACGATTTCGGAGGATTTAAAAAAAAAAGGTGACAATCACGCAAAAGCGAAAGGCTATAGTCCATGGTGTCGGAGGGCATACTATAGTATGTCGTTTTTCACGATTTCGGAGGATTTGAAAAAAAGGTGAAAATCACGCAAAAGCGAAAGGCTATAGTCCATGGTGTCGGAGGGCATACTATAGTATGTCGTTTATCACGATTTCGGAGGATTTGAAAAAAAGGTGAAAATCACGCAAAAGCGAAAGGCTATAGTCCATGGTGTCGGAGGGCATACTATAGTATGTCGTTTTTCACGATTTCGGAGGATTTAAAAAAAAAGGTGAAAATCACGCAAAAGCGAAAGGCTATAGTCCATGGTCTCGGACCGCATACTAGTATGTCGTTTTTCACGATTTCGGAGGATTTAAAAAAAAGGTGAAAATCACGCAAAAGCGAAAGGCTATAGTCCATGGTGTCGGAGGGCATACTATAGTATGTCGTTTTTCACGATTTCGGAGGATTTAAAAAAAAGGTGAAAATCACGCAAAAGCGAAAGGCTATAGTCCATGGTCTCGGACCGCATACTATAGTATGTCGTTTTTCACGATTTCGGAGGATTTAAAAAAAAAGGTGAAAATCACGCAAAAGCGAAAGGCTATAGTCCATGGTGTCGGAGGGCATACTATAGTATATCGTTTTTCACGATTTCGGAGGATTTGAAAAAAAGGTGAAAATCACGCAAAAGCAAAAGGCTATAGTCCATGGTCTCGGACCGCATACTAGTATGTCGTTTTTCACGATTTCGGAGGATTTAAAAAAAAAAGGTGACAATCACGCAAAAGCGAAAGGCTATAGTCCATGGTGTCGGAGGGCATACTATAGTATGTCGTTTTTCACGATTTCGGAGGATTTGAAAAAAAGGTGAAAATCACGCAAAAGCGAAAGGCTATAGTCCATGGTGTCGGAGGGCATACTATAGTATGTCGTTTATCACGATTTCGGAGGATTTGAAAAAAAGGTGAAAATCACGCAAAAGCGAAAGGCTATAGTCCATGGTGTCGGAGGGCATACTATAGTATGTCGTTTTTCACGATTTCGGAGGATTTAAAAAAAAAGGTGAAAATCACGCAAAAGCGAAAGGCTATAGTCCATGGTCTCGGACCGCATACTAGTATGTCGTTTTTCACGATTTCGGAGGATTTAAAAAAAAGGTGAAAATCACGCAAAAGCGAAAGGCTATAGTCCATGGTGTCGGAGGGCATACTATAGTATGTCGTTTTTCACGATTTCGGAGGATTTGAAAAAAAGGTGAAAATCACGCAAAAGGCTATAGTCCATGGTCTCGGACCGCATACTAGTATGTCGTTTTTCACGATTTCGGAGGATTTAAAAAAAAAAGGTGACAATCACGCAAAAGCGAAAGGCTATAGTCCATGGTGTCGGAGGGCATACTATAGTATGTCGTTTTTCACGATTTCGGAGGATTTGAAAAAAAGGTGAAAATCACGCAAAAGCGAAAGGCTATAGTCCATGGTGTCGGAGGGCATACTATAGTATGTCGTTTATCACGATTTCGGAGGATTTGAAAAAAAGGTGAAAATCACGCAAAAGTGAAAGGCTATAGTCCATGGTGTCGGAGGGCATACTATAGTATGTCGTTTTTCACGATTTCGGAGGATTTAAAAAAAAAGGTGAAAATCACGCAAAAGCGAAAGGCTATAGTCCATGGTGTCGGAGGGCATACTATAGTATGTCGTTTTTCACGATTTCGGAGGATTTGAAAAAAAGGTGAAAATCACGCAAAAGCAAAAGGCTATAGTCCATGGTCTCGGACCGCATACTAGTATGTCGTTTTTCACGATTTCGGAGGATTTGAAAAAAAGGTGACAATCACGCAAAAGCGAAAGGCTATAGTCCATGGTGTCGGAGGGCATACTATAGTATGTCGTTTATCACGATTTCGGAGGATTTGAAAAAAAGGTGAAAATCACGCAAAAGCGAAAGGCTATAGTCCATGGTGTCGGAGGGCATACTATAGTATGTCGTTTTTCACGATTTCGGAGGATTTAAAAAAAAAAAGGTGAAAATCACGCAAAAGCGAAAGGCTATAGTCCATGGTGTCGGAGGGCATACTATAGTATGTGGTTTTTCACGATTTCGGAGGATTTAAAAAAAAGGTGAAAATCACGCAAAAGCGAAAGGCTATAGTCCATGGTCTCGGACCGCATACTAGTATGTCGTTTTTCACGATTTCGGAGGATTTAAAAAAAAGGTGAAAATCACGCAAAAGCGAAAGGCTATAGTCCATGGTGTCGGAGGGCATACTATAGTATGTCGTTTTTCACGATTTCGGAGGATTTGAAAAAAAGGTGAAAATCACGCAAAAGCAAAAGGCTATAGTCCATGGTCTCGGACCGCATACTAGTATGTCGTTTTTCACGATTTCGGAGGATTTGAAAAAAAGGTGACAATCACGCAAAAGCGAAAGGCTATAGTCCATGGTGTCGGAGGGCATACTATAGTATGTCGTTTTTCACGATTTCGGAGGATTTGAAAAAAAGGTGAAAATCACGCAAAAGCAAAAGGCTATAGTCCATGGTCTCGGACCGCATACTAGTATGTCGTTTTTCACGATTTCGGAGGATTTGAAAAAAAGGTGACAATCACGCAAAAGCGAAAGGCTATAGTCCATGGTGTCGGAGGGCATACTATAGTATGTCGTTTATCACGATTTCGGAGGATTTGAAAAAAAGGTGAAAATCACGCAAAAGCGAAAGGCTATAGTCCATGGTGTCGGAGGGCATACTATAGTATGTCGTTTTTCACGATTTCGGAGGATTTAAAAAAAAAAAGGTGAAAATCACGCAAAAGCGAAAGGCTATAGTCCATGGTGTCGGAGGGCATACTATAGTATGTGGTTTTTCACGATTTCGGAGGATTTAAAAAAAAGGTGAAAATCACGCAAAAGCGAAAGGCTATAGTCCATGGTCTCGGACCGCATACTAGTATGTCGTTTTTCACGATTTCGGAGGATTTAAAAAAAAGGTGAAAATCACGCAAAAGCGAAAGGCTATAGTCCATGGTGTCGGAGGGCATACTATAGTATGTCGTTTTTCACGATTTCGGAGGATTTGAAAAAAAGGTGAAAATCACGCAAAAGCAAAAGGCTATAGTCCATGGTCTCGGACCGCATACTAGTATGTCGTTTTTCACGATTTCGGAGGATTTGAAAAAAAGGTGACAATCACGCAAAAGCGAAAGGCTATAGTCCATGGTGTCGGAGGGCATACTATAGTATGTCGTTTTTCACGATTTCGGAGGATTTTTTAAAAAAAAAGGTGAAAATCACGCAAAAGCGAAAGGCTATAGTCCATGGTGTCGGAGGGCATACTATAATATGTGGTTTTTCACGATTTCGGAGGATTTAAAAAAAAAGGTGAAAATCACGCAAAAGCGAAAGGCTATAGTCCATGGTCTCGGACCGCATACTAGTATGTCGTTTTTCACGATTTCGGAGGATTTAAAAAAAAGGTGAAAATCACGCAAAAGCGAAAGGCTATAGTCCATGGTGTCGGAGGGCATACTATAGTATGTCGTTTTTCACGATTTCGGAGGATTTAAAAAAAAGGTGAAAATCACGCAAAAGCGAAAGGCTATAGTCCATGGTGTCGGAGGGCATACTATAGTATGTCGTTTTTCACGATTTCGGAGGATTTGAAAAAAAGGTGAAAATCACGCAAAAGCAAAAGGCTATAGTCCATGGTCTCGGACCGCATACTAGTATGTCGTTTTTCACGATTTCGGAGGATTTAAAAAAAAAAGGTGACAATCACGCAAAAGCGAAAGGCTATAGTCCATGGTGTCGGAGGGCATACTATAGTATGTCGTTTTTCACGATTTCGGAGGATTTGAAAAAAAGGTGAAAATCACGCAAAAGCGAAAGGCTATAGTCCATGGTGTCGGAGGGCATACTATAGTATGTCGTTTATCACGATTTCGGAGGATTTGAAAAAAAGGTGAAAATCACGCAAAAGCGAAAGGCTATAGTCCATGGTCTCGGACCGCATACTAGTATGTCGTTTTTCACGATTTCGGAGGATTTAAAAAAAAGGTGAAAATCACGCAAAAGCGAAAGGCTATAGTCCATGGTGTCGGAGGGCATACTATAGTATGTCGTTTTTCACGATTTCGGAGGATTTAAAAAAAAGGTGAAAATCACGCAAAAGCGAAAGGCTATAGTCCATGGTGTCGGAGGGCATACTATAGTATGTCGTTTTTCACGATTTCGGAGGATTTGAAAAAAAGGTGAAAATCACGCAAAAGCAAAAGGCTATAGTCCATGGTCTCGGACCGCATACTAGTATGTCGTTTTTCACGATTTCGGAGGATTTGAAAAAAAGGTGACAATCACGCAAAAGCGAAAGGCTATAGTCCATGGTCTCGGACCGCATACTAGTATGTCGTTTTTCACGATTTCGGAGGATTTAAAAAAAAGGTGAAAATCACGCAAAAGCGAAAGGCTATAGTCCATGGTGTCGGAGGGCATACTATAGTATGTCGTTTTTCACGATTTCGGAGGATTTAAAAAAAAGGTGAAAATCACGCAAAAGCGAAAGGCTATAGTCCATGGTGTCGGAGGGCATACTATAGTATGTCGTTTTTCACGATTTCGGAGGATTTAAAAAAAAGGTGAAAATCACGCAAAAGCGAAAGGCTATAGTCCATGGTGTCGGAGGGCATACTATAGTATGTCGTTTTTCACGATTTCGGAGGATTTGAAAAAAAGGTGAAAATCACGCAAAAGCAAAAGGCTATAGTCCATGGTCTCGGACCGCATACTAGTATGTCGTTTTTCACGATTTCGGAGGATTTGAAAAAAAGGTGACAATCACGCAAAAGCGAAAGGCTATAGTCCATGGTCTCGGACCGCATACTAGTATGTCGTTTTTCACGATTTCGGAGGATTTAAAAAAAAGGTGAAAATCACGCAAAAGCGAAAGGCTATAGTCCATGGTGTCGGAGGGCATACTATAGTATGTCGTTTTTCACGATTTCGGAGGATTTAAAAAAAAGGTGAAAATCACGCAAAAGCGAAAGGCTATAGTCCATGGTGTCGGAGGGCATACTATAGTATGTCGTTTTTCACGATTTCGGAGGATTTGAAAAAAAGGTGAAAATCACGCAAAAGCAAAAGGCTATAGTCCATGGTCTCGGACCGCATACTAGTATGTCGTTTTTCACGATTTCGGAGGATTTAAAAAAAAAAGGTGACAATCACGCAAAAGCGAAAGGCTATAGTCCATGGTGTCGGAGGGCATACTATAGTATGTCGTTTTTCACGATTTCGGAGGATTTGAAAAAAAGGTGAAAATCACGCAAAAGCGAAAGGCTATAGTCCATGGTGTCGGAGGGCATACTATAGTATGTCGTTTATCACGATTTCGGAGGATTTGAAAAAAAGGTGAAAATCACACAAAAGCGAAAGGCTATAGTCCATGGTGTCGGAGGGCATACTATAGTATGTCGTTTTTCACGATTTCGGAGGATTTAAAAAAAAAAGGTGAAAATCACGCAAAAGCGAAAGGCTATAGTCCATGGTGTCGGAGGGCATACTATAGTATGTGGTTTTTCACGATTTCGGAGGATTTAAAAAAAAAGGTGAAAATCACGCAAAAGCGAAAGGCTATAGTCCATGGTGTCGGAGGGCATACTATAGTATGTCGTTTTTCACGATTTCGGAGGATTTGAAAAAAAGGTGAAAATCACGCAAAAGCAAAAGGCTATAGTCCATGGTCTCGGACCGCATACTAGTATGTCGTTTTTCACGATTTCGGAGGATTTAAAAAAAAAAGGTGACAATCACGCAAAAGCGAAAGGCTATAGTCCATGGTGTCGGAGGGCATACTATAGTATGTCGTTTATCACGATTTCGGAGGATTTGAAAAAAAGGTGAAAATCACGCAAAAGCGAAAGGTTATAGTCCATGGTGTCGGAGGGCATACTATAGTATGTCGTTTTTCACGATTTCGGAGGATTTAAAAAAAAAGGTGAAAATCACGCAAAAGCGAAAGGCTATAGTCCATGGTCTCGGACCGCATACTAGTATGTCGTTTTTCACGATTTCGGAGGATTTAAAAAAAAAGGTGAAAATCACGCAAAAGCGAAAGGCTATAGTCCATGGTCTCGGACCGCATACTAGTATGTCGTTTTTCACGATTTCGGAGGATTTAAAAAAAAAAGGTGAAAATCACGCAAAAGCGAAAGGCTATAGTCCATGGTGTCGGAGGGCATACTATAGTATGTGGTTTTTCACGATTTCGGAGGATTTAAAAAAAAGGTGAAAATCACGCAAAAGCGAAAGGCTATAGTCCATGGTCTCGGACCGCATACTAGTATGTCGTTTTTCACGATTTCGGAGGATTTGAAAAAAAGGTGACAATCACGCAAAAGCGAAAGGCTATAGTCCATGGTCTCGGACCGCATACTAGTATGTCGTTTTTCACGATTTCGGAGGATTTAAAAAAAAGGTGAAAATCACGCAAAAGCGAAAGGCTATAGTCCATGGTGTCGGAGGGCATACTATAGTATGTCGTTTTTCACGATTTCGGAGGATTTAAAAAAAAGGTGAAAATCACGCAAAAGCGAAAGGCTATAGTCCATGGTGTCAGAGGGCATACTATAGTATGTCGTTTTTCACGATTTCGGAGGATTTGAAAAAAAGGTGAAAATCACGCAAAAGCAAAAGGCTATAGTCCATGGTCTCGGACCGCATACTAGTATGTCGTTTTTCACGATTTCGGAGGATTTAAAAAAAAAAGGTGACAATCACGCAAAAGCGAAAGGCTATAGTCCATGGTGTCGGAGGGCATACTATAGTATGTCGTTTTTCACGATTTCGGAGGATTTGAAAAAAAGGTGAAAATCACGCAAAAGCGAAAGGCTATAGTCCATGGTGTCGGAGGGCATACTATAGTATGTCGTTTATCACGATTTCGGAGGATTTGAAAAAAAGGTGAAAATCACACAAAAGCGAAAGGCTATAGTCCATGGTGTCGGAGGGCATACTATAGTATGTCGTTTTTCACGATTTCGGAGGATTTTAAAAAAAAAGGTGAAAATCACGCAAAAGCGAAAGGCTATAGTCCATGGTGTCGGAGGGCATACTATAGTATGTGGTTTTTCACGATTTCGGAGGATTTAAAAAAAAAAGGTGAAAATCACGCAAAAGCGAAAGGCTATAGTCCATGGTGTCGGAGGGCATACTATAGTATGTCGTTTTTCACGATTTCGGAGGATTTGAAAAAAAGGTGAAAATCACGCAAAAGCAAAAGGCTATAGTCCATGGTCTCGGACCGCATACTAGTATGTCGTTTTTCACGATTTCGGAGGATTTTAAAAAAAAAGGTGACAATCACGCAAAAGCGAAAGGCTATAGTCCATGGTGTCGGAGGGCATACTATAGTATGTCGTTTATCACGATTTCGGAGGATTTGAAAAAAAGGTGAAAATCACGCAAAAGCGAAAGGTTATAGTCCATGGTGTCGGAGGGCATACTATAGTATGTCGTTTTTCACGATTTCGGAGGATTTAAAAAAAAAGGTGAAAATCACGCAAAAGCGAAAGGCTATAGTCCATGGTCTCGGACCGCATACTAGTATGTCGTTTTTCACGATTTCGGAGGATTTAAAAAAAAAGGTGAAAATCACGCAAAAGCGAAAGGCTATAGTCCATGGTCTCGGACCGCATACTAGTATGTCGTTTTTCACGATTTCGGAGGATTTAAAAAAAAAAGGTGAAAATCACGCAAAAGCGAAAGGCTATAGTCCATGGTGTCGGAGGGCATACTATAGTATGTCGTTTTTCACGATTTCGGAGGATTTAAAAAAAAAAGGTGAAAATCACGCAAAAGCGAAAGGCTATAGTCCATGGTGTCGGAGGGCATACTATAGTATGTGGTTTTTCACGATTTCGGAGGATTTAAAAAAAAGGTGAAAATCACGCAAAAGCGAAAGGCTATAGTCCATGGTCTCGGACCGCATACTAGTATGTCGTTTTTCACGATTTCGGAGGATTTAAAAAAAAGGTGAAAATCACGCAAAAGCGAAAGGCTATAGTCCATGGTGTCGGAGGGCATACTATAGTATGTCGTTTTTCACGATTTCGGAGGATTTAAAAAAAAGGTGAAAATCACGCAAAAGCGAAAGGTTATAGTCCATGGTGTCGGAGGGCATACTATAGTATGTCGTTTTTCACGATTTCGGAGGATTTTAAAAAAAAGGTGAAAATCACGCAAAAGCGAAAGGCTATAGTCCATGGTGTCGGAGGGCATACTATAGTATGTCGTTTTTCACGATTTCGGAGGATTTGAAAAAAAGGTGAAAATCACGCAAAAGCAAAAGGCTATAGTCCATGGTCTCGGACCGCATACTAGTATGTCGTTTTTCACGATTTCGGAGGATTTAAAAAAAAAAGGTGACAATCACGCAAAAGCGAAAGGCTATAGTCCATGGTGTCGGAGGGCATACTATAGTATGTCGTTTTTCACGATTTCGGAGGATTTGAAAAAAAGGTGAAAATCACGCAAAAGCGAAAGGCTATAGTCCATGGTGTCGGAGGGCATACTATAGTATGTCGTTTATCACGATTTCGGAGGATTTGAAAAAAAGGTGAAAATCACACAAAAGCGAAAGGCTATAGTCCATGGTGTCGGAGGGCATACTATAGTATGTCGTTTTTCACGATTTCGGAGGATTTAAAAAAAAAAGGTGAAAATCACGCAAAAGCGAAAGGCTATAGTCCATGGTGTCGGAGGGCATACTATAGTATGTGGTTTTTCACGATTTCGGAGGATTTAAAAAAAAAGGTGAAAATCACGCAAAAGCGAAAGGCTATAGTCCATGGTGTCGGAGGGCATACTATAGTATGTCGTTTTTCACGATTTCGGAGGATTTGAAAAAAAGGTGAAAATCACGCAAAAGCAAAAGGCTATAGTCCATGGTCTCGGACCGCATACTAGTATGTCGTTTTTCACGATTTCGGAGGATTTTTAAAAAAAAGGTGACAATCACGCAAAAGCGAAAGGCTATAGTCCATGGTGTCGGAGGGCATACTATAGTATGTCGTTTATCACGATTTCGGAGGATTTGAAAAAAAGGTGAAAATCACGCAAAAGCGAAAGGTTATAGTCCATGGTGTCGGAGGGCATACTATAGTATGTCGTTTTTCACGATTTCGGAGGATTTAAAAAAAAAGGTGAAAATCACGCAAAAGCGAAAGGCTATAGTCCATGGTCTCGGACCGCATACTAGTATGTCGTTTTTCACGATTTCGGAGGATTTAAAAAAAAAGGTGAAAATCACGCAAAAGCGAAAGGCTATAGTCCATGGTCTCGGACCGCATACTAGTATGTCGTTTTTCACGATTTCGGAGGATTTAAAAAAAAAAGGTGAAAATCACGCAAAAGCGAAAGGCTATAGTCCATGGTGTCGGAGGGCATACTATAGTATGTCGTTTTTCACGATTTCGGAGGATTTTTAAAAAAAAAGGTGAAAATCACGCAAAAGCGAAAGGCTATAGTCCATGGTGTCGGAGGGCATACTATAGTATGTGGTTTTTCACGATTTCGGAGGATTTAAAAAAAAGGTGAAAATCACGCAAAAGCGAAAGGCTATAGTCCATGGTCTCGGACCGCATACTAGTATGTCGTTTTTCACGATTTCGGAGGATTTAAAAAAAAGGTGAAAATCACGCAAAAGCGAAAGGCTATAGTCCATGGTGTCGGAGGGCATACTATAGTATGTCGTTTTTCACGATTTCGGAGGATTTAAAAAAAAGGTGAAAATCACGCAAAAGCGAAAGGTTATAGTCCATGGTGTCGGAGGGCATACTATAGTATGTCGTTTTTCACGATTTCGGAGGATTTAAAAAAAAAGGTGAAAATCACGCAAAAGCGAAAGGCTATAGTCCATGGTCTCGGACCGCATACTAGTATGTCGTTTTTCACGATTTCGGAGGATTTAAAAAAAAAGGTGAAAATCACGCAAAAGCGAAAGGCTATAGTCCATGGTCTCGGACCGCATACTAGTATGTCGTTTTTCACGATTTCGGAGGATTTTTAAAAAAAAAGTGAAAATCACGCAAAAGCGAAAGGCTATAGTCCATGGTGTCGGAGGGCATACTATAGTATGTCGTTTTTCACGATTTCGGAGGATTTAAAAAAAAAGGTGAAAATCACGCAAAAGCGAAAGGTTATAGTCCATGGTGTCGGAGGGCATACTATAGTATGTCGTTTTTCACGATTTCGGAGGATTTAAAAAAAAAGGTGAAAATCACGCAAAAGCGAAAGGCTATAGTCCATGGTCTCGGACCGCATACTAGTATGTCGTTTTTCACGATTTCGGAGGATTTAAAAAAAAAGGTGAAAATCACGCAAAAGCGAAAGGCTATAGTCCATGGTCTCGGACCGCATACTAGTATGTCGTTTTTCACGATTTCGGAGGATTTTTAAAAAAAAAGTGAAAATCACGCAAAAGCGAAAGGCTATAGTCCATGGTGTCGGAGGGCATACTATAGTATGTCGTTTTTCACGATTTCGGAGGATTTTTAAAAAAAAGTGAAAATCACGCAAAAGCGAAAGGCTATAGTCCATGGTGTCGGAGGGCATACTATAGTATGTGGTTTTTCACGATTTCGGAGGATTTAAAAAAAAGGTGAAAATCACGCAAAAGCGAAAGGCTATAGTCCATGGTCTCGGACCGCATACTAGTATGTCGTTTTTCACGATTTAAAGGTGAAAATCACGCAAAAGCGAAAGGCTATAGTCCATGGTGTCGGAGGGCATACTATAGTATGTCGTTTTTCACGATTTCGGAGGATTTAAAAAAAAAGGTGAAAATCACGCAAAAGCGAAAGGCTATAGTCCATGGTGTCGGAGGGCATACTATAGTATATCGTTTTTCACGATTTCGGAGGATTTGAAAAAAAGGTGAAAATCACGCAAAAGCAAAAGGCTATAGTCCATGGTCTCGGACCGCATACTAGTATGTCGTTTTTCACGATTTCGGAGGATTTTTAAAAAAAAGGTGACAATCACGCAAAAGCGAAAGGCTATAGTCCATGGTGTCGGAGGGCATACTATAGTATGTCGTTTATCACGATTTCGGAGGATTTGAAAAAAAGGTGAAAATCACGCAAAAGCGAAAGGTTATAGTCCATGGTGTCGGAGGGCATACTATAGTATGTCGTTTTTCACGATTTCGGAGGATTTAAAAAAAAAGGTGAAAATCACGCAAAAGCGAAAGGCTATAGTCCATGGTCTCGGACCGCATACTAGTATGTCGTTTTTCACGATTTCGGAGGATTTAAAAAAAAAGGTGAAAATCACGCAAAAGCGAAAGGCTATAGTCCATGGTCTCGGACCGCATACTAGTATGTCGTTTTTCACGATTTCGGAGGATTTAAAAAAAAAAGGTGAAAATCACGCAAAAGCGAAAGGCTATAGTCCATGGTGTCGGAGGGCATACTATAGTATGTCGTTTTTCACGATTTCGGAGGATTTTTAAAAAAAAAGGTGAAAATCACGCAAAAGCGAAAGGCTATAGTCCATGGTGTCGGAGGGCATACTATAGTATGTGGTTTTTCACGATTTCGGAGGATTTAAAAAAAAGGTGAAAATCACGCAAAAGCGAAAGGCTATAGTCCATGGTCTCGGACCGCATACTAGTATGTCGTTTTTCACGATTTAAAGGTGAAAATCACGCAAAAGCGAAAGGCTATAGTCCATGGTGTCGGAGGGCATACTATAGTATGTCGTTTTTCACGATTTCGGAGGATTTAAAAAAAAAGGTGAAAATCACGCAAAAGCGAAAGGCTATAGTCCATGGTGTCGGAGGGCATACTATAGTATATCGTTTTTCACGATTTCGGAGGATTTGAAAAAAAGGTGAAAATCACGCAAAAGCAAAAGGCTATAGTCCATGGTCTCGGACCGCATACTAGTATGTCGTTTTTCACGATTTCGGAGGATTTTTAAAAAAAAGGTGACAATCACGCAAAAGCGAAAGGCTATAGTCCATGGTGTCGGAGGGCATACTATAGTATGTCGTTTATCACGATTTCGGAGGATTTGAAAAAAAGGTGAAAATCACGCAAAAGCGAAAGGTTATAGTCCATGGTGTCGGAGGGCATACTATAGTATGTCGTTTTTCACGATTTCGGAGGATTTAAAAAAAAAGGTGAAAATCACGCAAAAGCGAAAGGCTATAGTCCATGGTCTCGGACCGCATACTAGTATGTCGTTTTTCACGATTTCGGAGGATTTAAAAAAAAAGGTGAAAATCACGCAAAAGCGAAAGGCTATAGTCCATGGTGTCGGAGGGCATACTATAGTATGTCGTTTTTCACGATTTCGGAGGATTTTTAAAAAAAAAGGTGAAAATCACGCAAAAGCGAAAGGCTATAGTCCATGGTGTCGGAGGGCATACTATAGTATGTGGTTTTTCACGATTTCGGAGGATTTAAAAAAAAGGTGAAAATCACGCAAAAGCGAAAGGCTATAGTCCATGGTCTCGGACCGCATACTAGTATGTCGTTTTTCACGATTTCGGAGGATTTAAAAAAAAAGGTGAAAATCACGCAAAAGCGAAAGGCTATAGTCCATGGTCTCGGACCGCATACTAGTATGTCGTTTTTCACGATTTCGGAGGATTTTTAAAAAAAAAGTGAAAATCACGCAAAAGCGAAAGGCTATAGTCCATGGTGTCGGAGGGCATACTATAGTATGTCGTTTTTCACGATTTCGGAGGATTTTTAAAAAAAAGTGAAAATCACGCAAAAGCGAAAGGCTATAGTCCATGGTGTCGGAGGGCATACTATAGTATGTGGTTTTTCACGATTTCGGAGGATTTAAAAAAAAGGTGAAAATCACGCAAAAGCGAAAGGCTATAGTCCATGGTCTCGGACCGCATACTAGTATGTCGTTTTTCACGATTTAAAGGTGAAAATCACGCAAAAGCGAAAGGCTATAGTCCATGGTGTCGGAGGGCATACTATAGTATGTCGTTTTTCACGATTTCGGAGGATTTAAAAAAAAAGGTGAAAATCACGCAAAAGCGAAAGGCTATAGTCCATGGTCTCGGACCGCATACTAGTATGTCGTTTTTCACGATTTCGGAGGATTTAAAAAAAAAGGTGAAAATCACGCAAAAGCGAAAGGCTATAGTCCATGGTCTCGGACCGCATACTAGTATGTCGTTTTTCACGATTTCGGAGGATTTTTAAAAAAAAAGTGAAAATCACGCAAAAGCGAAAGGCTATAGTCCATGGTGTCGGAGGGCATACTATAGTATGTCGTTTTTCACGATTTCGGAGGATTTTTAAAAAAAAGTGAAAATCACGCAAAAGCGAAAGGCTATAGTCCATGGTGTCGGAGGGCATACTATAGTATGTGGTTTTTCACGATTTCGGAGGATTTAAAAAAAAGGTGAAAATCACGCAAAAGCGAAAGGCTATAGTCCATGGTCTCGGACCGCATACTAGTATGTCGTTTTTCACGATTTAAAGGTGAAAATCACGCAAAAGCGAAAGGCTATAGTCCATGGTGTCGGAGGGCATACTATAGTATGTCGTTTTTCACGATTTCGGAGGATTTAAAAAAAAAGGTGAAAATCACGCAAAAGCGAAAGGCTATAGTCCATGGTGTCGGAGGGCATACTATAGTATATCGTTTTTCACGATTTCGGAGGATTTGAAAAAAAGGTGAAAATCACGCAAAAGCAAAAGGCTATAGTCCATGGTCTCGGACCGCATACTAGTATGTCGTTTTTCACGATTTCGGAAGATTTTTAAAAAAAAGGTGACAATCACGCAAAAGCGAAAGGCTATAGTCCATGGTGTCGGAGGGCATACTATAGTATGTCGTTTATCACGATTTCGGAGGATTTGAAAAAAAGGTGAAAATCACGCAAAAGCGAAAGGTTATAGTCCATGGTGTCGGAGGGCATACTATAGTATGTCGTTTTTCACGATTTCGGAGGATTTAAAAAAAAAGGTGAAAATCACGCAAAAGCGAAAGGCTATAGTCCATGGTCTCGGACCGCATACTAGTATGTCGTTTTTCACGATTTCGGAGGATTTAAAAAAAAAGGTGAAAATCACGCAAAAGCGAAAGGCTATAGTCCATGGTCTCGGACCGCATACTAGTATGTCGTTTTTCACGATTTCGGAGGATTTAAAAAAAAAAGGTGAAAATCACGCAAAAGCGAAAGGCTATAGTCCATGGTGTCGGAGGGCATACTATAGTATGTCGTTTTTCACGATTTCGGAGGATTTTTAAAAAAAAAGGTGAAAATCACGCAAAAGCGAAAGGCTATAGTCCATGGTGTCGGAGGGCATACTATAGTATGTGGTTTTTCACGATTTCGGAGGATTTAAAAAAAAGGTGAAAATCACGCAAAAGCGAAAGGCTATAGTCCATGGTCTCGGACCGCATACTAGTATGTCGTTTTTCACGATTTCGGAGGATTTAAAAAAAAAGGTGAAAATCACGCAAAAGCGAAAGGCTATAGTCCATGGTCTCGGACCGCATACTAGTATGTCGTTTTTCACGATTTCGGAGGATTTTTAAAAAAAAAGTGAAAATCACGCAAAAGCGAAAGGCTATAGTCCATGGTGTCGGAGGGCATACTATAGTATGTCGTTTTTCACGATTTCGGAGGATTTTTAAAAAAAAGTGAAAATCACGCAAAAGCGAAAGGCTATAGTCCATGGTGTCGGAGGGCATACTATAGTATGTGGTTTTTCACGATTTCGGAGGATTTAAAAAAAAGGTGAAAATCACGCAAAAGCGAAAGGCTATAGTCCATGGTCTCGGACCGCATACTAGTATGTCGTTTTTCACGATTTAAAGGTGAAAATCACGCAAAAGCGAAAGGCTATAGTCCATGGTGTCGGAGGGCATACTATAGTATGTCGTTTTTCACGATTTCGGAGGATTTAAAAAAAAAGGTGAAAATCACGCAAAAGCGAAAGGCTATAGTCCATGGTGTCGGAGGGCATACTATAGTATATCGTTTTTCACGATTTCGGAGGATTTGAAAAAAAGGTGAAAATCACGCAAAAGCAAAAGGCTATAGTCCATGGTCTCGGACCGCATACTAGTATGTCGTTTTTCACGATTTCGGAGGATTTAAAAAAAAAAGGTGACAATCACGCAAAAGCGAAAGGCTATAGTCCATGGTGTCGGAGGGCATACTATAGTATGTCGTTTTTCACGATTTCGGAGGATTTGAAAAAAAGGTGAAAATCACGCAAAAGCGAAAGGCTATAGTCCATGGTGTCGGAGGGCATACTATAGTATGTCGTTTATCACGATTTCGGAGGATTTGAAAAAAAGGTGAAAATCACGCAAAAGCGAAAGGCTATAGTCCATGGTGTCGGAGGGCATACTATAGTATGTCGTTTTTCACGATTTCGGAGGATTTTAAAAAAAAAGGTGAAAATCACGCAAAAGCGAAAGGCTATAGTCCATGGTGTCGGAGGGCATACTATAGTATGTGGTTTTTCACGATTTCGGAGGATTTAAAAAAAAGGTGAAAATCACGCAAAAGCGAAAGGCTATAGTCCATGGTCTCGGACCGCATACTAGTATGTCGTTTTTCACGATTTCGGAGGATTTAAAAAAAAAGGTGAAAATCACGCAAAAACGAAAGGCTATAGTCCATGGTGTCGGAGGGCATACTATAGTATGTCGTTTTTCACGATTTCGGAGGATTTGAAAAAAAGGTGAAAATCACGCAAAAGCAAAAGGCTATAGTCCATGGTCTCGGACCGCATACTAGTATGTCGTTTTTCACGATTTCGGAGGATTTTTTAAAAAAAAGGTGACAATCACGCAAAAGCGAAAGGCTATAGTCCATGGTGTCGGAGGGCATACTATAGTATGTCGTTTTTCACGATTTCGGAGGATTTGAAAAAAAGGTGAAAATCACGCAAAAGCGAAAGGCTATAGTCCATGGTGTCGGAGGGCATACTATAGTATGTCGTTTATCACGATTTCGGAGGATTTGAAAAAAAGGTGAAAATCACGCAAAAGCGAAAGGCTATAGTCCATGGTGTCGGAGGGCATACTATAGTATGTCGTTTTTCACGATTTCGGAGGATTTAAAAAAAAAGGTGAAAATCACGCAAAAGCGAAAGGCTATAGTCCATGGTCTCGGACCGCATACTAGTATGTCGTTTTTCACGATTTCGGAGGATTTTAAAAAAAAAGGTGAAAATCACGCAAAAGCGAAAGGCTATAGTCCATGGTGTCGGAGGGCATACTATAGTATGTCGTTTTTCACGATTTCGGAGGATTTGAAAAAAAGGTGAAAATCACGCAAAAGCGAAAGGCTATAGTCCATGGTGTCGGAGGGCATACTATAGTATGTCGTTTTTCACGATTTCGGAGGATTTAAAAAAAAAAAAGGTGACAATCACGCAAAAGCGAAAGGCTATAGTCCATGGTGTCGGAGGGCATACTATAGTATGTCGTTTTTCACGATTTCGGAGGATTTGAAAAAAAGGTGAAAATCACGCAAAAGCGAAAGGCTATAGTCCATGGTGTCGGAGGGCATACTATAGTATGTCGTTTATCACGATTTCGGAGGATTTGAAAAAAAGGTGAAAATCACGCAAAAGCGAAAGGCTATAGTCCATGGTGTCGGAGGGCATACTATAGTATGTCGTTTTTCACGATTTCGGAGGATTTAAAAAAAAAGTGAAAATCACGCAAAAGCGAAAGGCTATAGTCCATGGTCTCGGACCGCATACTAGTATGTCGTTTTTCACGATTTCGGAGGATTTAAAAAAAAAAGGTGAAAATCACGCAAAAGCGAAAGGCTATAGTCCATGGTGTCGGAGGGCATACTATAGTATGTCGTTTTTCACGATTTCGGAGGATTTGAAAAAAAGGTGAAAATCACGCAAAAGCAAAAGGCTATAGTCCATGGTCTCGGACCGCATACTAGTATGTCGTTTTTCACGATTTCGGAGGATTTAAAAAAAAAAAGGTGACAATCACGCAAAAGCGAAAGGCTATAGTCCATGGTGTCGGAGGGCATACTATAGTATGTCGTTTTTCACGATTTCGGAGGATTTGAAAAAAAGGTGAAAATCACGCAAAAGCGAAAGGCTATAGTCCATGGTGTCGGAGGGCATACTATAGTATGTCGTTTATCACGATTTCGGAGGATTTGAAAAAAAGGTGAAAATCACGCAAAAGCGAAAGGCTATAGTCCATGGTGTCGGAGGGCATACTATAGTATGTCGTTTTTCACGATTTCGGAGGATTTAAAAAAAAAGGTGAAAATCACGCAAAAGCGAAAGGCTATAGTCCATGGTCTCGGACCGCATACTAGTATGTCGTTTTTCACGATTTCGGAGGATTTTTAAAAAAAAAGGTGAAAATCACGCAAAAGCGAAAGGCTATAGTCCATGGTGTCGGAGGGCATACTATAGTATGTCGTTTTTCACGATTTCGGAGGATTTGAAAAAAAGGTGAAAATCACGCAAAAGCGAAAGGCTATAGTCCATGGTGTCGGAGGGCATACTATAGTATGTCGTTTTTCACGATTTCGGAGGATTTAAAAAAAAAAAAGGTGACAATCACGCAAAAGCGAAAGGCTATAGTCCATGGTGTCGGAGGGCATACTATAGTATGTCGTTTTTCACGATTTCGGAGGATTTGAAAAAAAGGTGAAAATCACGCAAAAGCGAAAGGCTATAGTCCATGGTGTCGGAGGGCATACTATAGTATGTCGTTTATCACGATTTCGGAGGATTTGAAAAAAAGGTGAAAATCACGCAAAAGCGAAAGGCTATAGTCCATGGTGTCGGAGGGCATACTATAGTATGTCGTTTTTCACGATTTCGGAGGATTTAAAAAAAAAGGTGAAAATCACGCAAAAGCGAAAGGCTATAGTCCATGGTCTCGGACCGCATACTAGTATGTCGTTTTTCACGATTTCGGAGGATTTTAAAAAAAAAAGGTGAAAATCACGCAAAAGCGAAAGGCTATAGTCCATGGTGTCGGAGGGCATACTATAGTATGTCGTTTTTCACGATTTCGGAGGATTTGAAAAAAAGGTGAAAATCACGCAAAAGCGAAAGGCTATAGTCCATGGTGTCGGAGGGCATACTATAGTATGTCGTTTTTCACGATTTCGGAGGATTTAAAAAAAAAAAAGGTGACAATCACGCAAAAGCGAAAGGCTATAGTCCATGGTGTCGGAGGGCATACTATAGTATGTCGTTTTTCACGATTTCGGAGGATTTGAAAAAAAGGTGAAAATCACGCAAAAGCGAAAGGCTATAGTCCATAGTGTCGGAGGGCATACTATAGTATGTCGTTTATCACGATTTCGGAGGATTTGAAAAAAAGGTGAAAATCACGCAAAAGCGAAAGGCTATAGTCCATGGTGTCGGAGGGCATACTATAGTATGTCGTTTTTCACGATTTCGGAGGATTTAAAAAAAAAGGTGAAAATCACGCAAAAGCGAAAGGCTATAGTCCATGGTCTCGGACCGCATACTAGTATGTCGTTTTTCACGATTTCGGAGGATTTAAAAAAAAAAGGTGAAAATCACGCAAAAGCGAAAGGCTATAGTCCATGGTGTCGGAGGGCATACTATAGTATGTCGTTTTTCACGATTTCGGAGGATTTAAAAAAAAAAGGTGAAAATCACGCAAAAGCGAAAGGCTATAGTCAATGGTGTCGGAGAGCATACTATAGTATGTCGTTTTAAACGATTTCGGAGGATTTAAAAAAAAAGGTGAAAATCACGCAAAAGCGAAAGGCTATAGTCCATGGTCTCGGACCGCATACTAGTATGTCGTTTTTCACGATTTTGGAGGATTTAAAAAAAAGGTGAAAATCACGCAAAAGCGAAAGGCTATAGTCCATGGTGTCGGAGGGCATACTATAGTATGTCGTTTTTCACGATTTCGGAGGATTTTAAAAAAAGGTGAAAATCACGCAAAAGCGAAAGGTTATAGTCCATGGTGTCGGAGGGCATACTATAGTATGTCGTTTTTCACGATTTCGGAGGATTTAAAAAAAAAGGTGAAAATCACGCAAAAGCGAAAGGCTATAGTCCATGGTCTCGGACCGCATACTAGTATGTCGTTTTTCACGATTTCGGAGGATTTAAAAAAAAAGGTGAAAATCACGCAAAAGCGAAAGGCTATAGTCCATGGTCTCGGACCGCATACTAGTATGTCGTTTTTCACGATTTCGGAGGATTTTTAAAAAAAAAGTGAAAATCACGCAAAAGCGAAAGGCTATAGTCCATGGTGTCGGAGGGCATACTATAGTATGTCGTTTTTCACGATTTCGGAGGATTTTTAAAAAAAAGTGAAAATCACGCAAAAGCTAAAGGCTATAGTCCATGGTGTCGGAGGGCATACTATAGTATGTGGTTTTTCACGATTTCGGAGGATTTAAAAAAAAGGTGAAAATCACGCAAAAGCGAAAGGCTATAGTCCATGGTCTCGGACCGCATACTAGTATGTCGTTTTTCACGATTTCGGAGGATTTAAAAAAAAGGTGAAAATCACGCAAAAGCGAAAGGCTATAGTCCATGGTGTCGGAGGGCATACTATAGTATGTGGTTTTTCACGATTTCGGAGGATTTAAAAAAAAGGTGAAAATCACGCAAAAGCGAAAGGCTATAGTCCATGGTCTCGGACCGCATACTAGTATGTCGTTTTTCACGATTTCGGAGGATTTAAAAAAAAGGTGAAAATCACGCAAAAGCGAAAGGCTATAGTCCATGGTGTCGGAGGGCATACTATAGTATGTCGTTTTTCACGATTTCGGAGGATTTAAAAAAAAAGGTGAAAATCACGCAAAAGCGAAAGGCTATAGTCCATGGTCTCGGACCGCATACTAGTATGTCGTTTTTCACGATTTCGGAGGATTTAAAAAAAAAAGGTGACAATCACGCAAAAGCGAAAGGCTATAGTCCATGGTGTCGGAGGGCATACTATAGTATGTCGTTTTTCACGATTTCGGAGGATTTGAAAAAAAGGTGAAAATCACGCAAAAGCGAAAGGCTATAGTCCATGGTGTCGGAGGGCATACTATAGTATGTCGTTTATCACGATTTCGGAGGATTTGAAAAAAAGGTGAAAATCACGCAAAAGCGAAAGGCTATAGTCCATGGTGTCGGAGGGCATACTATAGTATGTCGTTTTTCACGATTTCGGAGGATTTAAAAAAAAAGGTGAAAATCACGCAAAAGCGAAAGGCTATAGTCCATGGTCTCGGACCGCATACTAGTATGTAGTTTTTCACGATTTCGGAGGATTTTTAAAAAAAAGGTGAAAATCACGCAAAAGCGAAAGGCTATAGTCCATGGTGTCGGAGGGCATACTATAGTATGTCGTTTTTCACGATTTCGGAGGATTTGAAAAAAAGGTGAAAATCACGCAAAAGCGAAAGGCTATAGTCCATGGTGTCGGAGGGCATACTATAGTATGTCGTTTTTCACGATTTCGGAGGATTTAAAAAAAAAAAAGGTGACAATCACGCAAAAGCGAAAGGCTATAGTCCATGGTGTCGGAGGGCATACTATAGTATGTCGTTTTTCACGATTTCGGAGGATTTGAAAAAAAGGTGAAAATCACGCAAAAGCGAAAGGCTATAGTCCATGGTGTCGGAGGGCATACTATAGTATGTCGTTTATCACGATTTCGGAGGATTTGAAAAAAAGGTGAAAATCACGCAAAAGCGAAAGGCTATAGTCCATGGTGTCGGAGGGCATACTATAGTATGTCGTTTTTCACGATTTCGGAGGATTTAAAAAAAAAGGTGAAAATCACGCAAAAGCGAAAGGCTATAGTCCATGGTCTCGGACCACATACTAGTATGTCGTTTTTCACGATTTCGGAGGATTTAAAAAAAAGGTGAAAATCACGCAAAAGCGAAAGGCTATAGTCCATGGTGTCGGAGGGCATACTATAGTATGTCGTTTTTCACGATTTCGGAGGATTTAAAAAAAAAGGTGAAAATCACGCAAAAACGAAAGGCTATAGTCCATGGTGTCGGAGGGCATACTATAGTATGTCGTTTTTCACGATTTCGGAGGATTTGAAAAAAAGGTGAAAATCACGCAAAAGCAAAAGGCTATAGTCCATGGTCTCGGACCGCATACTAGTATGTCGTTTTTCACGATTTCGGAGGATTTAAAAAAAAAAAGGTGACAATCACGCAAAAGCGAAAGGCTATAGTCCATGGTGTCGGAGGGCATACTATAGTATGTCGTTTTTCACGATTTCGGAGGATTTGAAAAAAAGGTGAAAATCACGCAAAAGCGAAAGGCTATAGTCCATGGTGTCGGAGGGCATACTATAGTATGTCGTTTATCACGATTTCGGAGGATTTGAAAAAAAGGTGAAAATCACGCAAAAGCGAAAGGCTATAGTCCATGGTGTCGGAGGGCATACTATAGTATGTCGTTTTTCACGATTTCGGAGGATTTAAAAAAAAAGGTGAAAATCACGCAAAAGCGAAAGGCTATAGTCCATGGTCTCGGACCGCATACTAGTATGTCGTTTTTCACGATTTCGGAGGATTTAAAAAAAAAAGGTGAAAATCACGCAAAAGCGAAAGGCTATAGTCCATGGTGTCGGAGGGCATACTATAGTATGTCGTTTTTCACGATTTCGGAGGATTTGAAAAAAAGGTGAAAATCACGCAAAAGCGAAAGGCTATAGTCCATGGTGTCGGAGGGCATACTATAGTATGTCGTTTTTCACGATTTCGGAGGATTTAAAAAAAAAAAAGGTGACAATCACGCAAAAGCGAAAGGCTATAGTCCATGGTGTCGGAGGGCATACTATAGTATGTCGTTTTTCACGATTTCGGAGGATTTGAAAAAAAGGTGAAAATCACGCAAAAGCGAAAGGCTATAGTCCATGGTGTCGGAGGGCATACTATAGTATGTCGTTTATCACGATTTCGGAGGATTTGAAAAAAAGGTGAAAATCACGCAAAAGCGAAAGGCTATAGTCCATGGTGTCGGAGGGCATACTATAGTATGTCGTTTTTCACGATTTCGGAGGATTTAAAAAAAAAGGTGAAAATCACGCAAAAGCGAAAGGCTATAGTCCATGGTCTCGGACCGCATACTAGTATGTCGTTTTTCACGATTTCGGAGGATTTAAAAAAAAAAGGTGAAAATCACGCAAAAGCGAAAGGCTATAGTCCATGGTGTCGGAGGGCATACTATAGTATGTCGTTTTTCACGATTTCGGAGGATTTGAAAAAAAGGTGAAAATCACGCAAAAGCAAAAGGCTATAGTCCATGGTCTCGGACCGCATACTAGTATGTCGTTTTTCACGATTTCGGAGGATTTTAAAAAAAAAAGGTGACAATCACGCAAAAGCGAAAGGCTATAGTCCATGGTGTCGGAGGGCATACTATAGTATGTCGTTTTTCACGATTTCGGAGGATTTGAAAAAAAGGTGAAAATCACGCAAAAGCGAAAGGCTATAGTCCATGGTGTCGGAGGGCATACTATAGTATGTCGTTTATCACGATTTCGGAGGATTTGAAAAAAAGGTGAAAATCACGCAAAAGCGAAAGGCTATAGTCCATGGTGTCGGAGGGCATACTATAGTATGTCGTTTTTCACGATTTCGGAGGATTTAAAAAAAAAGGTGAAAATCACGCAAAAGCGAAAGGCTATAGTCCATGGTCTCGGACCGCATACTAGTATGTCGTTTTTCACGATTTCGGAGGATTTTAAAAAAAAAGGTGAAAATCACGCAAAAGCGAAAGGCTATAGTCCATGGTGTCGGAGGGCATACTATAGTATGTCGTTTTTCACGATTTCGGAGGATTTGAAAAAAAGGTGAAAATCACGCAAAAGCGAAAGGCTATAGTCCAATGTGTCGGAGGGCATACTATAGTATGTCGTTTTTCACGATTTCGGAGGATTTAAAAAAAAAAAAGGTGACAATCACGCAAAAGCGAAAGGCTATAGTCCATGGTGTCGGAGGGCATACTATAGTATGTCGTTTTTCACGATTTCGGAGGATTTGAAAAAAAGGTGAAAATCACGCAAAAGCGAAAGGCTATAGTCCATGGTGTCGGAGGGCATACTATAGTATGTCGTTTATCACGATTTCGGAGGATTTGAAAAAAAGGTGAAAATCACGCAAAAGCGAAAGGCTATAGTCCATGGTGTCGGAGGGCATACTATAGTATGTCGTTTTTCACGATTTCGGAGGATTTAAAAAAAAAGGTGAAAATCACGCAAAAGCGAAAGGCTATAGTCCATGGTCTCGGACCGCATACTAGTATGTCGTTTTTCACGATTTCGGAGGATTTAAAAAAAAAAGGTGAAAATCACGCAAAAGCGAAAGGCTATAGTCCATGGTGTCGGAGGGCATACTATAGTATGTCGTTTTTCACGATTTCGGAGGATTTAAAAAAAAAAGGTGAAAATCACGCAAAAGCGAAAGGCTATAGTCCATGGTGTCGGAGAGCATACTATAGTATGTCGTTTTAAACGATTTCGGAGGATTTAAAAAAAAAGGTGAAAATCACGCAAAAGCGAAAGGCTATAGTCCATGGTCTCGGACCGCATACTAGTATGTCGTTTTTCACGATTTTGGAGGATTTAAAAAAAAGGTGAAAATCACGCAAAAGCGAAAGGCTATAGTCCATGGTGTCGGAGGGCATACTATAGTATGTCGTTTTTCACGATTTCGGAGGATTTAAAAAAAAGGTGAAAATCACGCAAAAGCGAAAGGTTATAGTCCATGGTGTCGGAGGGCATACTATAGTATGTCGTTTTTCACGATTTCGGAGGATTTAAAAAAAAAGGTGAAAATCACGCAAAAGCGAAAGGCTATAGTCCATGGTCTCGGACCGCATACTAGTATGTCGTTTTTCACGATTTCGGAGGATTTAAAAAAAAAGGTGAAAATCACGCAAAAGCGAAAGGCTATAGTCCATGGTCTCGGACCGCATACTAGTATGTCGTTTTTCACGATTTCGGAGGATTTTTTAAAAAAAGTGAAAATCACGCAAAAGCGAAAGGCTATAGTCCATGGTGTCGGAGGGCATACTATAGTATGTCGTTTTTCACGATTTCGGAGGATTTTTAAAAAAAAGTGAAAATCACGCAAAAGCGAAAGGCTATAGTCCATGGTGTCGGAGGGCATACTATAGTATGTGGTTTTTCACGATTTCGGAGGATTTAAAAAAAAGGTGAAAATCACGCAAAAGCGAAAGGCTATAGTCCATGGTCTCGGACCGCATACTAGTATGTCGTTTTTCACGATTTCGGAGGATTTAAAAAAAAGGTGAAAATCACGCAAAAGCGAAAGGCTATAGTCCATGGTGTCGGAGGGCATACTATAGTATGTGGTTTTTCACGATTTCGGAGGATTTAAAAAAAAGGTGAAAATCACGCAAAAGCGAAAGGCTATAGTCCATGGTCTCGGACCGCATACTAGTATGTCGTTTTTCACGATTTCGGAGGATTTAAAAAAAAGGTGAAAATCACGCAAAAGCGAAAGGCTATAGTCCATGGTGTCGGAGGGCATACTATAGTATGTCGTTTTTCACGATTTCGGAGGATTTAAAAAAAAAGGTGAAAATCACGCAAAAGCGAAAGGCTATAGTTCATGGTCTCGGACCGCATACTAGTATGTCGTTTTTCACGATTTCGGAGGATTTAAAAAAAAAAGGTGACAATCACGCAAAAGCGAAAGGCTATAGTCCATGGTGTCGGAGGGCATACTATAGTATGTCGTTTTTCACGATTTCGGAGGATTTGAAAAAAAGGTGAAAATCACGCAAAAGCGAAAGGCTATAGTCCATGGTGTCGGAGGGCATACTATAGTATGTCGTTTATCACGATTTCGGAGGATTTGAAAAAAAGGTGAAAATCACGCAAAAGCGAAAGGCTATAGTCCATGGTGTCGGAGGGCATACTATAGTATGTCGTTTTTCACGATTTCGGAGGATTTAAAAAAAAAGGTGAAAATCACGCAAAAGCGAAAGGCTATAGTCCATGGTCTCGGACCGCATACTAGTATGTCGTTTTTCACGATTTCGGAGGATTTTTAAAAAAAAGGTGAAAATCACGCAAAAGCGAAAGGCTATAGTCCATGGTGTCGGAGGGCATACTATAGTATGTCGTTTTTCACGATTTCGGAGGATTTGAAAAAAAGGTGAAAATCACGCAAAAGCGAAAGGCTATAGTCCATGGTGTCGGAGGGCATACTATAGTATGTCGTTTTTCACGATTTCGGAGGATTTAAAAAAAAAAAAGGTGACAATCACGCAAAAGCGAAAGGCTATAGTCCATGGTGTCGGAGGGCATACTATAGTATGTCGTTTTTCACGATTTCGGAGGATTTGAAAAAAAGGTGAAAATCACGCAAAAGCGAAAGGCTATAGTCCATGGTGTCGGAGGGCATACTATAGTATGTCGTTTATCACGATTTCGGAGGATTTGAAAAAAAGGTGAAAATCACGCAAAAGCGAAAGGCTATAGTCCATGGTGTCGGAGGGCATACTATAGTATGTCGTTTTTCACGATTTCGGAGGATTTAAAAAAAAAGGTGAAAATCACGCAAAAGCGAAAGGCTATAGTCCATGGTCTCGGACCGCATACTAGTATGTCGTTTTTCACGATTTCGGAGGATTTAAAAAAAAAAGGTGAAAATCACGCAAAAGCGAAAGGCTATAGTCCATGGTGTCGGAGAGCATACTATAGTATGTCGTTTTAAACGATTTCGGAGGATTTAAAAAAAAAGGTGAAAATCACGCAAAAGCGAAAGGCTATAGTCCATGGTCTCGGACCGCATACTAGTATGTCGTTTTTCACGATTTTGGAGGATTTAAAAAAAAGGTGAAAATCACGCAAAAGCGAAAGGCTATAGTCCATGGTGTCGGAGGGCATACTATAGTATGTCGTTTTTCACGATTTCGGAGGATTTAAAAAAAAGGTGAAAATCACGCAAAAGCGAAAGGCTATAGTCCATGGTGTCGGAGGGCATACTATAGTATGTCGTTTTTCACGATTTCGGAGGATTTGAAAAAAAGGTGAAAATCACGCAAAAGCAAAAGGCTATAGTCCATGGTCTCGGACCGCATACTAGTATGTCGTTTTTCACGATTTCGGAGGATTTAAAAAAAAAAGGTGACAATCACGCAAAAGCGAAAGGCTATAGTCCATGGTGTCGGAGGGCATACTATAGTATGTCGTTTTTCACGATTTCGGAGGATTTGAAAAAAAGGTGAAAATCACGCAAAAGCGAAAGGCTATAGTCCATGGTGTCGGAGGGCATACTATAGTATGTCGTTTTTCACGATTTCGGAGTATTTGAAAAAAAGGTGAAAATCACGCAAAAGCGAAAGGCTATAGTCCATGGTGTCGGAGGGCATACTATAGTATGTCGTTTATCACGATTTCGGAGGATTTGAAAAAAAGGTGAAAATCACGCAAAAGCGAAAGGCTATAGTCCATGGTGTCGGAGGGCATACTATAGTATGTGGTTTTTCACGATTTCGGAGGATTTAAAAAAAAAGGTGAAAATCACGCAAAAGCGAAAGGCTATAGTCCATGGTGTCGGAGGGCATACTATAGTATGTCGTTTTTCACGATTTCGGAGGATTTGAAAAAAAGGTGAAAATCACGCAAAAGCGAAAGGCTATAGTCCATGGTGTCGGAGGGCATACTATAGTATGTTGTTTATCACGATTTCGGAGGATTTGAAAAAAAGGTGAAAATCACGCAAAAGCGAAAGGCTATAGTCCATGGTGTCGGAGGGCATACTATAGTATGTCGTTTTTCACGATTTCGGAGGATTTAAAAAAAAAGGTGAAAATCACGCAAAAGCGAAAGGCTATAGTCCATGGTCTCGGACCGCATACTAGTATGTCGTTTTTCACGATTTCGGAGGATTTAAAAAAAAAGGTGAAAATCACGCAAAAGTGAAAGGCTATAGTCCATGGTCTCGGACCGCATACTAGTATGTCGTTTTTCACGATTTCGGAGGATTTTAAAAAAAAAGGTGAAAATCACGCAAAAGCGAAAGGCTATAGTCCATGGTGTCGGAGGGCATACTATAGTATGTCGTTTTTCACGATTTCGGAGGATTTAAAAAAAAAAGGTGAAAATCACGCAAAAGCGAAAGGCTATAGTCCATGGTGTCGGAGAGCATACTATAGTATGTCGTTTTTAACGATTTCGGAGGATTAAAAAAAAAGGTGAAAATCACGCAAAAGCGAAAGGCTATAGTCCATGGTCTCGGACCGCATACTAGTATGTCGTTTTTCACGATTTCGGAGGATTTAAAAAAAAGGTGAAAATCACGCAAAAGCTAAAGGCTATAGTCCATGGTGTCGGAGGGCATACTATAGTATGTGGTTTTTCACGATTTCGGAGGATTTAAAAAAAAAGGTGAAAATCACGCAAAAGCGAAAGGCTATAGTCCATGGTCTCGGACCGCATACTAGTATGTCGTTTTTCACGATTTCGGAGGATTTAAAAAAAAGGTGAAAATCACGCAAAAGCGAAAGGCTATAGTCCATGGTGTCGGAGGGCATACTATAGTATGTGGTTTTTCACGATTTCGGAGGATTTAAAAAAAAGGTGAAAATCACGCAAAAGCGAAAGGCTATAGTCCATGGTCTCGGACCGCATACTAGTATGTCGTTTTTCACGATTTCGGAGGATTTAAAAAAAAGGTGAAAATCACGCAAAAGCGAAAGGCTATAGTCCATGGTGTCGGAGGGCATACTATAGTATGTCGTTTTTCACGATTTCGGAGGATTTAAAAAAAAAGGTGAAAATCACGCAAAAGCGAAAGGCTATAGTCCATGGTCTCGGACCGCATACTAGTATGTCGTTTTTCACGATTTCGGAGGATTTAAAAAAAAAAGGTGACAATCACGCAAAAGCGAAAGGCTATAGTCCATGGTGTCGGAGGGCATACTATAGTATGTCGTTTTTCACGATTTCGGAGGATTTGAAAAAAAGGTGAAAATCACGCAAAAGCGAAAGGCTATAGTCCATGGTGTCGGAGGGCATACTATAGTATGTCGTTTATCACGATTTCGGAGGATTTGAAAAAAAGGTGAAAATCACGCAAAAGCGAAAGGCTATAGTCCATGGTGTCGGAGGGCATACTATAGTATGTCGTTTTTCACGATTTCGGAGGATTTAAAAAAAAAGGTGAAAATCACGCAAAAGCGAAAGGCTATAGTCCATGGTCTCGGACCGCATACTAGTATGTCGTTTTTCACGATTTCGGAGGATTTTTAAAAAAAAGGTGAAAATCACGCAAAAGCGAAAGGCTATAGTCCATGGTGTCGGAGGGCATACTATAGTATGTCGTTTTTCACGATTTCGGAGGATTTGAAAAAAAGGTGAAAATCACGCAAAAGCGAAAGGCTATAGTCCATGGTGTCGGAGGGCATACTATAGTATGTCGTTTTTCACGATTTCGGAGGATTTAAAAAAAAAAAAGGTGACAATCACGCAAAAGCGAAAGGCTATAGTCCATGGTGTCGGAGGGCATACTATAGTATGTCGTTTTTCACGATTTCGGAGGATTTGAAAAAAAGGTGAAAATCACGCAAAAGCGAAAGGCTATAGTCCATGGTGTCGGAGGGCATACTATAGTATGTCGTTTATCACGATTTCGGAGGATTTGAAAAAAAGGTGAAAATCACGCAAAAGCGAAAGGCTATAGTCCATGGTGTCGGAGGGCATACTATAGTATGTCGTTTTTCACGATTTCGGAGGATTTAAAAAAAAAGGTGAAAATCACGCAAAAGCGAAAGGCTATAGTCCATGGTCTCGGACCGCATACTAGTATGTCGTTTTTCACGATTTCGGAGGATTTAAAAAAAAAAGGTGAAAATCACGCAAAAGCGAAAGGCTATAGTCCATGGTGTCGGAGAGCATACTATAGTATGTCGTTTTAAACGATTTCGGAGGATTTAAAAAAAAAGGTGAAAATCACGCAAAAGCGAAAGGCTATAGTCCATGGTCTCGGACCGCATACTAGTATGTCGTTTTTCACGATTTTGGAGGATTTAAAAAAAAGGTGAAAATCACGCAAAAGCGAAAGGCTATAGTCCATGGTGTCGGAGGGCATACTATAGTATGTCGTTTTTCACGATTTCGGAGGATTTAAAAAAAAGGTGAAAATCACGCAAAAGCGAAAGGCTATAGTCCATGGTGTCGGAGGGCATACTATAGTATGTCGTTTTTCACGATTTCGGAGGATTTGAAAAAAAGGTGAAAATCACGCAAAAGCAAAAGGCTATAGTCCATGGTCTCGGACCGCATACTAGTATGTCGTTTTTCACGATTTCGGAGGATTTAAAAAAAAAAGGTGACAATCACGCAAAAGCGAAAGGCTATAGTCCATGGTGTCGGAGGGCATACTATAGTATGTCGTTTTTCACGATTTCGGAGGATTTGAAAAAAAGGTGAAAATCACGCAAAAGCGAAAGGCTATAGTCCATGGTGTCGGAGGGCATACTATAGTATGTCGTTTTTCACGATTTCGGAGTATTTGAAAAAAAGGTGAAAATCACGCAAAAGCGAAAGGCTATAGTCCATGGTGTCGGAGGGCATACTATAGTATGTCGTTTATCACGATTTCGGAGGATTTGAAAAAAAGGTGAAAATCACGCAAAAGCGAAAGGCTATAGTCCATGGTGTCGGAGGGCATACTATAGTATGTGGTTTTTCACGATTTCGGAGGATTTAAAAAAAAAGGTGAAAATCACGCAAAAGCGAAAGGCTATAGTCCATGGTGTCGGAGGGCATACTATAGTATGTCGTTTTTCACGATTTCGGAGGATTTGAAAAAAAGGTGAAAATCACGCAAAAGCGAAAGGCTATAGTCCATGGTGTCGGAGGGCATACTATAGTATGTTGTTTATCACGATTTCGGAGGATTTGAAAAAAAGGTGAAAATCACGCAAAAGCGAAAGGCTATAGTCCATGGTCTCGGACCGCATACTAGTATGTCGTTTTTCACGATTTCGGAGGATTTAAAAAAAAAGGTGAAAATCACGCAAAAGTGAAAGGCTATAGTCCATGGTCTCGGACCGCATACTAGTATGTCGTTTTTCACGATTTCGGAGGATTTTAAAAAAAAAGGTGAAAATCACGCAAAAGCGAAAGGCTATAGTCCATGGTGTCGGAGGGCATACTATAGTATGTCGTTTTTCACGATTTCGGAGGATTTAAAAAAAAAAGGTGAAAATCACGCAAAAGCGAAAGGCTATAGTCCATGGTGTCGGAGAGCATACTATAGTATGTCGTTTTTAACGATTTCGGAGGATTAAAAAAAAAGGTGAAAATCACGCAAAAGCGAAAGGCTATAGTCCATGGTCTCGGACCGCATACTAGTATGTCGTTTTTCACGATTTCGGAGGATTTTAAAAAAAAAGGTGAAAATCACGCAAAAGCGAAAGGCTATAGTCCATGGTGTCGGAGGGCATACTATAGTATGTCGTTTTTCACGATTTCGGAGGATTTAAAAAAAAAGGTGAAAATCACGCAAAAGCGAAAGGCTATAGTCCATGGTCTCGGACCGCATACTAGTATGTCGTTTTTCACGATTTCGGAGGATTTAAAAAAAAAGGTGAAAATCACGCAAAAGTGAAAGGCTATAGTCCATGGTCTCGGACCGCATACTAGTATGTCGTTTTTCACGATTTCGGAGGATTTTAAAAAAAAAGGTGAAAATCACGCAAAAGCGAAAGGCTATAGTCCATGGTGTCGGAGGGCATACTATAGTATGTCGTTTTTCACGATTTCGGAGGATTTAAAAAAAAAAGGTGAAAATCACGCAAAAGCGAAAGGCTATAGTCCATGGTGTCGGAGAGCATACTATAGTATGTCGTTTTTAACGATTTCGGAGGATTAAAAAAAAAGGTGAAAATCACGCAAAAGCGAAAGGCTATAGTCCATGGTCTCGGACCGCATACTAGTATGTCGTTTTTCACGATTTCGGAGGATTTAAAAAAAAGGTGAAAATCACGCAAAAGCTAAAGGCTATAGTCCATGGTGTCGGAGGGCATACTATAGTATGTGGTTTTTCACGATTTCGGAGGATTTAAAAAAAAAGGTGAAAATCACGCAAAAGCGAAAGGCTATAGTCCATGGTCTCGGACCGCATACTAGTATGTCGTTTTTCACGATTTCGGAGGATTTAAAAAAAAGGTGAAAATCACGCAAAAGCGAAAGGCTATAGTCCATGGTGTCGGAGGGCATACTATAGTATGTGGTTTTTCACGATTTCGGAGGATTTAAAAAAAAGGTGAAAATCACGCAAAAGCGAAAGGCTATAGTCCATGGTCTCGGACCGCATACTAGTATGTCGTTTTTCACGATTTCGGAGGATTTAAAAAAAAGGTGAAAATCACGCAAAAGCGAAAGGCTATAGTCCATGGTGTCGGAGGGCATACTATAGTATGTCGTTTTTCACGATTTCGGAGGATTTAAAAAAAAAGGTGAAAATCACGCAAAAGCGAAAGGCTATAGTCCATGGTCTCGGACCGCATACTAGTATGTCGTTTTTCACGATTTCGGAGGATTTAAAAAAAAAAGGTGACAATCACGCAAAAGCGAAAGGCTATAGTCCATGGTGTCGGAGGGCATACTATAGTATGTCGTTTTTCACGATTTCGGAGGATTTGAAAAAAAGGTGAAAATCACGCAAAAGCGAAAGGCTATAGTCCATGGTGTCGGAGGGCATACTATAGTATGTCGTTTATCACGATTTCGGAGGATTTGAAAAAAAGGTGAAAATCACGCAAAAGCGAAAGGCTATAGTCCATGGTGTCGGAGGGCATACTATAGTATGTCGTTTTTCACGATTTCGGAGGATTTAAAAAAAAAGGTGAAAATCACGCAAAAGCGAAAGGCTATAGTCCATGGTCTCGGACCGCATACTAGTATGTCGTTTTTCACGATTTCGGAGGATTTTTAAAAAAAAGGTGAAAATCACGCAAAAGCGAAAGGCTATAGTCCATGGTGTCGGAGGGCATACTATAGTATGTCGTTTTTCACGATTTCGGAGGATTTGAAAAAAAGGTGAAAATCACGCAAAAGCGAAAGGCTATAGTCCATGGTGTCGGAGGGCATACTATAGTATGTCGTTTTTCACGATTTCGGAGGATTTAAAAAAAAAAAAGGTGACAATCACGCAAAAGCGAAAGGCTATAGTCCATGGTGTCGGAGGGCATACTATAGTATGTCGTTTTTCACGATTTCGGAGGATTTGAAAAAAAGGTGAAAATCACGCAAAAGCGAAAGGCTATAGTCCATGGTGTCGGAGGGCATACTATAGTATGTCGTTTATCACGATTTCGGAGGATTTGAAAAAAAGGTGAAAATCACGCAAAAGCGAAAGGCTATAGTCCATGGTGTCGGAGGGCATACTATAGTATGTCGTTTTTCACGATTTCGGAGGATTTAAAAAAAAAGGTGAAAATCACGCAAAAGCGAAAGGCTATAGTCCATGGTCTCGGACCGCATACTAGTATGTCGTTTTTCACGATTTCGGAGGATTTAAAAAAAAAAGGTGAAAATCACGCAAAAGCGAAAGGCTATAGTCCATGGTGTCGGAGAGCATACTATAGTATGTCGTTTTAAACGATTTCGGAGGATTTAAAAAAAAAGGTGAAAATCACGCAAAAGCGAAAGGCTATAGTCCATGGTCTCGGACCGCATACTAGTATGTCGTTTTTCACGATTTTGGAGGATTTAAAAAAAAGGTGAAAATCACGCAAAAGCGAAAGGCTATAGTCCATGGTGTCGGAGGGCATACTATAGTATGTCGTTTTTCACGATTTCGGAGGATTTAAAAAAAAGGTGAAAATCACGCAAAAGCGAAAGGCTATAGTCCATGGTGTCGGAGGGCATACTATAGTATGTCGTTTTTCACGATTTCGGAGGATTTGAAAAAAAGGTGAAAATCACGCAAAAGCAAAAGGCTATAGTCCATGGTCTCGGACCGCATACTAGTATGTCGTTTTTCACGATTTCGGAGGATTTAAAAAAAAAAGGTGACAATCACGCAAAAGCGAAAGGCTATAGTCCATGGTGTCGGAGGGCATACTATAGTATGTCGTTTTTCACGATTTCGGAGGATTTGAAAAAAAGGTGAAAATCACGCAAAAGCGAAAGGCTATAGTCCATGGTGTCGGAGGGCATACTATAGTATGTCGTTTTTCACGATTTCGGAGTATTTGAAAAAAAGGTGAAAATCACGCAAAAGCGAAAGGCTATAGTCCATGGTGTCGGAGGGCATACTATAGTATGTCGTT